>NC_073235.2:35760921-36071184 GCF_029281585.2 Gorilla gorilla gorilla
AAAATAAATATCAGCCTCAATTTAATTATATAGCTTTTCTGTAAAGACTGCTTACATAATTTCTTCTATACCATTTTTCCTTTCATGTGAATAAAAATATTTAAAAAACTGTAAACAGTAGTCTCTAAATACATATGGTGATCTAGTTGTGATGAACTGTTTTCCATTTCTGCTATAGATGTAACAAAAGTTCTGTGAAACAAACCTTGTAACAGCAATAATTAAATTTAAAGGATTAATAGAACAGCCTGATTTTTTAGGAGCTGTCAGATACTGAAAGAATCAGGACTTCAGAAATAAATGAATTCTAGGAGCAGAAAAGCTGAAGCATATAATTAAATAGAAAACTCAGAAGAGTTTGACTATGTAAAGGAACAGGGAGAAATAGTTACTGAGGAAGAGTGAGAAAAACTAAAATAAATTAATGAAAGTCAGGGCTTATGGTGTCTCCAAGGAATTGAAATGTGACAAATCATGGAATGGGAAGGGAGATGATAAGAATAAATATGAATAGTATTAAGTTCAATCACTTAATACTTAGGCCTTGTTAGAAGTCTTCCAATGGTTCCCATCTCTCAAAGCATGAGTCAGGGATCCGTTGAGACCTTGAGGGTGCACCGATTCCCCCCACCCTCCCTACCCCCCCCAACCCCATCACTTTTTTCTTTCTCTTTTACTCTTCACCTTCTCCCCTCACTCCTCTCAAGCCAGCCCTGCCCGCATGCAGTCCCCTGGCACTCCAGGCCTTTACATTTGCTGATACCCCTGCCAGAATCCCCCTCCCCCAGACATCCACATGGTAAAAACTCCTTCACCTACTTCAGGTTTTGCTCAGATATTAACTTTTCAGTGATTTACTACTATGCCTGTTCTATTTTATTTATTTATTTAGAGACAGGGTTTTGCTCTGTCACCCAGGCTGGAATGCAGTAGTATGATCATGGCTCACTGCAACTTCTGTCTCCTGGGCTTAAACGATCCTCTTGCCTCAGTCTCCCAAGTAGATGGGATCACAGGCGTGCACCACCACGCCTGGCTAACTTTTTATATTTCTGTAGAGCAGGGTTTTACTATGTTGCCCAGGCTGGGGTCAAACTCTTGAGCTCAAATGATCCTCCTCCAATGGCCTCCCAATACTATGCATGTTCTATTTTAAATGGTGAGCCCCTATAACTACCAATCTCCCCTACCCTGCTCTTTTATTTTCTCCTAGCTGCTTCTATGTCCTAACATTTTAATTACATTGAATATCTGTCTCACCAATCACTAGACTGTAAGCTGTCAGATTTTGCCTGTGTTCACTCTTTCTCCAGTGCCTAGAATAGTGCTGGGCACATAATAAATGGTTTTTTATAAACATTTGCCTAACCAATCAATACAAACGTGTGATTTTTTCATTACCATAATTAAAATTAGAATAATGAAACATTTGTAACTTTTCCAAAGTCATTTTTTGAGCAACTGGGCTTGTCCTTGTGCCTGTGTTTTCTGGGTATTTTCTACACTGAACTTCTATAATGTTTTAAAAAGGGGTTTTGTCTTTGTAAAAGACTAGACAGCTGTCTGAGATCATTTCAACTCAAGTACATTCAATGTCAGAGTGAGAAAGAATTAAAGTTCATTCTTTCAAGGCCTGTTCTTCCTGTGAGCTTAAATGAAATTTAGTTATTACCTGAAAGAGATTCATATCACGAAAACTTCACACGGGCAAATGCTCAAAATCATGATCCACTATGTTAAAGGAATCACAAAATTCCCACCTTCCCATTTTAAAGGTGAGAAAACTGACCTACGAAAGTTAAATTACTTCCTCATATTCAACTAGAACATTGCTGACAAAGTGGTGAGCAGGAGTTAGTCCTAAACAAAAGACTGAAACATTACAGAATGACCTAGCCCATCAACATTCTGAAATGCAGTGAAAAGTCCAGATTGGAAATGCTCAGTCCACCATCCAACTAGGCCTTTATTTTCTCCCTCTTGCTTCCATTTCATTGCTCAAAGATGCCCGTGAATGTTTCCTTATTTATTTGTTTGCTTTTGGGAAACAGGGTCTTTGGAGTGCAATGGCACAATCTCGGCTCGCTGCAACCTCCGCCTCTCAGGTTCAAATGATTCTCATGCCTCAGCTTCCTGAGTAGCTGCAATTATAGGTGCCCACCATGACGCCCAGCTAATTTTTGTATTTTTAGTAGAGACAGGGTATCACCATGTTGGCCACGCTGGTCTCCAGCTCCTGACCTCAGGTGATCTGCCCACCTCGGCCTCCCAAAGTGCTGAGATAACAGGCGTGAGCCACCACACCCAGACGTGAATGTTTCTTCATACCATTTGAACATTCAAGATTCTTTCTGCATTAAGATCCCTAGCAAAATAAACACTGTGATCACCTTCCTAAGTATTTTAGCATGTTCAAGGGCCACTGTGCCTTCCAGACCCCACTCAACATTTTGCCTCTTACTCTAGCCCTTTGATTTCCCTGTTGACAGAAGTATGAGGCCAGCATATTTTACAAATGTCTTACCCTTTTCAGTGGATGGCCTGTCAATTAACTCTCATGAAATCAAATGGAAGCAGCCTTCAGGGTATAAAAATGTGCTACTTATCTAATTCTTTTACTGAAAACTTGCACACATTCCATTGTTTTTCCATAAGTGGGGGAAAAAATAAATCTGGTGCTGTATTTTCGTTTCAGAAGTAGCAACAGCAGTTACTCCACGCATGCATTCCCCAGGTCCCCAGACAGTCATCTCTGATGTTATAAGAGGCACAGAGGCAGATACTTCGGCAAAGACAGTCTATAAAATGAAGTTGCTATGGACCAAAATAACTGTATTGATTTTTAGTACAATTCAAAATACAACGAAACATCAGTTTTCCAAATGGCACAAGCTGAAAAGGACAAGGAAAAATATATTGCAAATAGTGAAGAGAAGGAAAATAATAAAGACAATTACATTAGCAAACAGCTTGGTGTTCTTTTTTCAGAACACTAAGATGGCTGTTGTTTGTTTTTTAAGTTCAAAGAGCTGAGAGGTTTGAATTATGTTGAACTGTTGCTCATTTGTGGACATTGTGCCCACTGCTGGAAGTCTGACCTTCAGAAAACAAAGCCTTATAATCCTTGGACATGTGAACATCTTATTTAAAGCCTCATTTTTTTTTTCAATTAATATCTCTCACTCTGATGGCAAATGGCAGAGCTGTATAAATTCTATTATAAATACATCATTTGCCAAAATATCATTAAGTTTGCTGCAAGCAAATATTTTCCTTCGATATCCTTAATGAGGCAAAGTAGCTTTCAAGCCAGAGACCTCTGGATGTTGTGGAATGAGGGGACGACAGTCAGGACTTACCATGGCCCCCTCACTTGTTCTTTGGGCAACTTCTCGCTGTAGTCGGGCCACTGCCAACTTCTCCCTGAAGAAACAAAAACACATGATTAGTTGACCATTCTCAGGGAAGAGGCGACACTGGCATGGCCGTGAAACATTCTTTTGAGGTCTCTAGAGGAATTCCTTCCTTGGTTTAGCTCACTTCCTCCTCTATACTTTCTATAAATATTTAAACTGATTGGTCATGAATGCATTGTTTTCACTGAGTGTCATGAAAGACTTTTTTGCCATAGATTTTACAATAGCCAAATAAATGTTAAACGGTGAGTAGATGCTTTGCTTTTAGTTCATTAACATATATCACTCACAAATAAATTTTTCATGGCTATAGTATTTTAGTTGACTTTTCTCTATCAACTTTGCTTATGCATTTTTAATTATTTTTATTTCTTTTGTTGCTCTCCACACCAATAATATTAAGAAGCAAACAAAATATAACTCCTTACTATTTTTAAAATAACAATAGAAAATCATTTGCATGCTTGCTACATAACAGGCATCATGCTGGGCAATGCACCTGTTCTCATTTGAGCCTGACGACAATCCCATGGGTGATTTCACTATGCCCATTTTATAGATGAAGAAACTGAGGCCCAAAAAGGCTAATACACTGAGTCCTCAGCTGGTATATAGTAGTTTTTTGGAATCAAATTTTAGATTTCCTTACTTCAAAGCCTAAATAAAAAGTCTGCTTATCATTTTTTCAGTGTGTAGGTAATATAAGATGTAGATTTAAAAATCAGATTATTTATTTTAGTACTCCTTATTTAACAATGGGGTTCATTTTTAGATCCCTTATAATTCTGCTTTCACTTAAAATATATCCAATATTCACCAAAATTTTTAGAATACTTTTGTAAAGTGATAGATGACTGCATTTTGGACAGCTTTTCAATTGTTCTTTAAAATAATTGATTAGATGTCATAGGGGTAAGTGAATTCTTCTGGTAATCCCTAAAATGTTAGCTCTAGTAAGGATTTCCCCTGATATTCTTCTACTACTATACTACTATCAAGATGAGAAATTATTTGAGTGATATTTCATCCCTTAGTCTTCTCTTTGCCCAGGATCAGCTATATGCAAACATAAAGGACGCAGTTCAATCCCCAGAAAATTTTCCCACTGGGGAAAAGAGAAGTGAAAACTTCTTCCCTCCTAAGTGCTTGGATCTTTGAAATGCCTAGGACTACCAAGAAGACACGTGCTTTTGTCTGGTTGCAGCTGGGCAGTCTTTTAGTAGAAATAGTTCTCTCTGAATAAATACCTAAAGGCACAGACTAGAAGAAGGGAGACTAGACTAGGAGACATTCCAGGTATACAAGTTTTGGGAGCCTGTGGCAGCACCTGTGAGTACACCTGTAAGAAGGGGCAACAGAGTAGATATGAAGGAGCCACAAAGGGATGGAAGCCACGTGCCTCTGTAGAGAGGCCAAGTAATCAAGGCAGAAAGCTCCTGTGTGTTCTCTGACTCAAGTTCTGATGAACAGATCAAATAAGTTCAATGAAAAGAACAAATTAAGGGAACAAATAATTGAAAAAGAAGGATATGAGTGAATTCTGTCTTAATATGAAAATTAAACACATGAATTTATCTCTTCTCTCCCCAGAAACTGTTAAAAATGTAGTATAGAGGTAACACCGGCAAATACTTACAAAGTCAAAGAAAACAGGAGAATCACATACTCCATACTCTATGAACCAGCAATTCCACTCTGAGGTCTAAACTGAATAGAACTATAAGTATATGTTCACCAAAAGACATGTACCAGAATGTTCATAACAGCACTTTAGTAATCTTATAAGCTGAAAACGCACACACTCATTAACAATAGAATAGATATATCAACTTTAGCATAGTTACATGATGGAATACTATACAACACTGAAAAGGAATAATCTACACTTTAATCACAACAATGTATGGAATACCGCAAATATGCTGTTGAGTAACAGAAGCAAGTACAAAATGTATACACTTTATTTCCTATGTATATAAAGTGCAAATAGAAGCAAAACTCCTATACCGTTTGATAAGACAAGAAAAAGAAATAAAATACATGGATATCAAAAAGGAAGGGGTAAAACTGTCTCTATTTACAGATGACATTATTTTCTAAGTAGAAAATCTGATGAAATTTACTACACAACTTATAAGTGAATTTAGCAAAGTCAGAGGATAGAAGTCAATGAACAAAAATTAATTATATTTTACTAGCAACAAACAATTGGAAAATAAAATTTTAAAGCATCTCCTTCTAATAATGTCAAAAATTAAAACATTTAGCAAAAGATTTGCAAGACGGCCACACTAAAAACTACAAAACACTGCTAAGAAGGATTAAAGGAGACTAATAGAAACATATGTCACATTCACGGATTGAAAGACTTAATATTATTACACCGTCAAAATCTGTATCAAATAAATCTATAAATTCCTATTCACTGATATATATAACTCTACCAAATAAAGAGCAAGACTAGGTAACAAGAAACAAGAAATCCAATAAATAATTGGATTTTTTTTTCTTTTCTTGGTAAAAAGAAGCTCCTGGACAACAGCTATGTAAGAATCCAGAGAATAACCAATCTGGATTGTAGCAAGAGGATGGAGAGCCTCATGAGGATGACTCCAAGAATAAAACAAAGTTGAACCAAAATAAATTACCTATGTGTTTGTAAGTATTGAGAAGAGATGTAGAGTTTTATTTTAAAGCTTAAGAACAAGAAATTGGAACATGAAAACCTAAGCCAATGGCAGGAAGTGACAATTATTCATGCTAGTAAAAACAAAGTTATTCTAGAAATGCAATTCTAAACTTCTACTAGACTCAGCTGTGAATGACATTTATTTATCATTTTAATTATTAACTAAATTAATTTACTATTTAATGAAAAAAGTAGAGAAAGGGAAGCACAGAGAAACAGTTGGTACAGAAACACTAAATTCTTATCTTCCATAATAGAAAGATAATACATAATGTTTAAAAGTGATATAGAAACAGAAGTTCAGGCATATTATTCAGATACAAGGACGCAAAACTTAGAAGGTAGATCTAGAAGAAGGAGAGTGGCTGTGTCGGAGGAGTAAGATGTAGAGGTAGGGAAGGCAGTGTGTACATCTTACAGATGTTACCATTGCATTTGATTTCCAAAGTACGTGCATGTACTACTTTGATTAAAAAACTTCTCAAAACATGTATTTTTAAAAACCAACTGGCTCATGTTATTTTTATTAAAAACATTATAATAATACATTACTAGAAAGATAAAGGATAGATTATCCACCAACCGAACATTCAGCATCAAATGACTCATTGCCTCGGACCTGACAGGCACCTATTCAGAAGCTTTGGTAAATTAAGGCAAAATAAGAAGTCACTATAAGCAACGAGTCTTTGGACAAACGTTTTTAAGTACATACTGCAAACAGTTTAACATGTTACAGAGATATTTTAAATTTAAAAGTTTCTCTTTACTTTTTTAATGAAGTATAAAGTATGCAGAAAAATATCATAAAAGCACAGGTTGCTGAATAATCACAAAGTGAACATGTCCGTATTAGTCCCACCTAAACAAAAAAACAGAAACACTGCCAGAACACCAGAAGCTACTTTGATGCTAATGATAATTAACTTCCTACACCAATACCTGAATTCACTTGCCACACTCTTTTCTCTGTATACTGAAACATGGAGATATTTAACTTCTCATCTAAAGTATATTAAACACATTGTCTCATATTTTACTCGACTGTTTATTCAATATATTTTTCCTCTAAATAAGACCATAAATTCCTCCTTGACCACAACAGTAGCAACCAAAAATGATGATCCATTCATTTTTGCAGGTGGTCAGTTGTGGCGTAGTTAGTATCTTACTGTAACAGCCGGTTGCCTGAGTGGAGATTATATTTAGTTCATCTCTTTAACAACTACTAAGGCCCCTTAGTAGGAACAAAATAAATATTTGTGATTTGCTGAATGAGGAATCAGTTACAGAATCTAATACCAACTTGCCTGGTATAACAGAATTTTAAATAATATTACCGTCTTGCATTTACATAGTACATAATGCAGGTACACTGCACACATATACCCTGATTCCCACAGGGTATCCTCTGGTACTGTTTAACCACAAAAGCTTTTTTACATACATTCTAAACTTACGAAAAGTACAACTTCCACAGACCACCAGATAAATATCTGAGTAAGCTTCAACAGAGTAAATTCCTAAGTAAGAGCACTGAATGAGGGGACTGTAGAACAGTAGGTCCCAAATATTTGAATACTGAGTTCTCAAATATTTGATGCTTTTGTATGCAGAAAAACTGAGGATCCCAAAGAGATTTTGTTGTTATGGGTTATTATCTATTGATATTTATGACATATAAATAAAAATGTAATTTATTAAAATATTTATTAAATCACCAAAAAGCCAATAAACCCATGCCAACATAAGTAAAACATTTTTATTAAAAGTCATCCTAAACAGTAATTCCAAAACAAAAATACACTTTGCAAATAAAGGGAAAAAATAAATTTTGTGAGAAGTGTGATACTGCTTTAGAATTTTGCAACTCTCTTTAACGTCTGGCTTAATAGAAGACACGTGTATTCTCACATCTGCTTCAGCATTTAATCTGTTATGACAGAACATGTCATATGACTTCTAGAAAACTCCACTCATGGAAGCTGAGTGGAAAAGGCAAATATCATCTTAGTGTTATGACAAAAATAGTTTTGATCTTGCAGTTCCTTTGAAAGGATCTTGGAGATACCCAGGGTCCCAGGACCAAACTTTGAGAACTTCAACTGAAAGACAGATACAGAACTAGGAATGTAAGAATGTTCTAGAAAATTGCCTTGAATCCTCATTCTTAATTATTGAAGCTTCAGAGAAAGGTTTAATATATATGTTAATGGTATGTTAGTTTCTCACAAGAGCAGTGTAACATAAAAGAGACATTTCCAGGAACAGATCAAAAGCCTATCTTATCCCCACCATCCTACTAAATGATAAAAGAGTCCTAACACAGTGTAAATGTTAGGAACATCACTACTTTATGCTTAAAAGAGATGGCTTTTATAAACTATTAGGACTGTCACACTGTAATGTGCTTCTCAAATCTTATTAATTCAATCTGAAAGAAAACCATAATGGTTTTAGTCATTACATAGTTTTTAAAAAGGAAAATACTATATTAATAAATCATGAAATTTTGTAGACTGTCCACACGTTATATTCTTTGGCATTCAATAAAGAAGGAACACAATGAATGAATCAACACGAATGGGCTATCTCTAAAGGGGCAGCATTCTAGCCACTTGATTTGGTGAAACAGAGAGTAAAATACGTAAAAACTAGAAACATCGTTTTATATCTGACCTACCACATGAGTGGAGGAATGCCCAAATTCAAACAGCCACGTGGAAACAGGTGATGCAAACATGGAAAATTTCAGAGTAGTGTAGGCCACAGGGGAGGCAATCCCCAACCCCAGCCCGGCTGCTAGCCTTCCGTATCGACAACTGGGGAAATTGCTTAGGTGTAGACAACTGGAAGTTACCCTGACTCAGGGCAGCTAGGTGATGAAGGAGCAGAATTTGCAAGAACAGCAAACACAAATGTCTTTTGGGGACCATGCTCCGTAATTGTTTTAAGACATTTATGCAGGAAATGCAACCTATTAGATTATCCAACAAAGATCTCTCAGGGGTTCAAGGGACAGTTCAGGGGCCTCCCATGGAGTCAGTGGGCAAAGCCAGTGGCAGCTAAATCCCACGACAGCAAGAGCACTCCAACTCTAAGTTATTTTATGTATTAGGCTTCTGAATTATATTCCCTTTTAAAAGTGGGTTTCCAATGCTAAAACACAACAAATAAGGGATTCCTCAGTAACTTGTATATTCCAAATATTTCAAGTCCTTGTGTGTACATTTTACATCAGCTGGAGTTTTTTTTTTTAAGTAGAATTTGTGTTTTATTTTTGCATGAAAAATGTTATTTTTGTATGAAAGGGTCTTTCTTTTCTAAAACTAAGGAAGTGGTGAAGTTCTTGACATGGTAAAAACTTCTATGATAAAATACTCAGTATTTCTAGATGTTATTTCTGGAATTAAATTATCAACTCAATCAAAATATTAAAAATAAATGGCCCTGTCTTTTTCACAGAATCTCATTTGTCCTTGCGTTTAGTAGTTCCTGGCACGCCATATTTTCAAACCTCCATGGTCCCAATATATGTGTGAAACCAATTGGGACTAGTATCTTTTTCATGCAAATTCACAGTTCTTATAAACAGCTTTGTGTAGAAAATAAAGAATGCTGGATTTGCAAGCTACCCAAGACAAATTAAATACACTCACATACACATACACCCTTGCTCCCATTTAAAGGCCTCAGTTCATCTGCTGGAAACAGACAACTGTGCTTCTGCAATGCATCACTGTTTTGTTTTGTTTGTGGCAAAGCCAGTAGCTCATTATGAAGTGGGTATTGACTTTATGATTGCCAAACAAATGCACAGGGATATTTTATCAAGAGCTGTGGATTCTTATTTACTGAACAGGTATAAAAAAAGAATATAAACAACATACAAACGATGAAACAAGAGACCACAGTACTTACTTCTCTTACAGTTAAATGTAAAGACAACTTTTCTCTCCAGGAAGAATGAAACAGAGCTACTCTTCTTACTCAATTTTATATCCAAATGGAGAATTAGTTCCAGGTTTCTAAAGCCCTTCAATATAGCCCCAGACTATCTGAACTAAAGATCATAAACAACATTTTATAGGTTTTATATATTCTTATATATTCTTCAGAATACCACTGACACCTCTGCAAGTTAAGCCTGTGGAAATAGCGTTCCCAATGAAGCCAACAGGATGTTGGCATTCGTAAAATTCAGAAAAGACCTGCAAGGTTTGCATGTTTAAAAAAAAAAGCATTCCCCAAGGAGAAAGCAGCTTGCAGAGGAGGAATATATTCAGTTTGTGTTATGTGGAGACCTCAGGCTGCAGGGTGCTACAGAGCCATCTGTTGCGGGAGTGTCCCAGGGCATGCCTGTTGGGAGACAAATCAATGTTCCCTTGCCACTCTTCAGGAAGCCCAGGACTTGTACCCAACCTGAATGGGAGAGAATGGAGATGCTGTGTGCCCCACTCTCCACAAGGCAGATGGTGCCCCTGTGAGGATGCCCTGATGGAAGAGCAGCAAGGGCACTTACTGTAAGTGGGAAGAATTATTTCTACTCATTGTAAGTCTCACGGTCCCAAATACCCTATACATGCAACGCACTTAAAAGGTATGAATCCAGCTCACGTCAAGCGAACTGTTAATATGTGAAATACTCTGTGAGTTGATGAACATGCAGGATGATCTGTGTGATCACTTGATCTTTCTAGGAAAATAAAGTATAACAAATAAACATGCTTACATATGAATTTAAAAAGGAAAAATTTTCTTGGGCATCTTAGCAATCCAAAGTCAGTTTCCTTTACTGTGGTAAAGATATGGTGATATTAAAGAATCCCATAATACTCTCCATACAAAACTCTAGGTTCATGTTAGTTTTGATTTTTAGGTTAAGTTTCTATAAAGTATTTAAAACTTACTTATGTTTATGTATTAAATACACCTATATTGGTTTTTATTAATTCAGAATATTTTGCTAACTGAAACTATATAATCCAACAATAATGGAAATTTTTATTCATTCAGCAAACACTTAATGTGAGTTTACTACAGGCCTGGTACCATTCTAGGGCCTGAGAAATAAACACAAATAATAATACAGTTCCAAATTCAAAGACTTCAGGATTGATAGACGGAGAAAGCATGCCTACGCACATGCCTACACGCGAGTGTCATAAGACGCAGTAAGTACAACACTCTGTATTCAAAGCCAGATTTTAAAACATGGTAGGTGGCTATTTTATCAAAAGATCAAATCTGGACTTCCTTTAAATAAGAAGGCACTTTCTGCTATTTCTAAGATTTTTTTCAATTTCAGACTTTTCAGCAACAAATTACATAGGAGAACAGATCTGTCCTCACAAATATTTTAATTAGGAAGAATGTCTATCACATGTTCTATGTTATTCTCTAAATTCATCAAGTCTTTTGAATGCAATGCTGTTAGACTTTTGTTCAGCACCACGGTCTGCCACTTTGGTGCCAGGATTTTATTCCAGGTCACTTCTTTGAGAGATACTGGACCTATTTTACTTTTGCATTTAAAAAGATAACCATAATAGCTGATATTTATTGAATAGTTGCTATGTCAGGCACTATTCTAAACACTTCACATGATATACTTAAACCTCAGAGAATCCCATGAGGTAGGTATTATTATCATCTCTATGATATAAAAGTTAATCAAACTTTTTGGATTAAGAACCCCTTTACACTCTGCAAAAAAATTACTGAGAATCCCAAAGAGCTTTTGTTTTTGTCAGTTATGTCTATTGATACTTACCGTCTCCAAAATTAACTTAAAAATATATATTAATTTAAAATAGCAATAATAATTATATTATAGGTTAACATAAACATAATTATAAAATATGACTATAATTTTCAAAAATATAATAAAACAAGTGGCACTGTTTTATACTTCTGCAAAAGTCTTTAATATCTAGCTAACAAAAATGACATCTGGATTCTCATATTTGCTTCTATTAATACATTCAATATGCTGCAATGTCACATATGGAGTGGACTCTGGCAAACCACTGTATACTCATGAGAGAATGAGAACAAAGAAGGCAAATATCATCTTAGTATTCTTATAAAATTCTAAGTATTCTTATAAAAATTCTTTTAAAATATTCTTAAAAAATAACATCTTAGTATTCTTATTTAAACAAAATAGTTATACAAATAGTTTTGACCTCGTGGATCTCTAAAAAGGTCATAGGGCCCCCGGAGGCTCCTGGTCAACATTGCTAACATGCAGCAATGCCTGCCTTCCATGGATAAATGGAGGCTGCTCATGCAGGCTGGAAAGCATGCCTATTATCCCACTGCTCAAAAGTTTAAATATGGCCATTCATGCTTTAACAAATATGTAAAATAGCAATGAATATATATTTAGCTATAATCCTATTTGTTAGAACTTGTGCCTCTGTAGCTACCATTGCCTGTTACCACTGTCTCTACTGCCAGGGAGATCATCACAAATAATGCAAGAATTTGGGGTCTCCACGGACACAACACATTTTTGACCATTTTAATGTGACTCAATGGGAAAACCACCATTACAAATTTCCAGGAACATATTGAATTCCAAATACTATAAATCCACATTTTTGCAGAGTAGAAGAAAAATACTAATCAAGCTCCCAATATAAACCTATGCTCAGGCATAGGTTTTGTTTCAGTTAACAACCCCCTCCACCCTATATTGTTTCCCTGTGAAGATATCACCAAATGTCTATATTGAAATTAGATAGATGATTACTCTCATTTATGCCTTGGGGCACAGAGTCATACACTAAAATCTTAAACAGAAGATTCAATAAATCATCAACCTTCCCCATTTCTGGTGGATCCCAAGAATAAGAGCCCGGTGTCGATCTGGTATGCACGTGGGGAGAACAGGTTTGCTCCTCTGAGGAGGCCAAGACCTATTCTCTCCCCACACAGAGGTGCCCTGGGGAGTCACCCGCCGCAGAGGCCATGACAATGCCGAGTGCCAGGTGCACCTGTCGTGTGGGCAGATGGGGAGACCAGCGGCAGCAGTCCCTGAGTAATGGTTAAATTAATCAGCCTTTCCACGGCAGATCATTTAATTACTCATCCCCTCTGACAGGGTGAGAGGAGATTTTAGAAAACTTTTAGAGCTGCAACTCATATGAAAGAAATGTC
The DNA here is from genome assembly GCF_029281585.2 of Gorilla gorilla gorilla. Taxonomy (NCBI): domain Eukaryota; kingdom Metazoa; phylum Chordata; class Mammalia; order Primates; family Hominidae; genus Gorilla; species Gorilla gorilla. The sequence continues at coordinate 35,774,191 of NC_073235.2, forward strand.
TTTATATACTTTTTTCCAATACGTAACATCACTGTTGCCCCCAAAACTTTAAAAGAGCAACAAAATCACTCTGATTATATGCTTTAGGAGACTCTATCAACATCCATAAAGCATAAAAGTCGGTAAGTTTAGAGCGTGTTCTAAGTTGTGGACCTTCACAGGATTTTGTGCAGTGAGGTCAGTCAGCAGGAAACTCAACAGGACTGGCATGTAAAACTCACCAATATTGGAAATGCACAAGACTTTAATAAATTGCACTATGCCAATTAAGGAATGTACCCCAATCCTCCCAAAAATTAACACAGAGACTTTTTAAAGAATTCAGTGTGTTGGAATACAGAGATAGTTAGTAAACACAAACAAACAAAAATCCCAATTTTAGTGGCCTGACTTTCTGAAGGTGTGTTATCCACAGGCTTGTCCTTAAGTAGCTTTCTGGAGCTCCTGGAAAATAAAAAGTAGCCCTCTACATCCTTATCCTATATATGTATTCTCAAAATTGTTCTTCTGCTCTCAAGAACAGTGCCTCGAATTACACCCACATTTTCATTCATTCGTTCATTTATCCGTCCATACAGTCATTCATGCAGTCCATGAAGTAATGAGTCTTACCTATTTATCTCCCTAGTGGGAGGTAAGTCCCTAGAAGGCTGTGACTTTGTGGTCTTTCTGCATCCAGAGCACAAACATATCCTTAATAAATGACAGATTATGCTTCAGAACAAAGATGGTCTCACTGACTTGAGGCAAGATTACAAACGCCTTCGCTCATATCCAATATCAGAAACTAATCGCATGTTCCAGATCTTGACAAAATAAGCCAATAAAACCACACAAGCTACCGGTACTCCCTACTACAACAGTCATATGTGTAGCATTTTGCACATTTTAGATGCTCCATATATTATTGGTAGTAAATATCCAGTGAAGAAGTGAATTTGTCCTTCTGGGTTTTCTCCTTTTTATTTCTACTTGGAACTGTGAGCTTTCATTAGAATAATATATGCTTTCATCCCCCAATTTTTTTTTTTTTTTTTTTTTTGAGACGGAGTCTGGCTCTGTCGCCCAGGCTGGAGTGCAGTGGCGCAATCTCAGCTCACTGCAAGCTCCGCCTCCCAGGTTCACGCCATTCTCCTGCCTCAGCCTCCCGAGTAGCTGGGGCTACAGGCGCCCGCCACCACGCCCGGCTAATTTTTTGTATTTTTAGTAGAGACGGGGTTTCACCATGTTAGCCAGGATGGTCTCGATCTCCTGACCTCGTGATCCGCCCGCCTCGGCCTCCCAAAGTGCTGGGATTACAGGCGTGAGCCACCGCGCCCGGCCATCCCCAAATTTTTGATAAAGTTGGAAGAGCCTGAATTTAGCACACTACTGAATTAAAGTAACCCATTTTCTCCTCCTCCTCTCTGGTACAGAGTGAAATCCCAAAGCACTCCTACCTAAAATGTTTCTAAAATACATATTAGAGCAAAAATTCGCCTAATTTTAATACAGATATTTCTAATCTTAACTCTTGCAATTACTTCTTCCTTGAGTGTAAAGTCAAACACTTCAAAAAAAAGCTTTCCTTGAGATATATACTTCTTATAAATCATTGAAGAAACACTTAATTTCTTAATTATTGTGGAAAATCTAGGTTTCTGAATGGGTATTCCTTATGTTGCCATGCTTTCTAAGAAACTTGGAATTCCCTATGTTTCCAGGTATACCCCTGCCTCTGCAACCCCACTTTGCCACCCTGATATTTCTTCTTTAAATTTTAAAATTCCACTAAAATAAATCTAGGTTTGTATTATGTCTGACAATTAAGACAAACTTTTAAAAACAACAGAACTTTATTAATAATGTTCAAGCTGTTCCATCAATTTTGGTAACATTCAAAACAGATGAACTATATGTAGCTTAATATGGAAAGGGAACTCTTGAGGGAAAAAAACATGCTAATCAAACATGCTAATCATCTCCTAAGGAGCATTACACACCTGTGGGGAAAGGGGGTGACAATAGCCCTTACATGACAACTAATTTAGTTTTCACGACTTTCAATTATCTATGCCTCTGAAATCTCATTCTGTCTCTGTTTTGACAATGGCCCCAACATAGCATCTGTGAGGAGGCTTGAGCCATTTATCTAGGCTCAGAAAAAGAAGGTTTGTGAGTTCCAAAGGGAAGAGTTGAAGGAGGTACTGATGGAATCCCTGATGGACTGTCACACAGGAAAGTTTATACAGTAAAACATTCCTTCATTTGTGGAATGATTTACACACACGAGGGTGAGTTCAGCTCAACAAAATGGTGGTTTTATTATCATTATTTTTTTGAGATAGAGTCTTACTTTGTTGCCCAGGCTAGAGTGCAGTGGTGTGATCATGGCTCACTGCAGCCTCAATCTCCTGGGCTCAAGCAATCCTTTTATGTCAGCCTCCTGAGTAACTGGGATCACAGGTGTGGGTCATCATGCCCTGTTCTTTTTTTTTTTTCCGGAGTTTCCCTCTGCCACCAGGCTGGATTTCAGTGGCGCGATCTCGGCTCACTGCAACCTCTGACTCCCAGGTTCAAGAGATTCTCCTGCCTCAGCCTCCCGAGTAGCTGGGACTACAGGCACGTGCCACCACATCCAGCTATTTTTTTTGTATTTTTAGTAGAGACAAGGTTTCACCATGTTGGCCAGGATGCTCTCAATCTCTTGACCTTGTGATCCACAAGCCTCCCAAAGTGCCCCAGCCTCCCAAACTGTTGAGATTACAGCCGTGAGCCACTGTTCCTGGCTGCCACACTCATTTTTAAAAAATGTTTCTTAGAGACACGGACTTGCTCTGTTGCCCAGGCTGATCTTGAATTCCTGGGCTCAAGTGATCCTCCCACTTCAGCCTCCCCAAGTGCTGGGTTTATAGGCATAAGCCGCCACACTGGGCCCAAAAAGGTGGTTTTTAGGCTAAATTGGAAATGCTATCAATCTATTCCACAAATATTATGTTGCTTACTAAGTTGGAGGGGCTTTGCTAGGCTCTATGGAAACTACAATGATGAGTGAGACTCAGTTCCTGCAGTCACAGAGCATTCAGTCTCAGAAAACAGATAACACACCTATGGTTCAGCATTATGAGTTGGAAAGTGTCCCCCAAAAATGCATACATTGAAGTCCTAACCCCCAGTACTACAGATGTGGCTTTAGAGATAGGGGCCTTCACAGAGGTAATCAATTTTAAATGAGGTCACTAGAATGGGTCCTAATCTGACAGGAGTGGAGTTCTTAAAAAAAGGGAAAATTTGAAGATAAACACACACACACACACACACACACACACACACACACACACACACACACACACAGGAAGAACACCATGTGAAGATGAAAGCATACATTGAGGTGACACTTCTACAAGCCAATGAACAAGAAAGATAGCCAGCAAACCACCAGAAGCCAGGAGAGAGGCACGGAGCAGACTCAGAGGCAACCAACCTTGTCAATGCATCTTGGACTTCAGCCTCCAGAACTTCAAGACGAACTTCTGTTGTGTAAGCCACCCCCATCTGCAGTACTTTGTTACAGCAGCTCTGACAAACTAATACATCCAGATATATTTTAATATAAAATCTATCAACTATGTATGTTTGTACATAATCCATCTCTATACAAATATACATATACACATAGCCTGGGAAGATATAATGGGTGCTCCAAGCAAAGTGTGATGTATTTTGGGCAGAAGGAGTATTTGATTCTGACCAGGAGAATCAAGGAAACCTTCACAGAGGAAATGGCAGTCACATTTTACAAAAGTTAAGAGCATAAAAGTCAGATGTCAAATATGAAAATTTATAACTCTAGAGTTATAAAATCTTTACTGCAAAGTGGGTTTTTTTCCAATCTAAGGAACTTCTTCAACATGCCATTTCTCAAGAGTTGAAGATGACTATATGAATGATTCAAATGGCACACTTCATAGCTAAACATCCACAGGCACACATAATCTCAGCCATAGACATTTTTGGTATGTTCATCTTCATATTCTTTTTACTAAGTCTACTGCTATGCCCAGTATAAGATGCTACCTCAGTGCTTTATTAGGGGAATATTGACTTAGTTCATATTCCAGAGTGGAGACGGTTTGCAAACACATGTATATACTCTCTGGCTGCCCCATTATTGGAGCATATGTTGGCCACTTGTGGGTGTAAGGAGTTAGGTGACCTGTGGTCTTGAAACTGGTCTGCCCATAACCAAGCCCTCACTAACTCAGGTCTCTACCCAACTGAGCCATTATTAAACCTCAGGAGCACTATAAATTTACTGACTTTTATAAACCATTCAACTTAATAGCCTTCTCTAAAGCACTTGGTAAGAGTAATTTGATGCTCTGATCATCTGCCAATTCATTTTATGAGTCCATAACCTAACAGAACCCATCTCACTTTCCTTTCAGAGTCATTTTCATCATTGAGCTTTGTATCCTGTTTAGATTCTTCTTTTCTAATCTTTTCAGGACTGTATGAGTTGGATTTCTCCTGGTTGCAAGTAACAGAAACAAACTTCAGGTACAATAAGAAAGAGGAGGTATTTATTGAATGTGGTATGGTATTTCAGGAGGAACTGAACCACCAAACTCTAGGAGAAGCAAGAGCTGGGTAAGCAGCAGGGATCCCTGCAGCAAGAATTTATATACTTCTTGGTATGACACTCCAACGATGCCCTAGTTGAGCTCTGGGGACTCTTGGTTTCTATTCCATCAGTTCCACGTTTTAATTCTCTGGAGTAAGATCCTGATTGGCATAGCATAGGTGAGGTACACACCCTGAAGTGACCAGCTTTGACCTGGGGGCAGGGTCATATAGCACTGTCTTAGATGTGGTCCTGTCCCTTATAGGTTGGGGGCAGTTCTAAGAGAAGGAAATAATTGTTAGAGTCTACTACATGGGTCGAAAATTTATACTTCTATTATACCATCCTTTCTTTGAAAAGCACTTTTTATATATTTCTTAATCAATCCTTACTTGGACCTGTAGCAAAAAAATAACCGGATCTCTTTTTGTTTTTGGAACTCAATAGTTTTTGCATCCATTTCAATTATATTAACTCCATTTGAGGTATGCCATTAAATACCTTACCAACATTGAGCCTACATCTTGTTTTCTTCATACTATCTTGACCCCTTCCTAGTTATTGTGACTTAACAATTTATATTAAGCACATTCTTCATTCTTCCCTCTACAACACTTAACCAGCTTAAGCCTATATATTTCTGTGTATTCCCACTGTCACCACCATCAGCACATTTTATACTGTGCACATTCCTAGAAAAGTTAACTATGAAACATTGTGTACATGTTCACAAAATTGTATAATATTAGAGCCAGAGAGTACAGTCTTAGGAGGCACACAAACAAATCAGAAAGTATCTTTCTGTTCTATTCCTATCCTTCACACCATTACCAGGAAGACTGTTCAAAATAACAAGATTTCAAGACACAGACCCTTTTAAAAGAATGTCCATTGTAAAAATCCAGAGAATAAAAGAGAAAGCCAGACTTCCCTATATTCTTTGTAAAAAATCAAATCGTGACCAAATGTGGACAATATTCAATTAGTACCTGATTTGACAAGTAGCTGAAATCAACAATAAAGTCACCAATGAGAATCTTCAGAGGGAAAAATAAAAGAACCTAATAACAGACAGACTAGAATCTTAAGAGAGGTGAAATGAATGGAACCAATCTGTAAAATAATATCTATTCCACTACGTAAAACTCTGAAAGGAAGAAAAAGATTCTTAGATGTGTAACCATCTAGGACACTCTCAAGAGAGGTAAAAGTGTTTCAGAAAACAGGAAAGCAATTGGTGGGCAAACAACAGGAGATGTTTTTGTAGGAAAAAAATAGGATAACAACCAGGCAGGAAAATTCTGTCAAAACAGGCTACTGGAAACTTTCTGTTTATACATAAATAAATCTAAGTATTCATAATTATCATCTATTCTACTGACACAGTGAGAGAGAACAAAATAAGAAATGAGGGCATTTCTTGTATCTTAACACAAGAGAGGGGAAAAGCAAATAGTGAGTTCAGACACAGAGCCAACAAAAAGCCACTTCCTAAAGGATATGAGATACCCATCGTGCCCGAAGGCAGATGATAGCTCTGGTGCTGAGCACAGTCTTTGAAAATATTTTGTTTACATTTAAGATAAAAGAGGATAATGATAATGATGAACACTTATAAAGTAATTACATTCCAAGTACTTTACGTTAGTTATTAACTTGTTTAATCCTTACCCCAACCATGACGTAGGTGCTATTATTTTCCCCATTTTACAGATGTTGAAAATAAAGTACAGAGAGATTAAGCATCTTCCACTAGGTCCCAGAGCTACACCTGGACACAGGCACTCTTGGCACCAAAGTCCTCATTCTTAACCTTAATGCTATGCTAGCAACATGATTCTAGCTGGAGTTATGATTTTTATACTACATATAATTGTTCAGTAATCCGGACACACACACACACACAACCTCCATGAATTTCATGGGAACCTCTCAAAATCCATTTTAATTCGTCATGGGAGTCACACACTGTTCTGCTTGAGTTCAGACTCCCAGCTCTTCCACGTACCAGCTCACTGGCTAGGGAAAGTTACTCACACTCTCTCTGTGGGAGTGTATCTTTATTTACAAACACACACTGCCCCTTTCTGTTGGGAAGATTTTACTTCCCCACCCCACTGACACTAGACTTGGCATCTCACTTGTTTTGAGCAATAAATCATGGATAGAAGAAGCACACATAACTTCTGTGCAGAAAACCCTAAGAGCCAGACAAGATCTGCCATGTTCTCTCATTATGATCAGCAATGGTCAAGAAGGACACTGGCCTGGGTCCTGAAGTGCATATACCTTGGAGCAGAGCAGCTGACCCACCACAGGCATCTGGTGGACAATAAGGATGCCACTGTAGTTATAACCCACTAGGATCTGGAGGCCATTTATTACCATAACATAACCTCCTCTCTCCACTCATATACTCTCTGTGCCTTAATGTCCTACCTCCTTCTAGCGTTGCTGTGGGCATTAAATGAGTTATTTTTATAAAGCATATAGATAAGAAACAAAGTATGAGTGAGCCAGATACTAACCTGAAGAGTGCAATTAGAGAAAAGAACACTAGAGGAAACATTACCAATACTAATCAAATCAAATGCTTTTCTGGTTCTCAAATCCTTTCAACTGAGTTCTAATGTTACACTGGTCACCCTGAGAGCTTTTTGCAAACTTCTTCTCTTCAATGCTCCCTTCTTGATCCAGTAATAACACATTTATTCACATATAATTCAGGGCTTTACTCTTGCTGACCCAAAGGCTCCAGACAGCTTTCCTTCTGCAAAGTTTGGTTGTTTACTTAGACCATGAAGATATTCCTCCTTTTCCCATTTTTCTTTTTTCCCTCAGCTATCTTTTTCTGAAACTGACTTCAACACTAGTTTCCCATATGTAGGAGGCAATTTTAGTGAGATATTAATAACTGGTATCTCTTTGTTTTTTACAGGTAAAGGATTAGAAATCACTGTGACAAGTTTGTTTCTTGAGTTTTTACAGGCTTCAATTTGCTAATGTACAAAATTTTATAATAAAGCATCTTACCAATTAATGTTCCAAACAAATGGTTTTTAGGGGATGCTGCTGCCAACCATTCCAAATATGTTGTAGTGAGCAGATAGCGAGACATCTCATGCCCAAGGGAAAGATATTGTGAGGCTCTCTCCAAACCATCTTATAAATCATAGACTACTACACGAAGGTCTTCGAGAACAATACCCTCATTTTAGTGACAAGAAATGGAGGCTCAAAGAATAAAGAATGGAGAAAATGGAGGCTCAAAGAGGTTGAGTATTTTATTGAGAAAAATCAAAGTGAGTTAAAGAGTAAAACTGATTACAACAGAGTCAGCCATGGATTCAAACTAGTCCTCTTTCCAGGGATGACTGTGTTTAAAAGGAAAACACATGGAAATATGAGTACATCTGTTTAGACTAAAAGACATGTTTAAAACCAATCAACATATTCACCCTTTGTTACCTAACATCTTACTGGGTTTTAATCTGGCCCATTCACAAAAGTCAAAGGGGTTACTAGGGAAGGTGACAATTAACAGAGCCCAGTTTAACTAAGCTCATGTGTGAAGCAGGTTGGAAGGGATGAATCAGGATCTAGGCTTATCTAAACTAAGATATAACACAGACAGCAAGTTACTCCTGCTATCAAAAGGCTTTATTTGGTACTTACTTGCTGTATAAATAACTCACTAGCTATTTGCTCTGAAACAACAATGATTAGAATGGCTCTCATATCCAACAAAACACTGAAACAGGCAACAGACAGGGTCAATCCTCAGAAAGCAAAAAAAAAAAAAAAATACTAACGGTACCTATGACTGCTTTTCACTGTTAACAGTGGCAAATAAAACCAAAAGTTATTCTGCACACTTACCACTCTCATGATCTCTAAATTTGCTTCTCTGAAAGAAATGTACCAAAGATTAATAAATCTTACAAGAAAACAAATGGAACAGGTAAATTGCTGAGGAGTTTGTTCCCTTTAATTTTATGCTAGTCATTTTCCGAAATCCAGAAGAAAGACATTTGCTAAAGCTTTGTGTGGCTTCTAGCAAAAATCACTTCGCATGTAACTAAATAGGTATAGAAAGGACGCACTTTTTAAGTGGATAATGATAAACTCAGATATGTAGTGTATGTCATTCTCGATCACAAAAGCTGTGTGGGTTTTCTCTGTTTCTTAGCTAAGTTCTCCTGTCTAAAAGACAAAAGAGAAAACAAAACCAAAGAGAAAAGGATTCTGCAGGCATCTATACACAAGAAAGGCATAATATTCAAAAGTCACAGAGCCAAGCATGGCAGTGAGTCTGTAGTCTCAGCTGCTCAGGAGGATTGCTGGAGCCCAGGAGTTCAAGGCCAGCCTGAACAACATGGCAACACTCTATCTCTAAAAATATATATAAATTAAATAAATGTTTAAAAATGTTTTAAGTCACAACAAAGAATGGATATTGTCAGAGATCGGAATTCCATTTAAAAATATATATTTCTGCTTTGGAGAAGGGCTCAAGCCATTGAAAAGAAAAAGAAAAGCACTAACAGACAAAGTTAGGAACTGAAATACATTTAAAAGGTCAAAGGGAAAACAACTAGAAATGTCCTACTTAGTCCAAAAGGAAAGAAAACCCAGCAACAAACAGAGATTCTCACAAATGGAGAATGTCTTTAGCACAATACAATAAGACCGTTGTGTGTGACACCTTGATAAATTAAAGAAACAGAAACATTGTCACCAAAAGAAAAGGAAGAAAGGAAGGAAATTCACAAATAGTGCCCACAAAAGATGGATAAGAAAGTTTTAAGAGAATATGAGCACTGATTAAAGGCAAGCAAGAAAAACAAGATAGGCTCTATCTAGCTAAGCCCCCACTGCACATGCCTATTGTCTTATTTCCTTTGGCACTGACTACAAGAGAATTTCATCATATGTCTAATAATAGTATTATTTATAAAATAGAAGAATAACATCTTGATAAGAATATACCTCAATGGCAAAATGTCTCCTTCTATATAATCTGAGTGTATAGATGAAAAAGAAATGTTTTCAAAGTAATAACAATTACAAGGCAATCAGTGAACAAGATAAGCACTTGCAGAAGGAGCCACATTAAATCTATTCAACTGACTGGCTTCTGTGTTATGTGAGTCCAAGAATGGATAACTGCTGCTCCCTGGAAAAACCTGCAGTGCTGTAAAAACCAGCCCATGCCACTGTGTCTGTGGGACGAGGAAAATGTTAAAGAAGCAATAGAGACAAATGGGAAAGGCTGACAACACAACTCCTTATACTTCTTAATTCAGCATTATATTCATTGACCTATTACATATAGTTCAATATGAAGAAAAAGGATTTTAGAAATCACACACTCACAGATGTGGTCCCTGCCCTCTGAAAGCTAGAAGTTGTTAAACACTATTTTGGTCATTGACCTTACCAATACCCATTTTATGCAAGCATAAATAGTGTCTAACTCTATAAAGTTATGTTCAACACTGGCCAGTATCCCTATATTATTTTGCTGACATACATACATATTGTATTGAAATAAAAACAGCAAAAGAGTATTTTCACAAGTCCGAGTTTATAAACAATTGAATATATTCATCCATATATAAACATCTATATTCTGCTGAATATAGATGCTTCCTATTTCCTAGTTTCATATACATTATATGTATAACTTAACTACATTTAAATACCAATTTTATATACCAAGTGCAGCCTGATGAGCTATTTCAAAGCCTATGTTGACAATTTGCTAGAGTTGGGAAAAAATAAAATACCCTCAACATAATTAGCTGGTAAGTACCACATTAAGCCATCACTGTGTGGCTGCGACTATTCTACATGCTTTTACATGCATCGTCTTATTGAATCCATACAAATCTTTTCTTTTTATAGGTGAGGAATCAGAACTTCCAACTGAGCAGCCCACACTCTAAACCACTGTACTATACCTCTTCTCCCCACATACCTACAGAGGCAATTTCTTTGGAGCCTAATATTTGTTGGCTGTTAATGGAAATTTTACTTTGCTGTGGAAACACGATCAAACCAACAATGACTCAAATCATTGAAGAACCCATCAGGACTATCGAAAGAAGGGCCAGACAACCAGACTAAAACCTGGGAGCAAACACAGGCTCCAAACTGCAGCAGATAGGAGCACTCCTCGTGAGAGCTTAAGGGAGGATCGCACGAGAGCTTAAGGAGTTCATTTTGTGACAGGGTTTGGCCAGAAGTGCCAGAATGTCAGGAAGGGAGACTCTTATGAAGGGGATTTCAAGGCTGGTCATCGGTGGAGAGAATTGGATAGAACTCCAATTTCTGAAAGGTCTGATGGCCATAACATAAGTCCTTTAGATAAACAAAGTACACTGCAGAATTTCAAGACATTCACACAGCATGGAGCAAATCAGCAACAAAGATGATCTGAACACATTGCGGGGCTCTTACATTTCTTTCCCAATAAAACTCATAACCATTAAACAAAATGTACTAGTGTGCTATTCTGCCAAACTAGGAGACCATTAGTTCTCTGGACCCTGACAAGTCTGCCTTGAAAAACGGCAGATCTAGGTCTCCACAACACTGATTCTCCATGAGGAATAAGCTAGCTCTTGGAACATTAATTCCAGTACTGACTACTGTATGTTCTTTAACATGTCGCTCATATCTGGAGAAGTGTGTCAGGAACAAAATATAAAACTGTTTGCAGCTTTTCTGACTTCTCTTTGACCTCCATCTCTCAGTTCTCGGCTATGGGCTAAACTGTACGCATTCTTTATAATTTTCCAGGTGCTTTTAAAAGAAATGTAGTTCATCCTAGAGGGTGACAAGAGAAGGCTTTATGTCAAATTTTACTTTTAAAATAGTTACCTAAAGTTTTAAAGACTGACTTTACTTTTTAGAAAGATGAAAAATGTTAAGGAAAGAACAAAGAAAAAATACATTTAGACACAGTAAGCAATTCATCCTTAAGTACATATTTATATAAATAAGTCTCGACTGATGGACCCCATCCAACTCAGTACATCCTCAATGCACGTTAGGTCCTTGGTAGAGTCTCATGGAACTGAAGCTACTTAACATCTGAGTCTTGGATTCCTTATCTTCAAACTCTGGTGATAATACAGTCAGTCTTCATTACTCACACAATTATAAATTGGTAATTCCACAATTAGAAATTGGTCTTCTCACTCAAATGTATTTGCAACCCCAAGATCAATACTCATGATGCCTTCACTGTCACTTGCAGACTTGCACAGAGCAGTGAAAATGTGAGTGACCAATGTGCACATTCCAAACTGAGGTCAAGCAAGGGGTGACGCTCCACAGCTCTTGGTGTCCTTTTCGTGATCTATTTAGTGCCACTTTTTGCATGTTTGTGCTTTCTGTTGGTGACTGTATTGATTAAAATGGCCCCCAATTACAGTACTGAAGTACTAAGTCCTCCTGAGTACAAAAAGGCAGGCTGGGCATGGTGGCTCACACCTGTAATCCTAGCATTTTGGGAGGCAGAGGCGGTGGATCGCTTTGAGCTTAGGAGTTCAAGACCCAGACTGGGCAACAAGGCAAAACCCCATCTCTACAAGAAAATAATAATGCCAGAAAGTGGTGGCTCAAAATACAAAATACAGGCTGGGCACAGTGGCTCATGCCTGCAATCCCAGCACGTTGGGAGGCCGAGGTGGCACGGATCACCTGAGGTTAGGAGTTCGAGACCAGCCTGACCAACATGGAGGAACCCCATCAGTACTAAAAATACAAAATTAGCCAGGCATGGTGGCGTGCACCTGTAATCCCAGCTACTCAGGAGGCTGAGGCAGGAGAATCACTTGGACCCGGGAGGCAGAGGTTGCAGTGAGCCGAGATTGTGCCATCGCACTCCAGCCTGGGCAACAAAAGTGAAACTCTATCTCAAAAAAAAAAAAAAAAATACAAAATACAAAAAAATGGTGGCTTGTGCCTTGGTCCCAGTTACTCTATAGGCTGAGGCTAGAAGATTGCTTGAGCTGGGAAGTGGAGGCTGCAGTGAGCCAAGATCACATCACTGCCCTGCAAGTTGGGTGACAAATCAAGACCCTGTCTCAGACAAAAAAGAAAAAAAAAAAAAAAAGCTGTGATATGTCTTATGGATAAAATGTATGTGTTAGATAAGCTTCAGCTATGAGTCATAGTGCTGTTGGCTACGAGTTTGATGCTGATGAATCAACAATACATATTAAAAAGGAGTCTTTAAGCAGAAACATACATAAAACACCATAACGTTATGCACTGATCAGCTAAAAAACCAGAGCCAGAGGCTCACAGGAATCTAACCCTGTATTTTCCTTAGGAGCAATGGTTCAGTGTTTAAGGTGACTTCATAGAACATAACTACTATGAATAAGGAGAACTCAGCATATATACCCTACCAGTTGTTTTTAGGTTCTGAAAAAATATATAGGTTAATGACCTGTGAAGTGACCAGCATAATTAGGAACGCAAGGGATTTTACCTACCTGTAAGTAAAAGGACAGTTCTCTTAGGTGTCTGACAAACACCACAACTAAAAATATCAAGCTGAGATACAGCATATTTCATAGATGATGACAGGAAAAATGAAATTTCATTTGAATGTATCACTTAAGTCAATACATTAGAAGTGGGAAATATTAAGATATAATTTAAAATCCATCAAAAGGCATTTGGATTCTAAATCAGGTTAACATTGTTAGACAATATGCTATCAACTCTGCTAATTAGAAAGTCACAGCCTTTTATTCATAAGCCTTCAAGTAAATCCAATTAAAATGGAAGTTCAAGCTTGGGAATCTCAGTCACAGGTCTATTACCTCTATAGGCTTCAATTATGAAGCTGTCCCAAAAGTAGGAAACACAGGGTTTCAACTCAAAGTCCACATAAGAGTAGAAATTCACCATTTACATTAGGTATATCCCCTAATGCTATCCCTCTCTCCTCTCCATGTCGAGTTAACGGGTGCAGCACACCAACATGGCACATGTATACATATGTAACAAACCTGCACCCTGGGCACATGTACCCTAGAACTTAAAGTATAATAAAAAAAAAAAGGAGCGAAATCTCTGTATCAAATTTAAAAAAAAAGAGTAGAAACTCACCAAGAAATGCTCCTATTGGCTGAATCTAGAAAATTTACTTTATGAAACATCAGTGCATTGCTTATTTAAAAAAAAAAGTTGTACTTTGATACCTTGATTAATTATGACAAATTACTATATTCCTAAGCAGAGATAGATTTTTTAATTTTGTGTACAAGTATAACAAAGTAAACCCTTGCTTGATGGAGTTAAGACCGCTTTAATCCAGATCTCCTTAATTCAGAATCAAGAACCTAGACAAGTATTTCTTTGTTCTATGAAAATATAAGAATAAAAGGTTAGCAAAAGAATAAGTGACACTAAAAAAGGCTAAAGTTTTAGAACATTGCATTAAGAACTGAAGAAAAAACTTCAAGACTTTGAAAGCACCCATTTACATATGACTTATTTATTTATTCATTCAATATTCATTAATTCCACACACACTTATTGAGTTCTGCTCTGGGCCAGCCATCAGAAATCCCCAGGAGAAGCAGATACTGAACAGCCTTTCTGAAGCTCGAAGTCTAGTAGGTGAGACACACGTGTAAACAAATGCACTGCACGGTGATAAAGACAATTGAAGATGTAACTGCAAAGAAAAATGTTACTCAGCAGAGGCTGCTGCTTTGAAAATAACCCTTTAAAAGATGTCTCACCTCAACATTGAAGGCTCCTCCTGGGGACACACTTTATTAACTCAGCTGTAGTTAATAGGAAAACTGCAAAAATGATGCAGCTACAATTCTCTGGAGGTAGGAGGGAAACCTCATGCACTCAGACTGGATTGTACCAGCACCTCTCCCCTTCACTCTCAAGTCACTTTTGCCATCCAAACCTCAACTAATGGAAAGTAACCAAGTTAACCAGAAGGTGAAGGCATGGGTCCTGCAGGAGGTGTTTCTGGCTGTTACAAGCATGGGAAGGAAAGCTCCACCACTGTGGCCAATGAAAACTTGTCATTTGCTCTCATGCAAAAGAGAACACAATTTCCATCACTTGACTAAGCCAGTTAACCTCTGGCTTAGTCAAGTGATGGAAACTTTACTCACTTTAGTTTTTCTCAAAAAAGTGACACTTTAATTACATGAGCACACCTATTTTATCCTTTCTTACCTCCCCCTCTACTTATAAAACAATATATCTGTGATTCTATGTCTTTTCCCAGGTTTAGCATCTGAGTGGCTCATGTGCTTGAGGCTCCTGGAGATAAATAGAATCAGTGGATAGGACTCAATCTCCCACATGGGTCATGGCGAAGGCAGTGGCTTCAAGCCCAGCCTTTGGTAAACTCTCTGGTAGTATCACTGCCAGGGCCACAGGACCGCAGAGCCTATAGCATTCTCTCTATGACTAACTACAGAAGGCTCTCAGTCTTGTGGATGAGAAAGAAGCTCCTTCATGAAATGGCTTGTCTCCCTGTTAAAAAGAAGACACAGGCACCGTTGTTTTTGCTTATTTTTTCTCACTCAGTCAGTACCATCCAGTACTTACTTACATTTGTCTAGTCTCTCCTAAACGACTTCTGGAAAAGACTCCAAAATCTTTTTAAGCAGCCCCAACTAGCTACATTCCAGAGCAAAGCATTCTTTATTTATAAATGAAAGGGCTCAGCAGTAGCTTCTAGCCTTATTTCACTCTTCTCTAGACAAGGGGGTTCCATGAAGACATGTTCCACAGGTAGGTTTGAAAAAACATTTCAAGTATCAGGGGCCAAGGTCCTGCTTCCAGTTCCCCTACCACATAAATATTTAGTCCTACAACCTGTCTGGTCCTGCTTTTCTCATTACAAAGCAAGAGGAATGAATGAAAGAGGGTCTGTAAAATCCCCTTCCCATTCTCTCAGTCTGTATGTTACCTGGTAATATATCTTCTATTCCAGGTTAATAGTGAACCCCAATTCCTTTATGAGGTCCTTATGTTATACATACAATCCCTAATGTTAAAACAGGATTTAAAATACTATTATACAGTCCATCATGTTGGAGTCCCATAAATATGGGTTTTTCATACTTGCCAATCAAATTAATTAGCCAAATTCACTTATCAAAGTCCATTTAATACATTATGTGCTGGCATCTTCTAAATATGTTCACTTATTATGTTTACTAGAAAGAATTTTTAATGAGCAGCTGCCTCAAAATTAATTAATGTATATATAGCTTACACTATAAAGTTACAAGCCAAATCCCACTAATACAATTCCAGTGAATAGCTCAGACTGCAAAATACAGCAAAACTCCAACTGCTAGCCCATTTATTTAGAGAAGTATGTGAATCAACAAATTTACAAGAGCATGAAACAAGTAGTTATGATATTCATGTAGATTTTGAGTACTATATTCCGTGAAATACCACAACATGGAATTCTAGCAAATGAAGGAAACTCTATTGGTACCTCATTTCTTCCTGTATACTCTATACAGGAAGTAGAAATACTTTTCTGTTATAGAACTAGACTATAGGAAAATCAAGGTATTTGACTGTACCAGCTAGATTCTGATTTTTTCTATTCTCTAAAAATCTCACACCAAAGAATTATTTTACAGCCCATTAACTGATTTCCTTCAAATCCTGCTACCTTTTATTTATACTCTGTTTATGTGCTAAATTCTAAAGAGTTTCTGAAGGAAACTAAAGTAGGTTAAATAGAACTGAAACACTGCTTTGCCAACATTTTTAAAAAATCAAAGTCAGGTGTAATTAAAAGAAAATGATTATACAGCTTGCTAGCACTTGTTCCATTTTTAAGAACAAATGTTCAGACTTACCTAGGGGATGTTTCCATCTGCTTCTCTCAGTTTGGTTTCCATGCTTTAGCTTTAACTATTATATGTAGGCAAATTACCAATGTCTGACTATCTAACAATAAATAACCCTGGCCTTATTTTTTTTTTCAAATAACCCTTACCAAAACCGAAATCATATTTTCTCAAATCATATTTTAACAGCTAGTCTTACATTAGCTGGAAAGGAGACCTCACCATCACAATTCGGAGAAAACATACACCTCATTATTGATAACACTGTCTAGAGTTGTGCATTCCAGAATTACGAACTTAGCCACCATACAGATAGAATACCTACTCTCCTAAAGGCTAAAATCCAAAATTAATGTGAAGGTGTATTTTAAGAAATGGTAAACAATAAAGATAATAAAATAGTAAGATAAAACCATTAAACAGACACCCAGTGGCCAATATATTACAATTGGAGATAAAAATATATGCATTTCTGGCTTAATAAGTTAGTGACTTAGAACAGTACAAGAGTGACATGGAATCACAGAAGTGACAAAACTTGGCCACAACAAAGCCCTGATGAAAAGCAAATTGCTCCAATACAGTGTCCGTACACTTCACCCTTGCATGCCCATCTCTGATGCCCCCCAAAGTAGCTGCATAACTGATTTATTTTTCATCCAGATGGCTGGCGTCCTGTACAGACTTACAATGCTGACTGTCTTGGGGATGCTTATTCAGTGAGTCTTGAAAGCCATTATTCACTAATTTCATGTGGAAATGAAATTTCAGCCTCCCATTGTGTACGTATAACTTGGGTACTTCCACCACATACAAAAAGTGCTTTTTGCCAGGCGGGAGAGGATGACTGGAATGCAAAACCCTTCCTGCATGCCTCCCTGGCCCAGACCCAAGCTGGCATATGGCAGTTCCACCAACCACCTCCATATAGAACACTAGGTGAATGCTTTAAGCAAGTTCTAATAATGTGATTTACAAAGCACTCACTGGATGGCTGTCTTCTGCCTCTATTTTCATTCAGGATAGGAGATTAATCTTATTTCATGAAAAGCATTTTACTACATTCTGTTTCTTGCATTCACCCTCCTCCCTACATCTTTCTTAAAAGAAAAAACAATTTTGCTAAAATTCTGCATATCTAAAAAGAATCATGAGTTTCCAAGTTTTCTTACCTTACTATTTTCTTATTCTAGAATTTAATCCTCAACACAGGATTTACTTTCTGTTTCAAGCCTGTGACTAGCAGGCAAAGAAAACTGGTCTTTAGAGAGCAAGTTAAACGTTTCAGCTAAATTCATGTGCTTTGAATGAAACATTCCCACGCTGTGCTTATAAACAACTATTGATATTTTCTGTAACTTCATTCCAGAAATTGTTTGCTTTTAAATGTCAGAGAGCTCTCTTCCTCACCCTATTTTGGGTTTTATTTCAGTCGGCAGTGTTGCTCATCAGTAATAAATACAAACTCTTATGTAGAGACACACTCACATCACATGCTGGAGCTGAGGAGCTCAAAGTATTTTACAAACATGATCAAAATCACTAATGACTTCCAGCTCTGGAATCTGACTTCTGGATCTGTCTCAGAAGACTTATTTACATCATCTTTGCAAAATATAATTTGCATTTATAAACACAGGCATTTATCTAGTACTCAGCAATGAACGCAAGTCATAGCCCTGGCACTGACATTCATTTCCATCTGTGGTTCCAACTGAACTTCCCAGAGATGTAAGATATGACTGTCTATGGTAACCTTCCTCCTTTGATTCTGAGGAGTAAACGGCATTTCCTCTCCTCTTCTATTTTCATCTACTCTGCCACATAACTCTTCCTCACCAGTGGCATCTGCAGGGGAACAAGCCCTCCTTCTTTCACATATCCCAGGAATGTGGTTTGTCCACTAGGCCTTCTCCAGGCTTGTCTCTCAGATAAACGAATTTCAGAATGAGATGGGTGATATGCATGTAGGGATATTTTGCATATTAAAAGTAAAAATAGCCGGGCACGGTGGCTCACACCTGTAATCCCAGCACTTTGAGAGGTCGAGGTGGTTGGACCATGAGGTAAGGAGTTCGAGACCAGCCTGGCCAACATGGTGAAACTCCATCTCTACTAAAAATACAAAAATTAGCTGGGCATGGTGGCGGGTGCCTGTAATCCCAGCTACTCAGAAGGCTGAGGCAGGAGAATCATTTGAAACCGGGAGGCAGAGGTTTGCATTGAGCCGAGATCACACTGTTGCACTCTAGCCTGGGCAACAAGAGCGAAACTCTGTCTCAAAAAAAAAAAAAAAAGCAAAAATGACCAAGGCAAAATAGCTCCATTCTGAATTATACATCCACTTTCTGAAGGTAACCAATGCTGTCAGAATCCAGCTTGGTAAATACTCTGTTTTTCTTTTCTCTTTTTTTTTTTTTAAACTGAGAGAACATATACAAAAATCAACTTTATCTTATCCTGGAATCACATTCTACTATAATGAAAGACAGATAGCCTTGTCTCAAGAAAAGTAAAAGCAAGAAAGTAGCTCTAGCATGGAGGTGATACCCAAATACAAACAGGGCTGGTTTCAGAATTTCTAAGCGGGCTTCAGAGAAACAATCTGATTGGAACCAGGAGGCAACCTATTGGTCTTGAAGCTGCATTTGCAGAACCAGATCACCCTTCTTACTTGGATTGTGGGTTTACTAAGAGTGTTGGAGTGGGTAGCTAACGGAGATTCTACCTTTAACTATGTTAATGCAAACTGTGGTATAGCCCTGGAAATAATACTGCTACTGCACGCAATATCATCAGCCAGATCTTTCTTAGAAGACAGCTCCAATCTATCGACTTTAAAAGAAATACAAATGAATGAGAAAATGCTTTTGAAAAACAGTGAAGACACTCAAGGATGCATAAATGTAAACTGACAAACATGTAAACAATAAAGCAAAAGTGAATGTCTATTTCTCCTCCTCTCATATCTTGCAGGGCACTACCGGAAAAGTTTTTTTATAGTAGGCCTACATGATAGAGTACTTTGTAGAAAAGATCAGAGCATGATTAGCTCAAGCGTTAGATGACCATAAAACTGGAGTTACACAATATACCCCAATGTACAGTTTATGTCACAAAATAAAAAGAAAGACTTCCTCATAATCATGTTTCTTTCACATTTTAAGTGTTTGGTGTTTTTGACTAACCATATTATGCTGTAAAATCAAAAGTAATCACCTTTAGGGTCCTTTGAGAAATCCTTCTTCATACTTATATATTTTTTTAAAAAGGTTAGGAGCAACAAATCCTGGATTCTTCCATAATTTAAGTGCAACCCCCATTTTGTAAATCATGAAATAGAGTTTAAATTGGCAGGAGGGGGAGCTGCCCAACAAAGTTGTACCTAGAGAGAACCTTTCCTGTAAGTCCTTTTTGAACAAATAAGTGGTTCTAATCAAATTGTGGATGTATGATGAGATTCTCAAAACAAAGGAAGTCTACTCCCCTAGGAGACACTAGATTGAATGAAGCATTTCATAGCATTTCATCTATGGAAGAACTAGGCCCTCTCCTGAAAAATACTTGCTTTGGTCCCTACCATAAAGCAGCAAGGTAGTAAAGGAGAAAATGCTGTGACAGTGTTTTCTTTTGATTCAGTCCAGTAGCTATGGAAACTATCTTTTAAATGCCAATTGGTCCTCTTCCCTGCAACTACATAAAATAAAACCATTTCTTACCCTCACGGATGCCATGGCTGGAAGCTTCATTTTTCAACATGTTCAACTTATCTAAGCCCTCTCCCACTTTTGCTCAGTATTTGCAAGCTGAAGCTATCATATTTGATTGATACTATGGATTTAAATTAGAAAACATATGAATGTATTTCTAACTAAGGCTGCGAGGAGTAATAATGCCCAAACCACAAGCAAACATTTGTTAAACCTGCTTGATGTGCTCCAAGAAAAACAACGTTTGCTTCTTTCTCTTTCCCTATATCTCTTCTTCTGAGGTAAAAATGCATGTAATTCCCATCACTTGTAACGTTACCAGCCCATGTGTTTTTCTTTCCGGTGCCTGTGCATATACCATAGGCCACAAGCTGCAATTCAGGGTCAAGAGTTTCCTTCTATTTACAAATATAAAAAATTAAGATTTTTCTTTTGTGGCTCCCTCAATAGGAAAATGGCAGACAAGCTAAAATATAAACTGATACTAGGGCCTGACTGTTTTTCTGCATGGATTTCAATCATATCCCATTCAAAACAGAATCATCTCCAGAGATCTATTTCTAGATTTATTCATTGTTTAATTTTTTGAGATTTGTCATTTTTATTTCCTTAACTATATTTAAACTTTTCTTTCAGTAAACAAGTTTGATAAAGTGGATATTCTTTGTGTACAGCTTCCTACTTCAATACCACCTTAGTTCATCATCTTTATTGTCAAATCCCCTTGTAATCTATCTCTTTGTAAGATCCTCCCTAAAATTTTGAGATTTGCAAATGCAAAATACAACAAACTGCTTATGTTCCAACATGCATTAACTTTTCTCACTGATTTTTTTCAGTGTGACTTTTCTCTTTAACCTCCAATCTGTCTCATACAATTTATTGGTAGCATAGTATTTATATAACCCTATTTTATGCACAGTTAGCATGAATCTTAAAAAATTAAGGGCTACAATACCCAAGACAATTCTAAAGAAGGACAACAGAATTAAAGGTCTTAACCACACCTTAAGAAATGCCATAAAGATATAGAATTAAGACAGTGTGTTTGAAGCAAAACATATAAATATATATTAAAAAAAACAGGCCCATGGGACAAAATGAGGAGCTAGAAACAGACTCACAGTTAAGACTGTCACTTGATATACAACAAGAGTGACAAGGAAAGTATGGGAAAAGTCTTCTCACTATATGATTATGGGTCAGTTGGACACCCATACGAAGGAAAGTAACTCTTAATCTTTAATTCACACCACAAACAAAACTCAATTCCTGAGGGACTGCAAATATAAGAGAGAAAATAACAAAGCTTCTGTAAAAAATAAAACAAGAACATAAGAACATATCTTGATGACTTTGGAAGAGGCAAAGGTTTCTTAACACATAGCAAGTACTAAGCATAAAGGACTTTATTAATTTTAATAAATCTATAAAGGGAAAATGTATTTGCAATATCTACACCCAGTTAAAGACTTGAAAATACCAAGTGTCTGTAGGCAAATATGTGGAGAAGACAGAGGTCTCTTCCACTGCTGGTGGGAGTGTAAACTGGTACAAACACTTTGGGGAACTGATAGAACACGTGTATACCCAAGAGCCAACAAAATACTCACCAAAAATATATACAAACCTGTTCATAGCAGCACATTACACAGAAGACCCAGACCAGGACACACCCAATTGTCCATCAACGATCAACTACATCAATAAATCATGCTATATTCATTTAATGAAATGCTGCCCCGTAACTAGAATGAAGTGTTTACGACTACTTGCAATGATATAGGTAAGTATCACAAATACAATATTGAATGAAAAAACAGCGAGAAAAAAAACAAAAGTATTGAATTATTCTATTTGTATTGAATTATTCTATTCATATAGAGGTCAAATATGGGAAAAACCAATTTATGGTAACAGAATCAGGATAGTATTTGTGCATGACAAACAAGGCATGGAGTGAATTCTTGGATTCTTTTTCTTGACCTGGGTGCTAATTACATGGGTGTTTTCATTTTGTGAAAAACCAGTATACTAACACTTGATTTGTGTGCTCTTCCGTATGTATGTTACACCTCAATAATTTTTTTTAAATTAAAGGCACAATCCCTATTTTCAATGAACATACAATTAAATTTTGAAACCAGAAAACATAGAGGAAAAAGAGGAGAATGTTAACAGGAAACAGGCCACAAGTAGTTTCAATCAGCACATATTCAGCAAATTCCTATGCTTGTGGCCAATATTTTAGGAGTGATTGAAACATTTATAAGTATTGAAAAAATCCCCCTGCTCTCCAGGAGTTTATAACTCAGAGCAAAAAAGGATTTTTTTGATTTGATCAGAAAAAAAAATGGAGGTGGGGAGAGTCATAGCAGACACTAAACGATTATAATGCTAGGGCAGTCAACTAGCATATGTTGCAACAGCTGTGCTGTGGGGATTGAGAAAGAATCATGGTTGGGGTCTGAAATTATCAAGAAAGGCCTCATGGAAGAGACGAATGTGACCGTGGAGTGGAAACATGCATAGCATCTGAATTCACAGTGTGAGGACCCAGCAACAGGAATGATTCCAGGGAGGGAGGCTGTAGGGGCAAAATGAATGGTAACTGAGTAGACGGAGCTTTCCTGGTGAGGTAGGTAAAGAGGAGTCACTGGGGAAGAAAACATTGAAAACCAAACTGTATTCTAATGGAAAAAAAAATTCACTGTCTATCCTCAAATGGAGCAATGACATGGAAAAAGCTTGTTAAAAATATGTATCCCTTTAACAATACTGCTTGTCTCTGGAAACTTTTTCAAACTGTAGGTCACAGCAAATTAGCAAGGAGTAAAATCGCTATAATGTATGGTAACCCATTTTCCCTAAAAGTGAAATAGGAAAAAAGCAGAAAACACCACAGTGCCCTACACAGATCCTTAGCAAGAATGTACGTATTCCAGCTGATGCTGCCGCCAATTGCTGGAATCAGTGGGTAAGACATGGTGTGGGCAACGTAAGGAATACATACAATGGCTGCCTCATCCAGCTTCATTTTGTGAAATAGCATTGTTTCTTGAAATTTTTGTTTTTGTGATTTGCATGTGTGTGTATATATATTTGCATTTATATGCGTACCGCGTTGAAAATAAAATGTGTTTCTCACTGCAGCTTCCAGTCAAGAAAGTCTGAAAAATATTCTTCCAGAAGTGGAGTGCTGCAGAATTCATTCGAGCAAGGAGTCTATGCCCAAATAACATTAAATGAGGAGATGCAGAATAAATGAATGAGCAAACAGGTAGTGCTAAAAGTCTACATTAAGACATTTAGACCCTCCCCAGGTTGTGCTTCAGCCTTAGGAGTATTTACTCCTCCTTGGATTCCCTGTATCCCAGAAGTTACTCAATCCAGCATTCCTTTCAATAACATGAAATGAGGCTGGAATTTAACCATTTCCTAAATCCAATTCTTCCTGCCGGCCTGATCTATCTAGCACGTTGTGAGGCCTTGCAAATAGAATCATTTATATCACATGTACTATTTAAAGTAATGTTAGTTTGTATTTCTAAACTCTGTTCCATTTATAAACACCTAATACACACAGCCCTGCTTAAAAAGAATCAAATAACTGGCAATTTGGGGCAGAACTGTGAGATGTCTTTACTTTAAATTATCTTGATATTTGTCATGTTTCTTCCTGATTTTCAACACACAAATCTAGCTTCAGGGTGGCTAATGGCTGTTTTATGATAGTCTCATTAATGACGTTGTTATAAAAACTGTGAGAAGCATTATAAATAAATTTTTACATAAAGTGATTTTATTCTATGTTAATTTCCTACCCCTTTAAAATTTTGCAGCATTCAATTAAAATCACAGAAGAATTTCCAAACCCCTTCAAATTTTACAGCATTAAATTAAAATCCCATAAGTAGCCTCCATCCATGTTTCCACCCCCATCACTTTAAATTAAAAGGGAAACTCACTAGAAACCCAAGGTCTTAGGCTGTTAAAAGCATTCCAATCAGCCACACAAAGTATTTATTGTGAGACAACGTCCATGAATAGTTAAAGACCCACTTAAAAATATGAATATGTTTTCTTTATAGAAGCTTATCCTAGGAGCAGAGAAGGCCTTCATTCATTCTGAAACCTGGCAACCCGGAAGTAGGCAGCATGAAATCTCTCAAGTGTATATTCACTTCCTGTTCTGCATAGGTCAGCCTTTCTCCATGCTCCATAGTTCTGCAATTTCTCCCTTCCACATCCTATTTTCTACTGCGGCTACTTCAAGTCATGTGTGTCTCATGTTACTTGTTCCAGAGTTACCCTAAAGTATTTTCATATGTGACTATACTAGGAAAAGGGAATTGGAAATTGTAAAGTCCTATGAGGGGATTAGCAGCCTCCCTGCCAATGAGGTCATGTGTTGACTAGTCACATTACTGACGAAGTGTTCAAAGCAACTAAGAAATTTATCCCAAAAAGCTGCATTGATATTCTGGAGAAACTGTTCGTTATTACTTAGGAAGGAAGTTGGCTGCATGCTAAAAGGGAAAACTAGAACTTGTCCATGTGCAGTTGCTTTCATATCAGCTGGTCACACAACTTTCATTGATTTCATGACAGCCCCTGGGAGAAGGTGGTGGAATTATAAAGCTACCTTGACTAAGTGTGGTGAGTGATCTGCACTGCCTCTGTTTGGGACTATTTATTCCTAAATCTACACCCCATGCCACAGAAGTTGGGCGTCTTCCACTTCCCGCCCTATGCTATTCAGAAAGGGTTTCTTTTCTTCTACCTTATCCTCAAACAAAACCACCCAGAGTTCCATCACAAGGCCACCTGCTATTTTTAGATGGAGATCCTGGGCATGTGCCCTGGGCTCCTCTCCCATGCCCTTCCTCTGCAGTGTGCACTAAACAGGGCAGGGAATATAACATGTGAGAGGATTTCAGAGGAGGGCCTCTGGTCCCCTGGGAAAAAGGCAACATTGGTGCCAGGACCCTGGTTTCTAGTCCAAATTCTGAGGTCAACTGGCCATGTGTCCTTGCTCAACCCATTTGAACTTTCCTAGGTCTTAGTTTCCTAGTTTATAAAATATAGGGACAAGACTGGACAATGTTGAGCTGCACTGCAGCTTTTAAATTCTCTTCAGTGTAGAGTTGGATAATTCATGGTTTTACAGGGACATCCTTGACTCAGACTGATCCAGCCCAGAGCACATGTCTAACCCTTGACTGCTCCAGTTCGTTCCCCCACCAGATCAACAGACCCAACCCTGGTCCTTGGAAAAGTCCATTTCTTCCTTCCTTCCTGAGTTCCAATTTATCACTTCTTATCCTGAGAAAAATCATCTGCTCCTCACTACTCAGTTTTAAATTGGCAGTATCCCTGAACATTTCTTGGTATCTTACTTTTAAATTTGTTTTTCTTGCTCAGCGTCTGCCAGAGAGATGCCTCTAAATTCATTTAACCTGGACTGTGTCTTCCCCTTTAGCCATTCCCCTCCCCCGTCCCACTATCTGAATCACCCCTACTTATGCCACTGCCCCTGCCCCTCCCACCCAATAGGTCTGCATTCATATCCAGAACTTTGAATGAGTTACCTTACATGGTAAAAGGAACTCTGCAGGTGTAACTAAGTTAAAGATCTTGAGATGGGGAAGTTATCCCGGATTTTTTTGGCAGGGCTCAATGCAATTAACAAAGGTCCTTGTCAAAGGAACTCGAAAGAGTCAAAGCCTCAGAAAGAGATGTGAGGATGGATGTAGGGGTCAAAGTGATACCTCTGCCAGAGGCCAGAAACCAAGGAATGTGAACAACCACTAGAAAGTGGGGAAGGTTAAATTCTCCCTGAGAACCTCCAAAATGAATGGAACCCTGCCAACAGCTTGATTTTAGCACTTTTGACTCCCAGAACTATGAGATAATAGATTTCTTTTGTCTCAAGCCAGTAAGTTTGCGGCAAATTATTATAGCAGCAACAGGAAACCAATACACTTTCTCTCCAATTGTTCTAGGTACCACTACCTTCAGGCTGACTTGACGTTAGTCACCCTTCCTCCTTCAAAGTAACTGTTGATTGAGGACCTCCTATGTGCCAGCTCTGGGATGGGTTCTGAACAATAGACAACACAGATTCAAGCTCTATGTCTACGAAGCTGACAATCTGACAATAAATTCTGACTTGAAACCAATAACTACAAATATAATGAGATCTACAAAGGAAGCACATACGCCCAAGGGAACACAAGGTGGGGCGGTTTGGGAAGGGCCCTAACCTGGTCTTTGGAGGAAGGAGGTTGAAGCTAAGTCCTGAAAGATGAGGTGGCAGTATCCTGGAGAAAGGACTCAAGGCAGCCAGCAATGTGCTTCTGAAGCAACGTAAAGAAGGCAGGTGAAGAAAGAAGACAGAAAAGGCAGAACATGTAAAGCTACCACCAAGGGTTTTATTATTATTATTATTATTATTGTTATTATTATTTTACTGCAACCTAAGAAGAGAGGTTTTAAACAGAGGAATGACAGGAAATCTGAAAACATCAGGATCCTGAGACATCAGGGAAGGAATGCCAGAGCACAAGGAGAAACAATGGGTCCAAGCCTTTGAGGTTTTGATTCAATGAACAGATATTCCCCAGGAAGGAATACCTATTAATCCACAGCTATGTGGACAACCTTTATCAGGACCTTGACGTGAGGGTGAGGCAGCCAGGGAATAGCCCAGGTCTAGGCGAGCGGGGCAGGCAGAGCGGATGATCTGCTTCACCACTGTACATTTCCTATGGGTTGGAGCCCTGGACAGCTCAGCCCTCTGCCTCACCCTGGATACCCACCACCAGCTTAGGGCATGTAAGACAGCATGCAGGTGTGGTTCCTCTGCCTCATCCTGGGTACCCACCACCAGCTTAGGGCACGTAAGACAGCATGCAGGTGTGGTTCCCGACACCATGTGGAGGGCCAGCTGAGGGCAGGGCCACCTGCTTCTGAGGCAGGCTCTGCTCTCCTGAGGTTCTCACTGCCTGCTATTTTCTCAGTGGAAACAGGTTCTAAATTGAAAACAGGTTCTCTCGCAATTTTTAAAAAGCATTTAAAGAAAATACAGCCAGGGGCAGTGCCTCATGCCTGTAACCCGGACACTTTGGGAAGCCAAGGAGGGAGGATCACTTGAGGCCAGGAGCTTGAGACCAGCCTGGACAACACAGGGAGCCTCCATCTCTACAAAAAATTAGTTGTGCATGATGGCACAAACCTGTTAGTCTCAGCTACTTGGGAGGCTGAGGTAGCAAGATGGCTTGAGCCCAGGAGGTTAAGGCTGCAGTGAGCCTTGATCATGTCACAGCACTCCAGCCTGGGTGACAGGGTGAGACCCTGTCTCAAACAAACAAACAAACAAACAAAAACAAGAAAAGAAAATATGCTTTCTTCTTAAAAGTGAAAGAAAATATATGCCCCTCCATATCTCAAAGTTTGGCATCCATGGATTCATCCAGCCACACACTGAAAACCTTCTTTAAAAATAAAAAAAAAAACCCCAGCAAAACAGTAATAAGAAAAAACAGAGAAAAAACATAGTGTAACAACTGTTTACACAGCATTTACGTTGTTTTAGGTATTATAAGTAATCCAGAGATAACTTAAAGTGTACAGGAGGATGTGTGTAGGTTATATGCAAATCCTATGTGGTTTGGTATCAGGGACTTGAGCATCCATGGATTTTGGTACTGGTGAAAGGTCCTGGAACCAATCCCCTGAGCACAGCGAGGGATGACTGTATCTGCTGCTAGCCACATACAGTGGAGTGGAAAAGAAAACAGACAAATTTTTTTTGACCCAGACCCTAAAACTGCCATTGAGCTCCCCCAAAGATAGGCCAAGCCTTGCATGAATTTGCTGGTCTTTATTTGGCCACATGGTTTTGACTTCATTGGGCACAGGAGTGTTAAGGAGGATGACAACACTAAACACAGCATTTAGCACATAGCAGATGCCAAAGTAAAAAAAAGCATATAAAATCATTCATTATTGACTCTACAAGGCACTCTATCAAACTGTAGCCTAAAGCAGAGATTTGCTATGCAATAATAGTTCTTATTTAATAGATGTGAAGATGAGAAAAGCCCTCATTCACTACTATGAAATATATGCATCTAACAAAATTACACTTGCATCCCAGTAATTCATACAAATAAAAAGAAAAATATAAGTGAAATCAGTGTATAGACTGTAAAGAAACGTGAACTCAACATTTATCTTAAAAAGCATATTCCTTTTAACAGCAATGAAGACCAGACACAATCCAAATGCATATTTCTGCCCCAAGAGTAATCAACTGCATTTTGTTTATTGGAGTGGTTCTTTGAAATTGAGGCCAGAGGCCCTGAAACTATGAGGAAGCCTCTCCGAATGTTTGGCCACAGTCATAACCCACTAAAATTTTAATTTTTACTTTAATTTCTTTAGGAAAAATAATATTTCACAGACCTTTAGTCCAAGAATTGGAACTGCATAAGGTAAGGGAAAGATAGGCTCAGTGAGTTAAAAGTGTCCTTCCTATACTGGAAGCATCATTATTCAGAGGATGATGACATTTTCATCCCCACATCTCCTGATTAAACAAACAAGAGAACAGAAGCTTGGTTTTCAGATGGGAGAGGTGCTTATTATCAATGAGGAGAGAGTTCCTGGCAGTAAAGATTACTTAGAAGAGCTATAAAATCACTTTGCCCAGAGGCCCTTAAATGGAAAGAAATCCATCTGCTCATGTTCGTTTGGATGTAACCATTCCTAGAAGCAGTTGCAGAAAAGAGATGACTTGAGCTTCCATTTTCACTACGGGGCTCTCTTTCTAGTCACAGCCAAGTAGAAAACACAAAAGCACAAACTCCCAACAACATCACAACTCATAGACATCCTACCATTGGCTGGAGCTGGGTCCCCTCAGCAGCACAGGGACTGTCAGATCACACCACGAGAGGTCTTTGCGTACAGTAATGCTGCTGTGAAACAGTCCCTTTTAAACTCCAATGGCATGTTTCTTCTGCCCTGTCACTGATTTAGACAAAAGAAGGTGCCCTAAGATTTTTCTATGCCCCTGGGGGTCTGAGCCCCCACGAGACCAGAGGTTTTTTAGGCCAAAGTCAGGCTGCCCATGGGCACCACCAAAGACAAATGGAGAAAGCTTTCCTCAATGCCAGCCAAAAATAGGGTCTACAAGGGTTCTAAAGTTATAGTGCATGATGCCCACAAATTTAAATTCATGACT
Source organism: Gorilla gorilla gorilla (assembly GCF_029281585.2). Taxonomy (NCBI): domain Eukaryota; kingdom Metazoa; phylum Chordata; class Mammalia; order Primates; family Hominidae; genus Gorilla; species Gorilla gorilla. Next base: position 35,803,627 of record NC_073235.2, read on the forward strand.
TACTTGCAGCTGGCAGAATTCGTTCCAATGTCCAGAATAATATGCTGAAGCAGCGATTTACAAAAGCAAGCCACAACCCTTTACATTGTCCTTCAGCAGGCAGCCAGCCTCAGGGGTTCTGCAGATAGCAACTTGTGGCACGTGAGGTGAAGACTCTGTCAGTCCCATTCATTCACTTCGCCAGCCTTCTTAGAGAATAATGAATCCTGTGTTTCAGGGTAAAGATGCCAACCTCACCAAGACTGCCTCTCGCTAAAGTGAATAACCATAACAGAGTTCCTGCTGGGCACTCAGGCAAGCAATCCCCAACTTTTCCACTCAACGATGCAAAGTACACCGAGAATGCCCAATGCATTTCAAAATATAACCCAGGTTCAGCTCTGTGGCTCAGAAAGCAGATTCCTTAAGAAATTCTGGGAGAGAGGGAAAGAGAATTAACGTGTCTAGACGACCCACTCTGTGCCAAGCATTCTGCTGGACCTTTACATAACTTACTTCATCAAACACTGATGATAAGCTTACAAAGAGCTTAAGGCAAGTATTGTTCTTCCTTATTTCATGGAAGAGGCAGTATATCCCACAAATTAAGTAAATGAAGGCTATAGAAGACAGAAGTTAATCACTGGGTTTCACAAAGGCAGAAAGTGGCAGAGCTAGATACGATTTATGCCCTCTCTACCACCCAAGGCTTCCTTTCAATGCCCCCATGCCTTGGACTCCCTCACCCCCCATTTCATCATATTTATCCCTTGAATGGAACCGGGATGGGGAAGCAATACTCCAGTTGTAGAAACTCTGGGGTAGAGCTTGAGTTCTGCCTTTTTCAAGCTAGGTGACATTTTAAAGATCATTTAAACTCCTAGTCTCAGTTTCCTTATATGTAAAATGAAGATGCAGGCCAAGGCCAAATGTGTATTTTAGTGAGAAAAAAAGGGAAAATATATGTAAAAGTGCTTTAAAATTATAAATTCAAATGTGAGAAAGTGTCATCACAAAACCACTGAAGGACCCATGCCAGACATGTCCCACCAGCTCCCCTACAATGTGGAGCTCAGAGTAAGAGATAAGGCTGGACTCCAGCATGTTCTTTAAAGAGCAACCAGGATATCTGCCTTCCGTCAACTCCAGGAGTAACAAAAATAAGCAGAAATTCACTTCTCTCACTGGACATTGACTCATTCATTGCTCCACTGCAAAAGCCTGGGAAACATGCCTAAAAAATTTTAGATGATGATAACTACAGCAGCTGATCTCCAAAGATGGCCCCCAATGACCCCTGTCTCCCAGTATTCATGACCTGGTGTAATCTCCTCCCACAGCGAAAACAGGTTGGTCCTGTGGCATGCTGTAATCTATAGAACATGAGAGAAGTGACACAATGTCAGCTCCAGGACTAAGCCTTAGGAAGGTCTAGAAGTTTACACTTTTGCCCTGAACCACCATGTAAGTAGTCCTGCTAGAGAGAGCATGTGGAGAGATGATATGGAGGGAAAAAGAGACCCAGTCACCCCAGAGGAGCCCAGCTTTCCATGTCTGATGCTTCAGTAGGAAGCATCAGACATGGGAGTGACCCATCTCAGATACTTCGACAAGGTTGAGCCCTCAGGTGACTGAAGTCCCAGACAATATCATGAGGAGCAGAAGAACCACCCAGCTGAGTCTAATCAACTCTCAGAATTGTGAGAGATAGTACAGTTGATATTGTCGTAAACCCTAAGTTTGCAGATTGTTATTCAGCAACAGATAATATCAACAAGGAGGAAAAGGTATCATCATCTGATCCTTTACTATGGGTTTCGTCCTTCACATACATAATCTAATTTAATCTTCACTATAATAATTTGAGATAGGTATTAGGACACCAATTTATAGGAGGTTGGGTGAAGTTACGTAAGTTATCCTAGGTCAGGATTTGAAACCCAGCTGTGGTTTGTAACTGCAAAGCCCATTCTCTCAATATTCTTGTTATGTTTTTCATAAAGTACATCACAGAATTACTGGTCTCTAAAGAGTTGAAGAACTGGGATGAATAAAAAAGAAGCGTTACTAATTAAACATTTATTTTAAATAATATAATAAATAATGTAAATGGAAGCAATGTATTACAGTGAAAATAGAGCTTTCAGTTAGGAACCTGGAACTTGAATTCAACTTCTGACCTAATCATTAGCTGTGTGAAACTGAACAAGCAATTTGACTACGAAAAAAAAAGTTTTCTTTTATAAAATAATAAAATAACTTCTTAGATTTTTGTGGTGGTTGTCAGAATAAAATACTGGACATAAAGGACTTCTGCAAACAAAAATAAAAGAAAGAAAAAAGGAAAAAAGTCCTATAGATACATAAAGAACTGCTGTTGAATTAACTTGAGAGTTCTCCACTTCATAGTTACCACGGAAGTTTTCAGTTCCCAAATATTTGTATTTTCCTGCCTCCTTCCAGGATAAATGTTCTTATAAATACTGTTTTGTTTCCAGAGCTTTGGGACACATCACTCTTTTAAAAATGCAAAATAAAATAAACTGAAAGACAACTATTTAATACATCACTTCTTTATTAATATTTTTGGAAGCAAAGCCATGAAAAGCAGAAACCCTGTGGTTTCTACTGAATAGCTACATTTTCCCACCCCATTGATCCACTCACTTCTGTTAGTTTCCTTGGGGGGAGGGGTGTAAGTGACAGCTTTAGGGAATGTGTGTACAAATACAGTCCTGACACAGACAAACAGAGGGCTCCTAGTGCGAATGGATACGAAATGAGGTCTACAATAGATAATGGCTGTTCTGTTCAGTGGAATGAGATACAAGATGTCCCATAAAGACAAACTCTGCCCCTTGGGTGGGCAGTGGCAGCTAAGAGTACTAAAATAGCCCTTGCCAACCATTGCTTAGAATCCTTGCAGCAGCTTTTATTCTGTTTTGGAAACCAAATGGTATCTCTGGTAGTCTCAGCAATTTATGTAACATTCTGTCTGTCATCGGAAGTAAAATCTAGGATCGGAATGGGTATACAAAGCTTACATTACAGAATTAAAAACAACTGTTTAATTAATGAACAAATTATGTGCAAACTCATAAGTATGAACTGACAGGGAGTAAGGAACATGCTTTCCCTTAAAGATTTAAAATTTTATTTTTCCAAAGGCCCCAAAGTCTGTACATATATCTTCTATTATGTAAATAAACATCGTGCTTCCTATTTCAAAGTGGAAGGAATGATGGTTAATTAAACCCGAAAAAAGCAATCTGCTTGATGAAATAATTGGAAATTTTAAGTAAACCAAAGAAATATAATCTGATCAATTTAATTTTGAGTTTTTCACTTAGTTTGGGGTTAATGGTACTAATCTAACACTAATATGTACAATAATTGTATGCTTATATTTATGTGATATATTCTTACTTGTTTGACATATTATAATTGAACAAATAGGAGCCTTACCCCCTCTATTGAACTCGATAATATAAAAATAGAAATTACATTGAGGCATCTAGATGAAACCCTTCATTTGAATTAACAGCCCCATTAGGAAAAATTGTGACCCCAAAATAACCACTGTAGAGTGATTATGGCTCATTTGGCATATGTTTATTCCAATCTTCCTAAATTGCTTATAATTGTTTTATTATAAATGTTAATAATATATAATGTTTACATTTGTATTTTTATCAAATAACATTTAGGAAACTTTAGAAAATTATCCTAAGTCCACATATTAAAAAGCAAGGTCAATATTCTCACAAGCATACACAATTTGTAGTTTAAAAAAATAGATAAATGTAAAATATCTTCAGTGTATTATAACCACCTAAATAGAAAATGAATGTGCCCACATGAACCAGTAGAGACATATCATTACCTCACATTCATTGGTTATCACTCTACAATTAATGGAAGAAATGTACAGTCAATAGTTTAAAACAAAGTGAAAGTTCCTGTCTCAATCTAGCACACTAGAGGCCATTTATTAACATAAATGTGCTCAGGTAAGTGCCCTTTGGGGCTGCAGCCCTCATCCTCTGTGTCTTCTCTCCTAGATTCATATAGTGACAGAAGACCATTTAATCTTGGCTAGTCAAACAGTGACAATAGTTAGATAATGAGGCTGGACACATCATAATTTTCCCTACTTACCCTCTACAGACCGTAGGACCTATGCGCGCACACAATCACTACTCACAAAAGAAAAGTGGGAATTTTGCAATTATACCATGACTTTATCTAATGTAGACAGCCAAAAAAGAATTCAGGAATCAATACGAACTTTTTCAGCTTGAAGTAGTCAACATGCTCAAGGACACTGATATGTCTATGTAGCACAAGTTAATTTAATATTAAGATACCAGTGGTCAGAAACCTGTCAAGCAAGAGCATAAAGAAACACAGCTGAAGGTTTTCAAGGCCATGTGAAGTGCCAACAAGCAATATAACTAGGAACAAAACGGATCCAGATACTTTATCAAATTGCAAACAACAAAAGAGAAAAATATTCAGAAATATTCACACTAATAACTACTAGTCTGAATCATTTGTAAGCTCCCAAATGCAGGAACAGAATCATAACAGGTGTAAGAATGGAGAGAAGCAAATACAGAGAACAAATGAGTTATTAATTAAGCAGCTAAATGCATTTATATTCATAAATATATAAGAAAACTAAGACACTTATGATAACTACTCTGATAAACAATTCTAGAGAAAAAGCAGCACAGCTTTTCATCATACAGTATTGCTTTATTCCTCTGCCTTTTTTGTAAATATTGAGAACATTTCTCAAAAATAGAAAATAATCAGGGACAAAGAAAATCATTATTCCGTGTAATCTCACATAAATAGCTGAAAGGCCAGATGCTTAACTTTGTGTACATAGACAAAGGAGAACATGAAGATTGTGAACAAATCTAGAGGCCAGTTCTTGGAGACCAGAGAGACAAGTGAAGGGACCCAACATTATGTGCTAAAATCTTTGCATAGAAATGAATAAACTCAAAAGAGCTGGCAGCAACATCTGTGTGACCTTTATACTGTGCCCACTCTCCTTTCAGATAAAGTTCATGATGAGGAAAACCAGCAAAAGTGCACCTGGGCCACGCAGAGAACCAGATTCTCAACTGTAGGGTGTAGAGTCTCTTTTCCACATTGTAGATACTCCCTCAGCCTACATAAGCCCATTCCAGTGCAGGAAGTGCTAAAGACTGCACAGAGTCACTAAGGGCACTATTACTTACACTTGACTTTTGGCTTGAATTAGCTGGGTTGCGTTTTAAGTGCATTTTATTGAGAAAGCATTTGGAGTGCCCACCAAAAACAAACAGACAAAAACCAAAAACAAAACAGCGCATGCTTGTAAAGACATCCCTGTCTCATTGGGTTTGGAATACCCTTGGAGCACCTCACTGTCTTTGACTACTGCATAGAAGCAGTTTAGAAATCTGAACTACTTGTGACTAGGCCCCTAATCACTCCTTGCTCCTCACTCAAATCTAACCTCTGCACCATTTTCAGATTCATGTTCCTAAAACCACCTACCCAACATCACCTCTGACTCAAAATTGTCAATGGCTTCCAACAGCATTTCCCAAGATATCCTCTACAAACAGCCCCCACAATATGTTCCCTTAAGAATAAATTCAGTGGCTGGGCATGGTGGCTCACACCTGAAATCCCAGCACTTTGGGAGGCTGAGATGGGCAGATTGCTTGAGCCTAGCAGAGTTTGAGACCAACCTGTGCAACATGGCAAAACCCCATCTCTACAAAAAGATACAAAAATTAGCCAGGCATGATGGTGCATGCCTATAGTCCCAGCTACTAGGGAGGCTGAGGTGGGAGGAATACTTGAGCCCAGGAAGGTTGAGGTTGCAGTGAGCTGAGATTGTGCCACTGCATTTTAGCCTAGGCGACAGAGCAAGATCCTGTCTCAATTAAAAAAAAAAAAAAAAAGAAGAAGAAAACCAAAAATAACAGATTCAGTGATCAAAACTATTTTAAGAAATTCTTAGAACTTCTGTAGGAGAGAAACATTTTTTTTAACTTTCTCCCAGCTTTTCTTACTTTTTCAACCATGGGGACTTCTTCTGACTAACAGTTCTACAATATCCAATAGAACTAGCCTTCCAGAAAGAGGGGTCTTGGGAAATGCTGGCCCAAAGGGTGAAGTTCAAATTCCTTAGCATGCATGTGATGACCCATATTAATGGGTCTCTGCTACCGCTCCACCTCCACCTCCCACCCTCTCTTCCAGGTGCTCAGGTCCCTGCCTGAGCTCAAGCCCTCTGTGGGGTAGAGTGCTCTCCCTCCTCATGTCTAAGTCCCACTGGGGTCAGCTGACACTCTCCTTCCCCCAGCTGGCCTATTCCAACCACACCAGCCTCATCCATCACTTTATCTTCCAATCTCCCGTTCCACTGATTTCCTTCTTCTAATTCCCAGCTCCACATTAAGTGTTTTGGGGGAATCTTATAGGCTTTGTGTCCTTTTTCTTCACCTAAATTTTAAGTTCCTTGAAGGCATTTGTATTTTATAAATAATTTTATAACTAACCTATAACTAATTACATTTTATAACTAATTACTATGAATTCATGAAACCTAAGATCTTGTACGTATGTTAAATAAATGGTATGTTTTAATGAAAATAAGATGAGTTTCTCCAACTATGCCAGTGTAGCAAGAGGAAGAGGGAGATGATGTCAAAACAGAATAAAAATCTCAGAGTAATGTAATTTAGCAGAGTGACTGAGGGATGTCCTCAAAGCAACGTCAGGATTCCAAAGTTCTACAAAATCATCACCAGTGCCAAAATGTTGAACAAGAAACCACAGATACAAAGTCGTGGTGTGCACCAAGCCCTAAAATTGACTGTCCAATGAAAAAAGAGGATATAATCCCTAATCTGATTTAAAGTAGACACAATGATTCAAAGGAAGAGAAGAAAAAGAGGGACAGGTATTTTGGGGTCTGTTAAGTGCCAAATCAGATAATTTGCTAATTTCTAATACAGTAAATCCCCAAATTTCCTTCTTTTCTACATGTCTTCTATTCAACACATATTTATTAAACACTTACTAGGTATCAGGCACTGAGAAAAAAAGGCAGCTGGAAATGTCTTGGGGAAAATTGGGATAAAGTATGAGGTACAGAGACACAAAGGTTTCTTCCTTCTAAAAGCCCTAGTAAAATGAGAAAGCAATTTTTTAAAGCATATTAATGCAATGAGGATGAGGCAGCCTAAAATAAGTAAGTCTCATCTAAAAGCTGTCAAAAGCCATAAGTGGGCAGATCCCTGTGATGTCAACTTTATGTGTTTCTTTCATTTCTTTCAAGAACCAGTGACTTTCTGTTGCCAAATGTTCAATATTAGAATAAAGAACACCAGTGGTAATCACTCTTTTAAGTCCAACACATTGCCTGACACATGGTAGGCACCTAATAACCATCTGTTGAGTAAACTAATAAATGAACAGATGAGTGAAAAAAGGCAGGAAAGGAGGCCTTCCACCTATGCACAGAAATGCAGTGTTTAGTTGGAACTTATTTGGTGCTGTAATTCCTTTACACTGGAACACACTGAAGGGTGGGTTATACAGATCAATCAATGCCTTCTTGACTTAATTCACATCTCCCTTAAAAACATTCTTATTAAAGATCAAAATTCATAGGTGAAACAAAATATTTAGATAGCCCTACATGATTCTTCTCCCATGTCACAGTAATGCAGGCAAATTTAGGACTCCTACAATAAAAGTACCATGCCAGAATTTTGAATAAATAGTCCATTTTATACAATCACAATAGGAAAAAACGGTGGAGCGAGTGACAGCTGAATTTGGACACCTGTCCCTTGGGAGGAGGTAAAAAGAACTGCACCACGATATTAGTATTTTAACAAGTTTATGTTTTAAAAAAGTGACTAAGAGGAAAAACAAAAGTAGAACAGTCTGGGAGAAGGCAAGCTGATACAAATTTGCATCAGGTGAACTGTGTGTTATATATCGAATCTGACTATAATGCCAGTAGGTTGAATTAATTCATCTTATCTTACTTACAATGCCATGCTTAACATTTGGCACATGTGGGCATATGTGTGAAACTTGATACAAATTAAATTAGAGAAAAATGTTGGTAGTTTACATCTCATTAACAGAAAAAGTAAACCAGAAAAATTATTGATGATAATGTGGTCTTTAGACTAGGAAGAACCTTACAAGGAAGGTGAGGAGGATCTTTTCCCAGGAGGTATTTGCAATGAAAATGAGCAAAGAACTCAGAAATGGAAAAGAATAAATTCCTTGCTGTGTGATTAAAAAAGCCCAATCTTTTCTCTCGCATTTCTATAATGCTGTGAACGGAGTGTAGGGGATCAAGAGATTGTTGAACCCAAATACAACCCTGTATATTGTAGTTATTACAGAAATCACCTTCAAGTTTTCCAAACAATTCAAAGTACCAGCAAAAACCACCCGAGGTAGGCTTATCTCATAGGATAACTCTCTCCTTTGCAACCCACAGTGTTTTATTTAATAACACCGCTATAACACTTAAGTTTCCCTTTTTATATAATATCTCTAACATAACAGAGAAAATATCTATTTCACAGATATCAATACTGCTGTCTTTGAAAAGGTCCAAAGATATAGTATGTTTCTGACACAGACCAGGGCTTAATAAGTGACAGATGTATTTATTATGATGATGTTCCTTACTATGATGCTATTATTATTTCTTATCATACAAACCCCTCTTCCAGCTGAGAATAAGACTGTGTTCTTCATCTTTGCATCCCTTGCAGCCCAAGCACAGTGACTTTTTACAAGCATTTGATGAATTTAATGTTAACTGAAATGTCGAAGCTTATCTTTAAACTAAACTGGTTTATCTCATGAACTGACCTGTTTGTATCTCAAGGAAAGAATAGGTATCATCTCCCATCATACTTGTGGAGGGCCACACTCCCTCTGAAAGTAGCTGCAGTAATATTTAATAATCCAGAGACTTAGGTTAGCTCTGAACTAAAATGCTATAATATTTAGGAATGAAAATAATACCCAGGAATGCCAATGTAATGCCAATGCCAATGTAATTGCTTCAGGTTATAACTTCCCTATTAATGATTGTTCTCTGTAGGGTGCAGGGAGGAGGTTGAGAGACGAGGTTAATGTGAAATAGCCAGTCTCATCCAGTCCAAAGTGATATGAAAATTATATTAAAAGACCATAGCTGCTAACATCTGTTGGCTTTCTTGTGTGTGGGCCACTGTCTCATGCCCTAATATGTGTTAGATTTTATTCTTAACATCTTATAAATGCACATAATTTTTTTTATTTTTATAGATGAAACAGGTTAGAGAGATTCATAACTTGGCCCCAAATCACATCAATAATAAATAAGGGAATCAGGCTTTGAGTTCAGACCTACATGTTCCCAAGTTTGAAGGAGTAATCCCACATAACATGTGTTCTTAGCAACATTCTGAGTTCGCAAATCTCCGGCTATTTAGAGGCCATAGTTTTACCTATAGCAGCAAGTGCTAAGACTTACGTTCAAGACCTTTCAACACAACACAAAATGATTGGCTTCTCTCCCGTTCTCTAAGCCCTTCCCACCTGCTACAGTACCTGGAAATCTAGGTACCGGCATGCTTCTTAAAGCACTTTGTAGGCTATGTTCATGTCTGAGATGAGTAACAAGTTCACAGAGCCTGTTTATTAATGCCACCTACTCTCTGAGAGAAAGGACCATGTGAAAACAGTGTTTATTAGGAGAAAGAGGATGGAAGGGCATAATATCCAGGAAGCAATCCCAGTCGGGGCAACAGCCTTCAGGAGCAATACTGCACCTCTACCCTGCAGCAAGAAAGTCTCAACCACCCACATTCTTATTCATCTACAGAAACCCAACAGGACAAAACTATTAAATGTTTTAAAGGAACAAGGCATCAGCTAAGTATGAAATGGCACAGTTTCACATAAAAAGCAGGAAGGCTTGTTCTCCAAAAATGCCCCTTGGTAAATATATACTGGGTGACGGCACAAATAATAGGGCCGCTGATTAGGGGGTTACAAAGAAGACTGACACCCCTGAGCCCGGATGATGTTAGCCATCAGCACAGTGCTCTTAACTTTCCTTGCTCAAGTCTCTCATGTTTTATAGAAAAATTTGAGGAGTATGCCTAAGCTTGGAATCGGCCTCACCTCTCTCTCAACTTCATTTGAAAACCTGAAGCTACTAAAGTCCCTTGCCAGAAGAGGGCTCACCCGTCCCACTATGCCCAATCTAACTTCCCAAATAGATCTACATTGTTTGCATTATGTGCTTTTCATTGACATATAACCAACCTAGAGATTTAGGTTAGCTCTGAACTAAAATGCTGTAATATTTAGGAATGAAAATAATAACCAGGAATGCCAAATACAGAGTTACACGCTTGAGTAAACAAACTCTCTAGGAAAAAAAAAACTCTACATGTCTAAAACTTGCCACCAACCTTCATGGTTATTAAACAATAAAAAGCTCCTTTGGGCATCTTGAACCTTCCTCATAACAGACCTTGCCCTAGGATTACTTCTTGGCTTATCTGTTATCTAGTGATACCCAAAGCCAGCCCCCAGCCATAATAATCTCCCTACGATATACCACCCTGCTTGTAAAACTTCTTTGAACAAAACTTTTCAAAATGATACACAAGATCAGCATGATACCTGAAATGCAAACCAAAATTTATGACTATCAGCTAGCATTATAAAAACCATTTTTGGAGGAAAGTCATGAATGATATTCACAACTACCAAGTCAGAAGGGCTGCCCTCCATGTTCAAGGAGTGGAGAAAAGGAATCTACACAAAGGCCTTCTGTACATCCTCCCTAAAAATTATTTTAAAAAAGAGAAACTGCCATTTATCCACGTGAGATACGACTGGTTTTCAAAGTAATGGGTAAAAATGACCAAAACCTTGATTGTCTTCATTATGGCTCACATAAGGCACACAAACTCTTTTTTTTTATATTCTAAGTACAGAAAATTGCTTCATTTCTCAAGTAAATATATGCTAGAAACTTGCGGATATCTCAAGAATGCTTTGTAGCTAAAGAAAGTAACATCATTGCCTACTCATTTTGCTTAATTTGCTAGTCTCCCAGCAACTTTGTGCTAACACTTTCATCCCATTTTAGATCCTAGGATAAGGCAATAGTCCAGAGCCCTGGAAAGCCTCCACCTCCAGCAGTTCACCAGGCCACTGAAGCCCCAGGATGGAGTTTCTCTCCAGGACACCCTTCTGGTAATATACATGTTACGTGCATTTCACTTATCTTCTCCAAGTTACATTCCAGTAACTAAGCTTCAGAAGCTTCTTATGAATTGTTTATTCTGTGTTTTAAAGCTCCATCAGCTGTTAGGATGATTTGCAATATTTTTCTTTTTGGTTAAGCAGGATTGGTGAGCATTACTGGGCCTTTTGGTGGAATCCTTGCTATTTAAAATTCCTGCTGCTGGGATTAAAGGAGATAATGTCTTTGAAAGCCTTTTGTAAACTGTAAAGTCCTAGTCAAATGTAGTGTGCTGTTATCACATTAACCATCATAGCAATAACCATAAACCAGCTGTAATGGGGGCTTTAAAATGCTGAAACCCATTTGGGTCTTGTCTTTGCTCCATTCCCACCCCCGGGGGCCTACAATGGTGCCCAACATATGGGAGCCTCTCAAGGAAGTTTTGTTTGGAGGAACAAATCAGTGACTCAGAAACATCACATGGTTTTCCAAAGTAATGTCCATAGGCAAAAAGAAGCTAAGCACGACAATTTAAATAATGAAAATACTCTGCCAAAAATATTGGGGTGCTGGGAAGAAATGCTACAGAACAAAGTTCTTCTAAAGAGAATTGATTTGATAATGAAATCTGGTCCTTTACAGTCAGACTGGGAAGGAGAAGGAGTACAGACAGGTGCAGAAATTTATTAGTCCAGAAAATGTTAGTCCAGGATGGCTTAGAGAAGGAGGCTTCCATTCCAGAAAAGGGAAGGGAGGCTGCAGTTTGAGAGGGAGTATCAAACAGAAAACAAAAAACAAACGAAACCCCCACAAAATAGCAAAAGCTACTCCTGCAAAGAACATTATAAATGCAGGCTTTTTATCTAGACTGTGTCTTTAAAGTGGTGGAAATGACCAATTCTGTGTCTTAGGAGGGAGGTGGCATGAAGCCGGGAAATGACTGAGGAAGGGATACTGATATGAAATGATTTATTTCTGGAAAATGCTCTTGTAAGCGTTTGCAGGAATAGTTCTGGTTACTAGAGGGGTAGTCTATTTTAGGTACCTATGTATAAGGAGGAGTGAACGAGTGAACAAGTTAGTGGGGATGAAAATAAAAAGGGAAGTGGTAGCGTCCAGCAACACGGGCCTCATTCATAAAACTCAGAAGCCTCAAGGATAAGAAGAGAAATTCCGAGGTGGCTGCCTGTTACTCAGCAAGAAAGCGAACACTGGCTTGCTGGCTCAGCACTTAACCTGAGATGAGGATGTCCTAACAGCCCTTTTTCTCTAAGGGGTAGTGTAGGGGGGGGTGGGGCCAAAAGGAGAGGAGGAGGAAGGCCTGCCACCCAGGAGGTCCCTAGGACTCAGCAGCAGGGAGGGCCTTGCACCAGCGCTCCGCTCTGTTCCAGAAAATATCCTATTTCTGACCATCAATCAGCATTAAGCCAGTTTGGGGGCTGAGCTTTAGGCACAGGCAGTTGCCAGTAGCAACAGGGCACACGCTCCTGGTGAGCTGGGCGGGAGGTGGCAACAAGGGAGGGGCCGCCTGGGCAACTGGCCTGGAGCTGGGCAGACAAGGTCAGGGATCTCCCCTACACGCGCAAGGGAGGCAGTGCGGAGGGTGGGGGAGGGGGAATCGTGGCATTAGGTGGGGACAGGCGCGCCCTGCTGGGGCCGGGCCAGGGAGTGGTCCAGCCCTCTGACCTCGCTGGGGAGCAGGGAGGGAGTTTTCCCAGTGGCACAGCTATGCCCCTGCCAAACCCAATGGCCTCCCGGCCCGGGAAAGGCGCCACTCCAGTGGCCCCTAGACACTGGAGTCAAGGTCAAGCGACAGGAAAGGCGCTGGCCCTCTGCTTGGGAGGACCACAGAACTCAAGATCTGCCCCTCCCCTGCAGCCCCTTTACGCCCCCACCCTTTAGGAGTCTCTGGAAGATGCCAACCTGGAAGTGTTTCTGCACGTGTGTGTGTTTTCATTTGTGCTTCCCACACAAAAGCGAGGCCCCACAGGTGGAGAGGAGGACGTGTGTGCGCGCCTGTAGAGCGGGGCTTGGGCTGCGTGGGAGCTGGGCGGGGATGTGCACACACGGACCGACTCCTACAGACTGTCCCCCTTCAGGTGTCCTGGTGCAGGCTTTCAGGGAAGGGAGAGCCCCTAACCTCGCCCCACCTCCCGAAACTTCTCCCCCTGCCGTTGGGCTATGGTAAAGGGGAAAGGACAGGACGCAGGACCTTGAGGGAGGCATTGAGTCAGAGGGCAGAGAGGGGCCAAGGAGACCCAGGCGGGAGGCGCGGAAGCATACAGTCTGCGGGCACAAGGACTGAACGGGGTAGTGGGAGCCAGGTACTGAAGGGCTGGGGCTAGGGTGGCGGCGCGCAGGGGGCGCGCCTGGGCGGGGAGTGGGCTGGCGTCTCCTTACCTGGCCTTCGGTGGAGCATGCTGCTGCGGGCTGGGGGCGGGGTGGGCGCTGCGCCCCCAGGGGTTGACACCGCAGCGCCTTCACTTCGGGGGCAGCAAGGCGCGCGCTGCAGAGCCGGGAGTTGCCAAACTTGCCATGTCCAGAGCGCGGAGGTAGCCTGGGCCACGCGCGCACCGCAGACCGGGCACCTCGCGCTCCTCCGCTTTGTTGTGTTCCGCCGCCAGTCCCCCTGCGCCTGCCTGCCAGTGTCCCCGAGCCCTCTCCTGCCGCGGGACGTTTCACTGGCGCTCAGGGAGGCCCCTCGGGTGGGCAGTGCCACTTTCCTCCTGGAGGCGCGCGTTAAAGAGCTGCCTGGGAGCGCCCGGCGGGCGGCTCGGCTTGCGCTCTGATGAGGAGGCTGGGGCCCATCGATTCCCACCCCTTACCCACTCCCCCTCCCCTCCCCTCCGCGGGGGCCCCCCCATCAGAAGCTGCTTAGGATCGGCGCTGTCAAATCCAGCCCATCTGCTGCAATCATAATCAGTCTCAACCGAACGGTTCTGACAAATCTCCGCCTGGAGCTGGAGTTGGAGAAGCTGGAGAGTGAGGGGCGGGGAAGGGAGGTGGGGGTGAGGGGACGATGGGGACCGGGCGCCCTGAGAGGGGGCCTGGAGGCTTCTATTGTCTGCCCCTAACGGAGGAACTGAAAAGGGAAGCAGGGATCCAGAAGGGGAAATAGTGCTTTCATTTCCTAGTAAGAAAAAAAAAAATCTATTCCCGCAGGTCCCTGGTTCCCTTCACGCCCCCACCCCCAGCCTCAGCTCTGTCTGGGTGGAACGAATGTCTGCTAATGAACTAAACAAACAGGTCTCTTAATCTTATCATGGAGCTGACCCAGAGACTGGCACAGATATCCAAAGTATCATAATTGGCAGGTAAGAGCTGGAACTAACAGCCATTTGTCTGGAGTCAGAAGTTGGTTTCCAAGTGCATTTGGGAATAAAGCTCTTGGGGGGAGAACGGCCGTGTAGTGTGGTGTAATTGGCCAGGAAGCTTGGCCCTTGGCCTCCTGTTGGCATTTCCAGAGATAAAAGGAAATCTGCTTTGGGCAAGAAAACGCTGAATTCCCCTTAGCCTCATTTTGAATTTAAAAGATTCGCATATTTTTTTTCTTTTTCTCATGAAAATACTATTTTTCAAGAAATGCTATTTTATTAGAAAATAATGACTTCTAAAATTGAAAATTTTCCAAGCAGAAATTGCTTCACCTGTAGATGAAATGAGATGCTCCTTTCAATAATATACTTTGAACCATTCCAAAAATTCCACTTTAATACAATCACATATATTTGTACTGGTGATAGATTCACAAGGATTATCTCAAAAAAATGTTTTCAAGTATAATATAAATGGCAGTAGTCCTAGAGACATACAAACAAGTCTTAAAGCATGGAAGAACACAACCAATGGGATTATGTCTAGTTTTATACATTCTTCTCAAGTGCCGGGAAATGTCCAATTACCTTGAATGACAGTATTTGTTCGGGAAATAATTTGTTGGATAAACAAATCACCAGTGGAAAAGTTGAAGAAAATTTTAAGCCCTTTATTCAGATAGGTATAAGAGCTAAGCAAAAATAAATATAATTTACTGTGAAAACTGAATAAAATTCTAAATTAGGGCTCAAATAATTCTTTTGCTTTATGCTATACTTGAGAAATGTGTGCAAGCCACATTAAGTACTCACTTATCTAGGCAGAGACTGTGTTTTCCACTTATTTTATAGCCCAGTGGTGCTTACAACAGTACTAGGCAACTATGGACACTCTATGAATACTGATGGTTTGAAATTTTGATTTACAGGTCAGAATTAAAACTACATACATCATGGTGACTTTATAGCTGAGGCAAAGTGGAGCTCAAGTGTTACTTTCCCAGTAAGCAAATCATGTAAGTCAAGGACAACTTCTGGTTAGATTTTACAGCCTTTTTTTTGAGACGGAGTCTCGCTCTGTCACCCAGGCTGCAGTGCACTGGCGGGATCTCAGCTCACTGCAAGCTCCGCCTCCCGGGTTCACGCCATTCTCCTGCCTCAGCCTCCTGAGTAGCTGGCACTACAGGCGCCCGCCACCGCGCCAGGCTAATTTTTTGTATTTTTAGTAGAGACGGGGTTTCACCGTGGTCTCGATCTCCTGACCTCGTGATCCGCCCGCCTCGGCCTCCAAAAGTGCTGGGATTACAGGCGTGAGCCACCGCACCCGGCCGATTTTACAGAATTTTTATGAATATTTAAGTTTAGAGTTTTTCATTGATAATTTGTTTAATGTGTTTACTACTATTCAATAAAAATTTTGCTAAAATTAACATGGTGCCAAGAAATGAGTATTTCAAAAAGGGTCCTCTCTTACAGAATGAAGTATCATGCTGGTGACTAATTTAACTAACATTGTCCAGGAAATTGCTGTTGTCCAGGAAGAGAAGAGTTGAGCTGAGTGTCAACTACTGGGCTTCTGGCACCATCCTGCACAAGAAATTGATAAGTTCTACTGTGTTATTTCCTAGCTTGGTGGTCTCAGTTGCATCCCAGCTAACTTATAGCCTAAATTGACAGGCCCACCTCCAATTTATTAATTCCTTGGTCTTAACTTCAAAATATATCATCTCATGTTTACTCAATTATTTATTGAACAATCACTATGTGTCAGTGTTGGAATATATGAAGGAAAAATCAAACAAAAATTTTTTACCTTGTAGAGCTTACATTCTGGAGGAGAAGACAAGTTAGAAAAGAGTACATAAGTAAATTATAATGTCTATTAGAAGGTAATCAGTGCAATAGAGAAAAATAAAGCAGAGTGGGCTGGGTGGTGCACAAGTTTAAATACAAGAGTGCTCAGTAAAAATCTCACTGAGAATGCTAAGCCTGAATGAATGATTAAAGGAGGTGAGGGAGCAGGCAAGCCATGCAAATATCTGGGAAGATGGTCCCAGGAAGTGGGAAAAGCAGGTGTAAGTGGCCCTTAAATATGATTGCACCTGGCAAGGTCTAGGAACATTAATGAAGCCTTGAGAACAGGACACAGTGAAGGGAGAGGGTCAATGAGGGTAGGCTTAGAAGACAGATCACTGGGTGGGGCCAATTAAAGGACTTGGAATTTTACTCCAAATGACAGCGGAGGACACAAGACACAGAGGGAGTGACATGATCATCTGACTTTTGTTTAATAGATCACTCTGGCTCCCATGTTGAGAATTAATTATAGGAGCAGAGAAGGAAGCAGGGAGATCTGTTATTAGGCTATTGCAAGAATCTAGGTAAGAGATGATGGCTTGGACTGGGTGATAGCAAGAAAGATAATGAGAATTGGTGGTGATTTTGAATTGCTTTGAATGTAGAGCCAACAATGAGTGGCTCGAAAGAAAAGAGGGAGTAAAGAGTAACTCCAAGCATTTGGCCCTAGCAACCGGAAGGATGAAGTTGCTATTAATTGAAATGAGAAAGACTATGGGTGGAGCAAATTTTGGTGGAAGAATCAGCTTATATGGGTTAAGACTGGAATGCCTATTAAGTTAAATTTTAAAAATAACTTACGTAAAGCTCTTAGAATAGTTCCTGACTTTACGTAAGTGCCATACAAATGTTTGTGGTGGTGATTATTATTGTTATTAATGTTTGCCAACCAAAATGAGATGTTGAATAGACAATTGTACCATGATTGTGGTGGTAGTTGCAAAACTATATTTTGTTATAATCCAATTGTACACTCAAAAACTGGTGAATTTTATTGTACGTAAACTAAACCTTAAAAAAATTATTAAAAAACAAAGAACTTACTCTCATGTTTTAAAAGGGAGAATATGGAACTTTCCCATCTGAGAAGAAGCAGCTTCGGAAGTATCACCATTTTGTATACCCATTGAAATAACTGATGTAAATAAAGATCACCAATAGATGCTAAAGCCATTAAGTAAAGGTTTGATGGAAAATAGTGAGGTAGGTGAATAGGGTCTGGAGGCAGAGAACCTAAGGCCGATTCACGTTGACTTCCTAAAGCTAAATCAAAAGGAAAACCCCAACTTTCCACACTTAAGTAACAAAAGTACTGGAGGCTGCTCCCTTTACAAACCACCCTCTCCTTTCTGCGTGGCAGATGGAAAATCGAAAGTATCTTTGATTGGTTGCTTTCCACAACCAATCAGATGCTTGCATAGGGTGTAACCTTTGTAACTTCACTTCAGCCTGATTGGTTGCTTCCCTCCGACTGATTACCGGCCACTACTTCATTTACATAGGGTGTACACCAAGTAACCAGTGGGAAAACTCTAATTCTGTACTGGGGCTCTTGGATCCTATTCTTGGACCCGCTCCCACCCTGTGGAGTGTGCTTTTGTTTTTTGTTGCTTCAATTTTTTTTTTTTTTTTTTTTTTTTTTGAGAGGGAGTCTCACTCTGTCGCCCAGGTTGGAGTGCAGTGGCATGATCTCAGCTCAGTGCAAGCTCTGCCTCCCGGATTCACGTCATTCTTCTGCCTCAGCCTCCTGAGTAGCTGGGACGACAGGGGCCCGCCACCAGGCCCGGCTAATTTTTTTTTTTTTTTTCGTATTTTTAGTAGAGACAGGGTTTCATCGTGTTAACCAGGATGGTCTTGATCTTCTGACCTCATGATCCACCAGCCTCGGCCTCCCAAAATGCTAGGATTACAGGTGTGAGCCACTGCGCCCGGCCTTGTTGCTTCATTCTTTCCTTGCTTTGTGTGTTTTATCAAGTTATTTGCTTAAGAAGCCAAGAACCTGGACACCCTCCAACAGTAACAATAGAATATTCCAACTACAAATACTGCCTCCTGACTTTTTGTTAACTGCGAAGGGGAAAAGCTGTATTAGACAAGGGAGAACTCACCTGACATGTTTCTCCTTATGTGATGCTGTATGAAAAGTTTTTTGCAATATATTTTTGCAAAAAACATGTTTAATCTGAGTCTGAGCAAGGCCTTTGCTATAATTCCCACCTTACAGGAAATAAAGATGATAGAGGAACAGATAAATGACATCACAAGGAAACCATTAGGCATAGCGGAATATGGAACTTGCTAGAGGTCTTCAAAAAGTCAGTGTTCATAGAGAATAAAAAAAGTAGAGGCACTATCGTAGATTGAAAGAGACATGACAAATGCAACTAATGGGATTGGGCATCAGTGCAAAATAAGCAGCTATAAAAGACATTTGGGACACGATTAGAGAAATTCAAATAAGACTGGTATTAGCTGATATAATAGAATTTTCATTAATTTTTCTGGGGGTAAAAGTGATACTGTGGTTATAAAGAAAGTAGTCCTTATTTTTAAAAGACACATACTAAAATATCTGGGGTTGAAGTATCATGGTATCTACCACACATTTTGGAAAAAATATCTGTGAAGTAAAAATATTAACATTTGTTGATGCTAAGTTGTGTGCAGATAAATATTTTATTCTGGTCTTTTAATTTTTCTATATATTTGAAATTTTTCTTAATAAAAATTGAGCAAAATATACTTATAAAAATCCATGCTTAAAAAGTAATTATAGGAAAATTAGAAAAATTTAGAACTTGATGTCTCAAAAATATCCAAATTATAAGATGGAAAGAAAGGAGTAGGTAGAAGGAGATTAATAATTTTAGTGGACATGTAGAAATGAAGAAAAATGGAAATAAATGTTCAAAGTATCCAACCAAAACAGAACAAAAAAATAGAATAAAAGAAATGAAATCAAAGTCTAATAAAAGAGAACACAAATCAATACAGGATCAATAAAACAAAGTCTGGTTATATGAATGAAAAACAGTGGAGACATAAATCAATAAGCTTAGGGATAATAAAGACTATATAACTAAGGATAAAATAGATTTTAAAAATAGGACTACTTTACTATGAGCAATTTTATCTGTTTTCAAACTTATTGACATAAAGTGATCAATGTCCTAAAATAAACTTTTAATAAAGTTCAATAATCCACGGAATCTTGAACAATCAAATAGATTGAATCAGTAGTTGAAAAAAAATTTACTGCTGCATAAACATAGGTCCAAAATTTTAAACTTATTCCTTGAGATAAAATTTACCCAAGTTGAATTTGTTTTTAGCATATGCACCGTTATGCAACCATCACCATCCCCTTAGAACAATTTATTTACCCCCAAAAAGTACCTATTAACATTCACTCCTCATTCTCCAGCCAGAAGCAACCAACAATCTGCTTTCTATCCCTGCAGAATTGCCTCTTCTAGACACTTAGTATAAATGGAATCATACAATGTTTAGCCCTTTCTCTGGCTTCTTTCCCTTAGCATAATGTTTTCAAGTTTTGTCCATGTTGTAGCACGTATTGGTGCTTCATTCCGTATTTCCAAATAATATTCCATTGTCTTCATGTACCATATTTTATTTATCCACTCATCAGTTAATGGGCATTTGGGTTGTTTCTGTTCTTTAGCTATTATAAATAATGCTTTTGTAAACATTCATGTACAAGTTTTTGTGTGGGCATATGTATTCATTTCTTCTAGGTATATACCTAAGCTGTGGAATTGCTGAGTCCTATAGTAAGTGTTTAACATTTTGAGGAACTGCCAAGCTAGTTTCCAAAGCAGCTGCACCATTTTACATTCCCACCAGCAATGTCTGAGCGTTCTAATGTCTCCACAGCCTCTCCAACACTATTATCCTTTGTTTATAGTCATGCTAGAGAATGTAAAGTGATGTCTCATGAATTTTATTCGCATTTTCCTGATGGCTAATGACGTTCAGTATCTTTTCATGTGCTTATTGGTCATTTGTATGTGTCTTCTTTGGAGAAATTTCTTTTCAACTCCTTTGTCCATTTTCACATTGGGTTATTAGTCTTTTGATTGTTGAGTCATGGGCTCATTACCCAATCTTCACAAAACTTGAAAAAATACAGAAACTCTAATAACCCATATCTCACAGAGAGTTACAGGGAATTTTTTAAAAGGGGGAGGAGGAGAAAGAAGGAAGAATAGGAGGAGGAAAGGGGAAAACTAGGGGAAGGGAAGAGGAGGAAAGATTTTTATCAGGTTAGAAGGACTCTGATACCAAAAGTAAATATAGGCTGTATGGGAAAGGAAAATTAAGGAGGCTCTCAAAAATTCTTAAGAAAACTTAATCCATCAGTGTGGAAAATTATAACAGTAGTAATAATAATGGTTATAATTAAATGGTTTTACTAAATAAGATTTATCCTGTAATGCAAAGATGATTTGGCCCTAGAAAAATCTATTAATTTCCAAAAAAAAATCTTTGGGGGAAGATAAAAAAATTAAAATGATAATCATTTCAGTAGAAGCTGGAAAATTTTAATAACATTCAACACTTATTCATGGTTTAAAAAAAAATTAAAAAACATTTCACCTCCCCAGGAATAAAAGGGAATGCCCTTAACCTGATAAAGGTTGTCTACCGAAAAAAAAAAAAAAAAAAACTATAACACGCCTTATATTAAATAGTTAAGTTAAAGAACATTTCCTTTAAATTTTTCCTCTAGACAAGGATCCTTCCATCACCACTTCATTTTCTCTAAGGTCTTAGAGCAGTTATTATTTATCACCAATATTATCAGCATCTCCACAGAAAATGGAAGAGAACCCAGAGGCAAATCAGATACAGTAAGAGAGCAGTTTGTTTACTAGATAAAAGAACAATATACCAAAATGGATAGTGTTCCTAAGATATGTACCAAATTATTAGAAGTGTACACTTTTTAGGAGATCCCACTTAAAAACAGTAAGAACAAAAAAAAATTTAGAAGATACGAATAAACTTAAAGATGTGAAACACCTTTATAGAGAACACTTTGTTGAAGGGCTTAAAAGAATGGAGTAAATAGTAAAACATATAAAAGTGATGGATTGGAGGACTCAATCTTCTGGCTTAATCTTTAAATGTGAAACATTATCAACCAAAATCTCAGCAGATTTATACACTCAACTTACCAGCTGGTCCTAAATTTATTTCAAAAAAGGAAAAGGCCCAAATTAGCCAAATATATTTAGTAAATGTGAAACCTCTAATATTCCAAAAAGGGTCAGGTACCTTACTATAAAACAATGTAATTCAACAGGTAAGAGATGTGGGTTAATTGGAATAGAAAGAGACCCTAGAAACAGACTCACATTTATGGACTCAGGGTATATGAAAGAAATGGCATTATTAATTATTGGGGAAGGATTACTGTCAAAAAATGGCACCAGGTTAACTGTCTATGTGATAATGGAAAAAAAAAATTAGAATCCTACCTCAGGCCATTTGCAAAACCTAAACTCAGATTAAAAACTAAACATAAAAAGCAAATTTATAAGACTTTTTGAAGAATGCTTTGGAGGATACTTTCATATCAGGCGGGGAAGTATAATGAAGCACTTTACTGTATTAAAATTTTAAAATTTTGTAAAAAAAATACCATAAACAAAATGAAAAGTCAAGGCATAGACTAGAAGAACCATGAAAAATATGTATTATAAACAGAATACATATCCTAAATTTGTAAAGAACCACAAATCAGTGGGAAAAAAGTGAAAAAAAGTGGGGGGAAGCATAGAAATAGGCAGTTCATAGAAGATAGTTAAGTGGCAATAACTATATTAAAACTGCTTAATATCAGTACTGGGGAAATGCAAATTAAAACAACAATGAGGTAGCATTTCATGCCTATCATAATTCCAAAATATAACTCTTATTACACTATGTGTTGGTGAGGATGTGTAGAAAGACCTCTTCCACATTGCAGGTGGGAACAATTTGGATGTATTTATTAAGTTGAAGGTGTTCGTACTCTGTGACATAGGAACCCCATATCTATGTACTCACGGAAAAAGCTCACACATACACACAACCGCACATGGAACTCGCACGAAATCCATTATATTAAATCTCAAACTTCAGTATGTTCTGGAAAGTATAACTATTATAAATACCACCTGTTGAAAACAATGCAATAAAACAAATTATTTAAAAATAAAAATAGAAAACTAACATTTAAGCAACTCTTCAATGAAAGAGATTACAAACCAAAATTTCTAAATTTCTGAAAAATGACAGTGAAAACTACCAGATGCATTTACAGCAGTGGTTACAGAAAAATTGGCAGTCCTATGCACGTGTATCAATGAAAATTAAAAAATATAAATAAAATTTCAGCTCAAAGGCACAAAAGGAAAAATAACCAAAAGAAAGGAATTAAGGGTAACAGTAAAATGTAGTAACAAATTAACAAATCAGAATCTAGTTGCCTTTCTTTTTTAAATAGACTACTACATAACTTAATCATGAAAAAAATGAGGGAGGTGAATAAATCACCAATAAACAGTTGACCCTTAAACAACACAGTATGAGCTGTGCAGATCTACTTATACACAGATTTTTTTTTCAATAAAAGTTATACAGAGTATGCCTGTCTCCCTTTCTACCTCCTCCACCCATTCCACTTCTATCAACCCTGAGAGAGCAAGACCAACCCTTCCACTTTTTGTTCCTCCTCCTCAGCCCATTTACTGTGAAGACGAAGAGGATGAAGGTCTTCATGATGATCCACTTCCTTTTCTCTAGCTTACTTTCTTGTAAGACTGCAGTATATAACACACATAACATACAAAATATGTGTTGATAGAATCTTTATGTTATCAGTAAGGCTTCCAGTCAACAATACCATATTAATAGTTAAGTTTTTGTGGGAGTCAAGTGTTATTCAGGGAATTTTGACTCTTCAGGGGTCAGCACCCCTAACTCCTATGTTGTTCAAGGGTCAATTATACAAGATAGGAAATGACAAATGGGAACTAACTACAGAAACAAAAATTAAGAGGCAACTTTATAGACGTCATATACATGCAAAAAAATTGAAACCATGGACAAAATTGAAACTTTCTTTGGAAAATACATTTACCAAAATTGGCTCTGTTAGAGATAGAAAGATTAATCAACTCTTCTAGAAAAAAAAATATACCACCCCACAGAAACATCTCTAGGCCCAAAACAAACTCCCAAAGGCAGACCACTCCAATGCTCCACATTTACTTCAGGACATGGAAAATGAAGAAAAACTTTCTAATTATTTTTATAAAGCAAATATAGCATTGATAATTTAACCTGCAAAAGTCAGTTTTAAAAAAATGAAATTACAGGACGATGTCACTATATATATCACTGCAAAAATAGTAAATAAATATGACCAAAACAATGTAACACTACATTAAAAAAATATCATGGCCAAGTGACATTTAATCCAGGAATGCAAGTTTGGCTCAATATTAATTGATCCTTTAGTATATGACACCCTGTTAATAAATCTAAAGGAAAAAAATTACAAGATTCTCTACACAAGTGTTTAAATAATCTTTGAGAAAACTGAAAATTTAACACTCTTCCTGATGAAAATAGGAATTGATGTATATTTTCTTAACATCATAAAACATATCATGCACACATATGCTTAGTCCTAACATCAGTATCTCACTTAAGGGGGAACTACTTGAGACACTCCATTTGATCAGGAACAAGGCCAGGATGTCCGCTGCCTCCACTTCTATTAAACATTTTATTGGAGTCAATGCAATTATGCAAGATAAATCACATGGAGGCATAATAATTGGAAAAGAGCAACTAAAAACTGTATTTGTAGATAACATGGTAGTACTCCTGGAAAATGAAGAAAATTATGATAAAAAATTAACTTGATAAAATTTAGATTCCATAAAAATTAATTTATAGAAGTCAGTTGCTTTCACAGACATTGATAGTAAACTGGTGGAGGATATACTGATAGAGAAAACCTCATTTACATTAGCAACAGAGATGAATAAATATGTAGGGAAAATTAGAAGTAGAAATGTATAAAACCTATCTGGGGAAACGTTAAAACTCCTGTAAATCACAAAAATAGATGTGAAGTAATAGAGACATTGGCTGTTCTATAACAGAATGACTCAAGATTATAAAGCTGTCAGTTCTAAGTTACTTTATAAAATTAACACGACACCAATAAAAATAACAAGGTTCTTTGGGAGCTAGACTAGTTAATACTTAAGTTTATGTGAAGAAACTTCCAAGAAAAGGCAGGAAAACACTAAGAAAGAAAATCCAGGAAGAGAAAATAAAGTATACAGTAAATTTACTATAAAGTTTCTAAAATGAAAACAGTGTGGTGCAGGTGTGTGTCTAGACAACCAGGGAGAAACAGGTTTGAAAATCCAGAAATAGATCCAATTATCTATGGGCATTCAACATACAATAAAGGTGGCATTTCAAATCACAAAGAAGGGACTTTTTAAACAAACAGTGCTGGGACAATTGGTTGGCCATTTGACCAAACATAACATTAAATGTATACCTCCCAAACCATACACAAAAATAAATAGATCCAGGATCTAAATGTAAATAATGAAACCACACCATCACAAGGAATAAAAAACCACAGGTGAATTCCTTTATCAGCTGGACAAAAGGAATGGTTACCTGACAATGACTCAAACTCCAGATGCCATACAGGATTAGTAAATCTGACTATGTAAAATTTTTAAAATAGTATGGTATATCAGCTTTCTATGGCTGCTGTAACAAATTATCGCAAATGTAGTGACCTAAAACAATACAAAGTTATCATCCTACAGTTCTGTAGATTAGAAGCCCCACAGGCCTCACTGATGTAAACTGAAGATGTCAGGAGGACTGCATTTTTTTCTAGAGGCTCTAAGAAAGAACTCATTTCTTTGCCTTTCCCAGCATCTAGAGGCTGCCTACATTCCTTGGTCCATGGCCCCTTCCTCCATCTTCAAAAGCCAGGAACTTTATGTCTCTTACCCTTTTCTGTAGTCACGTCTCCCTCTGCCCACAACCAGGAATGGCTGTTAGTTTTCAAGGACCTGTGATTACACTGGACCCACCTGATTAATCCAGGATAATGTCTTCAACTCAGAGCTCTTACCATCTGCAAGTCCTTTTTGCCATGTAAAGTAACATTTTTAAAAATTCTAGGCATTCCGATATGTATTTTTTGTGGGTAATTATTTTTCCTACCACACATAGCAAGAAAAAAACTCAAAAACAAACCAAAAAATATTTTTAAAATAAATTGAAAGACGTCTGACAAAATGGGAGAAAACATTTGTAGTGATCACAAATAAGAGGCTAATATCCATCCCTAAACTACAAAAAAAAAAAAAAACCCTCTTAAAATAAGGGGGAAAGGCCAAAAACTTAATAGAAAAGTTGGCTATAGTCATGGGCAAACAATTCACAAAACGACACGCAAGTGGCCTTTAAACAAAGGAAGAGGTAGTCAAGCTCACTCTTAACTAGAGAAATAAAATTTTAAACTACGCTGAGATACTATTTCTCATTCATCAGATCGGGAGACATTTAGATATTGATCCTTTATTCTATTGGTGAGACTGTGGGTAAACATGCAGTCTTATACATTGCTGGTAGAAATATAAATTACTTCAACCATTTTGGAGGAAAACTTGACAATAAGCAAAACTCTATTTTCATTTACCATTTGAGTACACATTCTCACTTTTTGGAGTTAACCCTGAAAGTGTACTTCCAATAATACAAAAGTGCATAGGCACTTTGTTTATTGCCGCACTATTACTGCCCACTGTTGCTTAAAATGTCACTTAACTCATCCTTGGTCACTATATATCCATTTGTATCCCTATTTTATGGCTTATCTGTCAGGTTTGGATTGTATACTACAATTCAGCTTTGCAGTCCTTCACTGGGCTTCTACACCACTCTCTGCATAGAACTGAGTAAATGTTTGCTGATTTGAACATTTTTAGGGCTAAACAATCATTTTGTTTTCAAAAATTTTATTTTGGAAAAAAGTTCTCCTACATAACTAGTATCACATAGCTTTATTAATTTTGAATTTAACCCAGATTGTTGTCCAATATACTTTTTTTCACAGTTGTTACTAAGTTTCTGTTTTATCACAGCCAGTCTTAAGTAAGGAAATTAGATTTATTTAATAATTAAACCTCTATGACAATGGCCCAGGGCCAACTGAATTCAGCACAGCAACTTAGAATAAGATTCTACTGGACTTTCCATACTTTTCAGCCACAACTGAGCACACCGTTGTTCTATGATAGCATTATTGTCATTAATGAAATGTATAAATGGAATGCAACTAAATAGTGCCTGGTTAAATAGTTCCTGGGGCTTGGTAACAAAACAAATAAATACACAACCATACTCTGAAGATGAATGTTCTTTTCTTAATTTAATTATTCACACAACCATCATTCATTAGGAAATTAATACAATCAGGTTCATGTGTCAGGTTCTTAGAATGAGAAGTGTATGATCCTTAAGCCAAAAAAGGTTCATTACTTCAATTTTTAATAATACATCTTCTAGATATTTTATTATCTGTATCCAGATCCTCTTTAGACTGTCTCCTGAAATTACTATGCATATATATATACATATATATATACATACACATATATAGTACCTGTATTTATTGTTATATGCCTATATGCTACTTTTACTGGAATACTTCCCTTTATATTTGAGGACCTCTATTTAAGCAAAGTAATAACCTAAGTACAAACAGGGAAAAAATTCTCCCTCATGTACACACATGCATATTTTTAAAGTTTGTCCAAATCCATCACAATGAGGCTTAGATTAGCATCCACATGTCTGAAATGGCTGCATAAGGGGGAAGGGTGGTATATATTTAAAGAAAACTTGCATTGAAGAAATTCATTATTGACCCCTTAACCCTAGCATAGGGATAGTTTCTTCTTTTGTTTTTTGTTCGTTCGTTTATTTATTTATTTATTTATTTATTTATTTATTTATTTTTTGAGACAGGGTCTGACTCTGTTGCCCAGGCTGGAGTGCAGTGGTACGATCTCGGCTCACTGCAACCTCCACCTCCCAGGCTTGAGCCATCCTCCCACCTCAGCCTCCTGAGTAGGGAGGTCCCAGGGCTTAGCAGAGTGGCTCCAGGGGATGGCTTAGAAGGACATGGGCACAGGAAATCAAATTTGTGATGACTTAGATCCTTCTTATTTACTTATTTAGGAGTTAGTACATCAAGGTTGCAAAACATCCCAAGAAAAGAATTTTTAAAATTCATTCTAGATCAGGAATTGGCACCCACAGGCCAAACCTTGCCAGTTCTATGTAAATAGCGCTTTATTGGAATAGTTACACCTGTTCACTTACGTATCCTTTGTGGGTGTTCTTGAGCTAAGATTACAAAATTGAGCAATTTGTGACAGTGACGATATGGGTACCACTCAGAAAACCAAAAATATTTACTATGTGGTCCTTAACAGAAAAAGTGTGCTGACCCTGCTACAGAAAATATTGCCCTCTTACCAGATATCATAAACATGAATGCATACTTTCAAAAAACTATTAATGATTATAATTTTGAGTTATACTGACACAACTAGAGCAATTAAATGCATGTTGTAAATTCTAAGGAGTCTTCAAGTTTCCGAAACAACTTGTTCTACAGCACATACATTGCTGCTGAATATCAGTGACATTCCGTTTTTAACAGTAAGAATAGAAGTGATTTTTAGCTAATTAACTTTTGAAATTAACTTTTTATAGCCAGCAATAACTACAGCAATATTATTTCTGGATAATTAAAATACAGTGCTCCTAATGAATGGATATCTACTATAACTTTCTTTATAAAGACAATTATAGTTGCTTATATCATTTCAAATTGTGCTTTGTGTATTCAAAATTATATTTTTTTCAAAATGTAAACTTGGGTTTTTTCAATCTATTTATTTTTATAAACTAGGACTACAACAGTTGCCAAATTTCTAAAATATCTTATAAAATCTTAAAATTACAAAGTCACTGTTTGGTAATTAAACCGTTAAAAATATCAAGAAGCCTGGGCCTCAGAATTTCTTATGAAAGGAATAGAGTTTTGAGAGGTATTCTGGAGAGATATTGGAAATTAACATAAAGGAAATAATGAAAGCTGAAATTGATACCTACGGAATTGAAAAATGTTAGCACCATCACAAGTTCTTAAAAGTTAAGAACTATATTCTAGGAACTTAAAGAATGTGTTCTGCCTTTCTACTATTTTTGGCCTGTGTAGGCAGGATATTTTGGAAGGATAGGCTGGGTTGTACCATGGTGACAAGCAACCCCTAGATCTCAGTGGCTTGAAACAAATGCCTATTTCTTCTTCATGCTACCTTTTGGTGAGGACTCTGCTCATGGTAATCATTTTATGACCCCCACTTTAGAGAAACCACCATCTTGAGAGCTGCTGGTTGCCATGCAAGAAGAAAGAGCATGTTGGGCAGTTGCAGACCCACAGTTAAATGCTTCAATTTGGAGTGTCACTTTTGCTAACAATTCATTGGCCAGAACGTGTCACATGACCCCATCCATCCTCAGAGGAGCAGGAGTTGCAATTCTATCACGTGCCTATAAGGAAGAGGGCTGGATATATTTAGTGACAGCTCATTAAATGTTTAGGGTAATGATTAAAGACCCAGCCCTCCAGCCAAACTAGTTAATTAATGTTTGTGCTTCATTTCCCTCATCTGCAAAATGGGAAGACTAAACCTCATAAAACTGTGATGATTAAATGACTTAATACTTGTGAATTGTTTAGAACAATACTGTCATATAATGACAAAGCATTATTATTTCTTTTTAACTTTTGTACCTGCCACCCTGGTCTTCAGTGCCAAAAGCAGAGATGAGGGCAAAAACAAAAGTGGGCAGTCTTAGGAATGCTGACCTGGACCCAGTAGGGATGCCAACAACAGATATTCTTGAGAAAAGGCCCATGACCAAATGAAAGAGATCAAAGATGCTAGGATTTCCTTATAAGTAACATTGATCCAGAAGGTATGAAACAAGCCATTAGCAGAGCAATGATTTATTTTTAACGGGAATTGGAAGATAAGGGGGATAAAAACACCTAAACTGAAAACAGGACTTTTGTAATATGAAGGCCAGAGGATGAACTTAGTGTGTGGTCATATAATGTATAACATGGATGCAATCAGTGGAAGATGCTGAATAGGGCTATCATATAGCATGCATATTTGGGTAATATGGTATATGAATGAATCTCTTCTAATCTGTGGTTTAGAAGGCTTACACAAGGCTGAACAGGAGTTCAAGTAAATGACTCCCACTAGAAAGAGCTACGGCTACAAAGAAGAGAAATGGGAGCAAAGCGAAAGTCAACCCAACAATTATGTAGAAACATAGCAAGTGGTAGACTAATGACATGGTTCATTCCTACCAGAATTCCTGTTTCCTCAGTACTGGCAGCAATGAGATTGCTCTGAATCCATGACCATCCATATGTGTTAAAACAATCCTTGACTGTTAGACACCAAGGAGATGCCAAGATAAACAGACATGATTTCCCTCTTCCAGGGGCTTATTGTTTAACAAGAAAGACATAGGGTATTAACCTACTTTAACATAAATCAGAATGAAGTAAGTTTTATACTACACACATAAGCAGAACATTATGGGAGTACAGAAGGACCAGAGGTTCATTTTTAATGTGGAATTTGGGAATACGTTTTGGTGGAGATGGCATTTTAAATGAGATTTTAAAGAAGAGGAAGGGATGAAAATGGATACAATGAATAAGATAACATAATATCATGAGAAGCCAGGAAAATAGGTAAGATCGGCCATTTGAAGGAGGTAGAGGAGAAATAGTTTTTTTTTAAAAGGAAGCTTTTGTTCCTTTGTTCCTTTTGTCCTTTGTTCACCCCCAGTAATTCAGCAGCACACACTAGACTGTCTCATTCTATAATTGTATGTATTTCTATCATTCTATAGATCCTATAGATATAATTCTAAAATCATTCTATAATTTTATATTTATGACTCCCTTTTATTTACCCAAAACATTAACTATAATTTTTAAATGGCTATTTGATGTTAATTTTATTTCTGTAATCTTTAAATGTAAGCTCTACAGTTCACATTTTTCTAGATGGTCACAAAACAAATTCAAAAGATAATAAAGCTGAAAAGGATTTTTTTTTTTTTTTTTTTTTTTTTTTTGAGACAGAGTCTCTCTCTGTTGCCAAGGCTGGAGTGCAATGGCAGGATCTCGGCTCACTGCAACCTCCACCTCCCAGGTTCAAGCGATTCTCCTGCCTCAGCCTCCCGAGTAGCTGGAATTACAGGCACCTGCCACCATGCCCAGCTAATTTTTGTATTTTTAGTAGAGATAGGGTTTCACCATGTTGTCCAGGCTGTTCTCAAACTCCTGACCTCAGGTGATCCGCCCGCCTTGGCCTCCCAAAGTGCTACGATTACAGGCGTGAGCCACCGTGCCTGGCCCTGAAAAGGAATTTTAAGTTAAATTTTTGCTTTATAGATAAAGAATCCAGTGATCAAATGATTTCCTCATAATTGTAGAGTGGCAGACTCAAGAACCTGTAGAACTCATATCCTAATACTGAATGTATTTGTTACTTTAAAAGATAAAACAATCAAGAAAACAACAAAAATGAGTCCAGGGTTACTCTTGTGGCTGTTCTGTGAGTATCATTTGTCAGAAGCAAGGTGAATGATGCCTATAAGATTGTATGTGTATATATATATATATATGATTGTATATAATATAAATAGAATAAACATAGAATTAATTACTAACCCCTAAAATGTCTAATTGAGGAGTCACCAATTCAAGCTTGTGTGTGTTTAGGACAAATAAAAGGAAGCCCTACCCCATAGAGTAGGGATTAAGTTGATGAAACTCTTTACCCAACAGGAGGTAGAAGAAGTTGGAAATAAAAACAGATTTCAAATGGCTTATGTAAATTAATGACTGGCCCATCACACAGTTAATAAGAAAAAAATAGTATGTGTGGGTCATGTTATGCATGTTTGAAGTTGACATCAAAGAAGTCCTTGCTTTGCCAACTCTGCCAAAGACAGATGGCACGTGGCCATGATGCACCGTGGCAATTCTTGCTTCTGTTTGTGAAACTCTCCAAAGGCTGTGTTTTGGAAGTCATGAGAAATTGCTAGGTTTCTGGGTTGTGAATAGAAGATGGACATTCAAGGAATCAATCTCTATCTGTATATTAACCAAGACAACTATATCTAACATTTTATTCCCAAACAGGAGCATAAGGGACATTTCCACATTCTAACTTTACATGAAGACTCAGGACTTTGAAAGCCCATGAGAAAGTTTTCATAAGGATTTATCCACAATTTCTTCTTTGGTTTGCTCAGATGTGAAGCAGGAAACCTTCCAGACATCCTGAACCTCTGAACTTTTTGTGGATTGCCCATCAACACAGGCAAACATTCATGCAGCAATTCAAAAATCTCTTCTCACTGCATTATAAGCATGTCCTTACGTTATTCATATATCAAGAGCATGCCCATTCCCAACCCACAGTGGAATGTGAGCCTAATTACATGTTCCTTTGGAATAAGATCTCACCAGCCCAGGAGTGTCAGAAACCCTCTATCATATATACATATCTTGTTTCCAAAATGATCTTCCCAAGCCACCCTAACAGGCCCCCTTCAGAATGCTTCCTGCTGACAAGTGAATCTGCTTTTTGCCTTTCACCCAATCTCAGCTCATGCTTTCTCTGTGAAAATATCACAGACCACATCTGACAGTGGTCCAGCTAATTAATGTACTCCAATGTGTAGCAAGCATTTGACAGGAAAAATAATCTATACTGTATTTATTGCAAAATCTTCACCAATGTGACAAAGATGAATGTAAACTTTACATAATCATTTTTCATTTGTTATCCAAAGTTGAAAGTGATTTTCAAATGCTAACTTTAAAATTATGATGAGGAAGATAACAGTTCTGCTTTAAAACTGCTTGGCAATGGAATTTCTATAGTATAATGGTTTAGCAATGAGCTAGAAAAATAAACTCTCTTGCTAATGTAGTAAATGGGCCAGAAATAAACTTCTCAGGGATTTGGGTGATGGGGTGGGGTGAGGGAGGGGCACACAGAGGGGATAGTGGAATTGGATTTCTGGAATAAATGATCTGAAACCCTTAGCACACTATATCTTCAAAAAGCAATGTCTTCCTTTATATAATGCACGTATCACCATCACAATACGAGAGCAACTCGAAGAATCTTAATGTGTACCACGGTAAACACCTACGGCACCCAACTCAGTCTACAGCAGGACACCCAAAAGTTAAATTCGCTTTGGCTGTGGCTGTGCTCCAGGTACATATTTTCTCATGAGCTTTGTTTCTTTGTTCTAGAACCATCCTTCCCAATATTCCTTAACATTGAAATTATACATGTTAAATTAATTATTGTTCATTTAATTGATGAGCTGAAACTCACGTCCTTCCTTTTGAAAGCTAAAGTAATCTTCTAATAAAAGGTCAGGAATTATCAAATTTACTTGTAATTATTATTAATTCTTCTGTGACTTCTTTTTTTTTTGTTTGTTTGAGGCGGAGTCTTGCTCTGTCACCCAGGCTGGAGTGCAGTGGCATGATCTCGGCTCACTGCAAGCTCCACCTTCTGGGTTCACACCATTCTCCTGCCTCAGTCTCCTCAGTAGCTGGGATTACAGGCGCCCACTACCATGCCCGGCTAATTTTTTTTGCATTTTTTAGTAGAGACGGGGTTTCACTGTTAACCAGGATGGTCTCGATCTCCTAACCTCGTGATCCACCTGCCTTGGCCTCCCAAAGTGCTGGGATTACAGGCGTGAGACACCACGCCCGGCCTCTTCTGTGACTTCTTAACCACAAATAAAGTCTTGGCGTTGGAAAAAGGAAGATCTGAAACAGAACAAGGCAATTAAAAAGTGGGTGGAGGAAGTATAGGAGCAGTGGAGAAAAAAGAAAGGAATGGATTTTCTAAATTTAAAACACTCTTTGCCCTTTCCTGAAATAATGACTTATATTCTTTGAGTTCACAAGAGAGTAATTGGATATGCATGATGCAATGCTGGAATTTTAGGTATTTTGCCTAAAGGTTATTAACAATTAGTACCACTAGGGGAAAAATCATAAAGTTAGTTAGAATAACAGTCCTCTCTCAAAGGATAATTAAAACTGGACTTGTAATCTGGTCATAATAAAAATATATTATGTTTATATTGGAGCCTCACATGTCAAGAGGAAAACTCACAAACTAGAATATGTCCAACAGGTGGCCATGACTAAATGAAGACTGAAAAACAAGTTGTATAAGGACCAATGAAGGAAACTTCCTTTGAAGCAGTAAAGACTGCGAAAAAAAAACATGAAAAACTGTCTTTAGACAAATCCTTTAACAGGAATGGTACACAGAACAGGGAGATGTTATAAGTGGAGC
This sequence comes from Gorilla gorilla gorilla, assembly GCF_029281585.2. Lineage (NCBI taxonomy): Eukaryota > Metazoa > Chordata > Mammalia > Primates > Hominidae > Gorilla > Gorilla gorilla. The sequence continues at coordinate 35,837,634 of NC_073235.2, forward strand.
TACTGATGACAGCGTTAGAGCCAAAAGGTGAAAGGCAGATGTTGAGTCATTCAATAGAAGAGACGTCTGATCTCTTCCTATCCAATGTAGCAGAATCCATCCCATACTATATCTGAAAGATGACCACTTTGCTTTGACATTTACAGTGGGACAGAACTCACTATCTCAAGAATACCTTCCTCGGGATGCTAATAAGTATGAGAAATGCCCTTTCTAGTTCTAAATTTCTTCTCCACAAGACAACTCATTCCATTTTCAAACAATTATTAGATCTATCCATCTCTTAGTCTTCTATTTGTCAAGCAAACATCTCCAATTCCTCACATCATTATTAATTCAGTATTCTGAACCTTGTACCATTTTAGTCACCAGCTTTGTGGATAATCTTTGGATTGTAGTGTCTGTAACTGACATCCAAATTAAGTGCTCTTGATATGATCTAACTAGCAACTGACCCCATCCATATTTCTATTTCCAAAGCAGAGAAACAAGAAAATCAATTGGCCAATATAACTGAATAAATCCAGGTAAATACATATTTGGCTTTCAATTAGCCAGGAAGTCTGAATTTCTAGAGGATATTGAAGAGACAGCATCAGACAATGCATTTGTCTGATTGCTGACAACTTTTAATTTCCCTGTTCAAGAAAATCAATCAATGTGTGTTAGCTAAACACCTGTTATGTTCAACCCTGTGTTAGTCATCATTTGATGTGTAACAGAAGTGTAAGGCCAGGTACCTACAATATTTGTAGAGTCAATACTAAGGTACATGAAATAATTTTAGAGTTTTTACAAGATATACATCATTATGTATACTTATATGAAATAGTCTCAAGTTCAGCAGGGAAGACTGGGCCCAGGTGGGCTGAGGAATGCATGTGAAGAGGTAGGGAGGCAGGAAACTTGAAGGATGGTTAGGGCTTGTCTATTTGGAATGGAGAGAAAGGCCACAAAGGAGTGCGTGTATAGAAATAATGAGTAATAAAGGAGGTCAAGGTTAGTAGGGACATGTGTGTGGTTACAAATAGAAATATTTGGATTTGTACCATAACATTTCTATTACAACTTCCTTTCTCCCATTCTAAACATGCTTGGTTTTACAGAAAAAAACTTCCAGGACTCAGATTTCCATGGGTATTAGTTTGCAAACTAATCCCTGATGAGATATTATGAGGAGCTAAGAGAGTGATGCTAGAATTCTCAAGTGGCAATGGCAAATTTCAGGGCTGACTTCCTGGATAACCAATTTTTTTTTTTTATTCTGAGCATGGGAATTTCAGTTCATCCAGCAGAAGAAATGTTTTTTGATAGATGTGACTTTTGGTGCATTTTGAATTATGTCATCTTGGGGACAAATGGTCCCAAAAGCAAAGGTCCTAAATGTGTACATCTGATCCAACTCTAAGAACTTTTGCTCAGTTGTGACGTCAAAGAATTTCTATTTTAGAGTGGTCTTCTGCAACTGATACCATCCATATTTCTGCCTCCAAAGCAGAGAAACAAGAAAATCAATTTGCCAATATAACTGAATAAATCCAGGTAAATACATATTTGGCTTTCAATTAGCCAGGGAGTCTGAATTTCTAGAGAATATTGAAGAGACAGCGTCAGACAATGCAATTTCCTTTAATAGGGACCATAACCTCAGAGTTGCTGCTCTGTTTTTTAATATTGTACAATTAACTTTTTTTTTGCACCACGCTCTGCTTATAGCTTCTGTGGAAACTTAAACATTATTCAACAGAATAATTTCCTGGAAAATCTTTTGAAAGTGGTCACAGCCTCTGACCTTGCTCTGGTGCCCTGGGTCCGCCAGCATGCTGTTTCATTACCTCGGGAAGGTTTGGTGCCAAGAGACAGTCCAAGAGTTAGTGCATAAAGAAAGCTAGGTTCATGAAAGAATTAATATCTGCCTTCTTTCAAGGAGGGAAACTACCACTTCCAACCATTTTATGCATCTATCACTTCTCTTCTATCTTCATCATTCAACCCTTCAACTGGCCTACCTAGATGACAGGTAAAAATTATAGATTTTTAACTCTTAAGAAATAACTGCCGAAGTCATTTCTTCCAAACCATTCTCATTACCAATGGGAAACTCAGGCCCAGAAAGCCTAAATGACTTTTGCAAGACCACAGAGTAAGTAGCAGAGTCAGGACTTAAACTCCACATTGCAGAAGATGAACCAAGGATGATATTTTTAAAACTTAGCAATGGTATGACAAAATCACCAAACAGTTAGAATAGAGCCTCTGATTGTACTGGTGTGCCATTAAATACCAGCCCTAACTGGATTACAGTGTGTATCAGTACTACTTTAAGGGATAAAGAGAAAAAATGTGCCACTTACTATCAAGCTATTTAAAGGAGCTAGGTAATAAAATAATCATAATTTATTTTTACTGTTGGTTCTTCCCGTTTTCATCTTTTTGCCTTTTTTTTCTATTGTCTTTCTTGTTACTAATCCTCTGAAAATTCACCCTCTGTTTGGCTGCCCGGGTCATTGTTATTTGTGCTAAGCTCCTATATTAGTCTGTTATCATATTGCCATAAAAAAACTACTTGAAGCCAGGCGAGGTGGCTCATGTCTGTAATCCTAGCACTTTGGGAGGCCGAGGCAGGCAGATCACTTGAGGTCAGGGGTTTGACACCCGACTGGCCAACATGGTGGAAACCCGTCTCTACTAAAAGTACAAAAATTAGCTGGAAATTGCTTGAACCCAGGAGGTGAAGGTTGCAGTGGGCCGAGATTGTGCCACTACACTCCAGCCTGGGCAACAGAAGAAGAGTCCGTCTCCAAAAAAAAAAAAAAAAAAAAAAAAAAACAAAACAGCACAACTACTTGAGGCTGGGTGATTTATACAGAAAAAACATTTTATTGATTCACAGTTCCATAGGCTGTATAGGAAGCATGGGTGGGGAGGCCTCAGGAAACTTGCAATCATGGTGGAAGCCAAAGCAGGCACATCTTACATGGCCAGAGGAGGAAGCAAGCAAAGGTGGAGGTGCTACACACTTTTCAACCACCAGATCTCATGAGAACTCACTCACTATCACGAGAACAGCAAGGGGGAAATTCACCTTCATGATCCAGTCACCTCCCACTGGGCCCCTCCTCCAACTCTGGGGATTATAATTCCACATGAGATTTGGGCAGGGACACAAATCCAAACCATATAGGCTCCATGCTGCATTCAAGTGTATGTTGGTCTTGCCAAAATTATCAAAACCTTCTCCGTAAATACCACTTTCAAGCCTTGTAGGTTAAGCCCTGATTATGTTTGTAAAAGTAACTTGATCTACATGTCTACAATTGTTCTCTAATTTGCTTTATCCAAGTGGAAAAAAAAAAACACAATATTTTAGGCCTTGATTTTCATCATGAAGTTTTAAAAATCTAAAATTGCCTCTTCATTGTGTTATTTCAAAATCATGAGATATCCTTTCATTGCTTCTATTGATAAGGTTGTTTGTAACTCAAAATCATAATTGGTAGATCAACAGAATAAAATTATGAGATACAAATATACATTTGATTATTATTGCTACTGGTTAGAGCCTTTACTATGACATGCAGTGACATGCTCACAGAAATAACAAGCCCTAAAACTTCTTGCTTTTTGGTTAAACACTTTATGATTAAACATTTCAATCTTTAAGCTTTCTAATAGTATCTTGAAATTGTGTATCTCATTTTAACATTTTTAAGCCACTGAGACAAATGACTTTTTGCCATGCTTGCTTGACTTTTTTTCTTGCATGGACTTACAGATAAAGGTGGTCTCATCCCTAATGAACGTATGAGGCCACAAGAATTTCTCCTTTTTTTTTTTTTTTTTTTTGTTGTTGTTGTTTGTTTTTGATACAGGGTCTTGCTGTGTCACCCAGGCTGGAGTACAGTGGCAGGAACAAAGCTCACTGCAGCCTCAGAGTCCTGGACTCAAGCCATACTCCCACCTCAGCCTCCTGAGTAGCTGAGACCCAGGAGCACTCACCACTTCCAGCTAATTTTTTGTAGAGACAGGATCTTAAACTCCTGGGTTCAAGCAGACTGCCCACCTCTGTCTCCCATGTGCTGTGATTACAGGAGTGAGCCACCATGCTTGGACAGTCTCTCCTCTTGAATCATCAACAGTCCCTGTAAAGTCTCAAGAAAAGTGTTTGGGGTATCTATAATGTGCTAAGTCACTTAGGAACAAAGTTATACAAAACACATCCCCAATTTTTGTCTCTATGCTTTCAAGATGGGTGAAACTTTATGTTTGAAGTTTCGTGTTTTATGCCAAGCATGATGAGAGATAGAGGAATGGGAAGACTTGGTCTTACAGGTCAAAGATGTGAAGCATACAAAACATGCTCTCATGAGACAATTAGACAAACAAGTCAGTGTGATTGAGAGCAACATGCTGGGAACTGGTTTAGAGGCTCCTGGAGGTAAGGACAGAGTCACTGTTACATGTTTGGGGTATTTTGCTGAAGCATCGCAGAGGCAGCATTGTCCTCGTCAACAGGAGATGGGGCGGGAGGAAAGGAGAGCAGAGGGCTGCAACCAAAGCAACCCAGGGTCCAGGTGACAGATCTCCCCGACTGGTAAAATGTGATTCATGTGGTAGCACCGCACTGGGAGCTTCAGTACCTTTAACTTTCTCTCTCCGGCTTTTACACCTGGTGAACATCTAGAATAATTGCCACAGAAAATACATCTATGACATTTAATCACTGAGTGTTCGAGAGAAGGCAAAGCCCGGACACCAAGTAAGCCAGGTACCCCTGAGGCAAACTCCAGAGGCTTCCCTGGGCCGTGAAACCAGCCAAAGAAGGCAAAATTCAACCACCCTCCAAAAGACGTTTGCGTTCCCACGCATGTTCTCCGCCCTGAGATAGCTTAGAACACAGCTCTACCAACTATTTTTCATTTCCATTAACCTATTCCTGATTCTTTGATTCAAGGAACCTTGCCATCCTTAGCTCTTTGGATTATTTATGAGGTCTGATTTATAATACAAAATTATACAGTGTACCATAGTTAAAACCTTGAAGGAAAAAATGCATTTTGTATTTCTTCTTTTTGGAGAGGCCCAAACACCCCTCCCCAGGGTTGGAAAGGAGAGTGGAGGTAGGGTAATGGAACTCCCTCTCAGGCCTCTGAATATGGAGAAATTAAGAAGAATGGGATGGGGTTGGGGGACAGAGGTAGTAAGCAAACAAATGACTTATTTTTAATCCAGAGTTACCCATTTGGAGAGAGATACAGGGTTATATCCTAACAGTACCTTTTTTAAAAATAAGTCATAAATATGCTCATGCCCTAACAAGTTAGTGAATTTTTCCAGTAAAATTAAAATTAAATAGAAGGCCATGGTAAATTACCCATTTCATTTCTCCTTCTAGATTTTAAAAAAAAAAAAAGAGGCACTTTGTCACTTCTTACTGTGAGTGCACTTCAGCCTTAATACATGCATTTATGTCAAGGGGGCCATTTACACTGTTGCCTGCTGGAGTTTTTCTTCTTTCAACTTAGTAGGGAATATTTGTAATCTTTATTACCCCAAATAAATCTACAAAATGCCTTTTGCTTGAGGCCTTTTATTTTAATTTCAGATAAATAAATCACATTAGGTTCCTGGCTGTCATATTAAGATAAGCATGGATCTAAAAATAACAAAAGTGTGTTTTAAGCTAAATGTCTTTAAATAGTGGTAAATTTCTCTGGGTGACCCCCAAATCGTATTGATGTTGGGATATTTTTTGGTACTTTTGGAGTGTTTCTTGAAGAATATAAACCTGTTTAAACTAGAAGTGGAGTTTTTAAGTCATGTATGGGCCTACTTGTACAGCATTATTCAAATCCAAGCTTCTTGCTGTGGCAGTAAATCTATCTTTTAAGTACGAATATTTCCCCAGTTACATTAGGGATCAATTTTATATCTTTGTTGGTTAATAGTGACTCCATCTATACAGTGGTTTATTTATTAACTATAAAGATCCTAGTCCTGAATTTCTCATCATCCTCTGTACTGTTAGAGCTTAAAGTCTTAAAGACAATTCAAATTCAATGTATTCCATTACTGACTCTTCATCAGCCCTCACTCCAATTCTGCTCCTAATCAAGCCTTGGTTCAAAATGCCACCTCCTCTGGGAAGCCTTCTTTGGACTTCTGCAGGACAGAGTCTCCTAAAATGTGTTTTATAGAACCCCCTCCATCCCTCAATGCCCCAGTGGAATAATCTTGATAAATGTGAAATGTTTCTTGCAAACAAGGTTTAGAGTGAAGAGGAAGGGATAAACTCCCAAGGTTAGGACCTAAATATATGTTCTATGATGAGTTAAAGAACAGTGGGCAGATTTGATAAGAAACAGGAAATCACAGACAGAAAGTGAGTGCAGAGTTTTACCCTGACCCTTTTTGTGTCTCCTTGCCCCAGAAAACCTGGATTCAAATTCTAGGCACCCCCTAATTAGACACATGCATATCACATACAGGTGACCTAAGTAAACTATAATGAAGATCGATCCCAAGGTGCAAGGTGAGATCTTCTGGGTGATCTGGTTCAATCAAACCAGATGTCTTTCTGGACTTAGTTCTACTAAACCCTGTTGTTGCTGGAAGAAAGGTTCTTGGAAGACAGTGATGTTATTTCATCAGGGGCTTCATGGTTATAAGAAGCCTGAACACTCCCTTGCTTCTCTAAAGTACAACCAGCAGTCTATAATAAGTATCCTTTGGTGGGTAGCTTATCCGATAGCTCTCCCTACCACTGTTCAGGAATAACATAACCATTGAAGCATGTGGCAATACCCAATTTCGAGAGCCCTGGTTTCATCTTCCTTGTGCTGGACAGAGGGCATAGCTGAGAGGCCAGACTCTTATCCTGGCAGGGGTCTGGGACTGTCTGCATCTCTGAAACAACTCCTGCTGGGTAATTGGGGAGTGACATTTGATGGGTTTCCAGGGTGGCTCTGGGGTCTGCACTTGGCTGAGAATACAGCTATGATTTAGAAATTCATCCCAAGGGTTGAGAACAGGGAAAGATAATGTGAGGCACGCTAGCCCTGGTCTCCTTTGACCTCAGCAGGGTGAATCAGGGATGCAGAACAGGAAACCATGTGCTGTTATTGAGTTGGCATAGCGTGATGTTTTGCTTTCAGAGCTTTTATTGCTATTACAGCACACTGAGCTCTCTCTTTGTTTGCTACACATTCTCTCCCCAAGAGACAGCCTCTTTTTCTCTTGAGGGATTTAAAAAACAAATCATAGTTCTTATTTTATTCAGTGTCCACCATTAAGAATTCATGCAGAGCAATTTTACTTGTTACCAATTAAGAGCTCCCAATGGAGGTCTATGATTACAGTGAAGGCAACCTGTTTAATACTTGGCATCCCCTTGGTCTACATAAATTAACCCCATGAGGATAGAGGCATGCTAATTCTTAAGATGCCTGGATGATAGGATTCTAAGATATAGGATACACAGAAGGTACATCTTCAAGAGGCTCTGGGCCTGACTCTTCTCAGAGAGCATGTCGGCTTTTTCTTCTTACCTGTATTTTACAACTACGAGATAATTTCTAGATAACATTTTAGCAAAGAATATTTCTTCCTCAAGGATAGAATAATGGCATGTGGCCTCACAGCAAGCAATTTCTCTCTCTCAATTCAGAGCTGGAGGGAACTTTAGAGGCACCAGGGCCATTAACCTCTAGCTAAAAATGTATAGATATATCAAAATTATGGAGAACATGAATGAGCATTTTGAGCATGGATCATTTTATTTCAATGTTCACTCTACTTAGTTAAGACATATTTGAATCATAAGGAGAATGAAAGCAAAGTTTTTACCCAATGTTTTCCTCTTTCTGTTCTTAGAATAAGAATCACATGCAAGCCAGAAAGGAAAGGTAAAATTCCATTTTAAAAATCTTGGATATATAAAATTAATTATCTTTTTTTTTTGCTAGAAGGGATGAGCCTTAGAGGATCTTCTTCTGACTAGAGACTATACATGCTTTAAAATTTAGTCTTTTACTCCCCCTGGTGATGTAGGAAACCATCAGTTCCCCTGCCTTGGGAAGCAAGAGTTAAGTCTTTTACTTGGGCAAATGGTTTGTAATCAGTAGTTTAGATTCTTGGAAGTTTGTACTGAGGCTTTGACTTCCCCTCAGGAAATTAGTGAGGAACTTGGGATTGAGGTTCCTACAGGTTGACTTTCCCCTTTTACCAACAACCCAGACTCTTTTCCCCTTTTACCAACAACTCACTGCTAGATGCCCTTAAGTCACCCAGCCCAGTACCAGTGAAGCAGGCGGTACAAGTCATATGTATTCTATATTTGGATAGCAGTTAGATAGATCACCACTTCCCTCGATATGTTCCTTGAACCTTAGAGTAGATGCTCTAAGACAGATAGGATTTGGAGTTTTATTTTTAAAGTAAAAAATGAAATTTTATATCCAATATTTGCATATACGCAGCACATGTTAGCAGGATTAATGGCTCTGAGAAGTTCTACAATTAAAACAAAATGTTTAAGACTTGGTTTTACCTAAAATTTTAAAAATTTATTTGACCATGGAGTACCCTCATTTTTCTTAAAATATCTATGACATAGTGACGCAGAGTATTGGTGTTTCTTGGAATATACTCAGGAAAATGCTTGCATAGATTATTTAGACCACTGATGCTCAACTGGGAGAGGGGACGACTTTGTCACTTAGGGAATCCTTGAAATATGCCCAGAGACATTTTTGTTGTCACAACTGAGGGATACTACTGGCAGGTGGTGTAAAAGCCAGGGATCATCCTAAACATCCTCCCCTATAATGAAGAATTGTCTGGCCCCAAATGTCGACAGTGCCTTGGTTGAGAAACCCTAGTGCAGATATAGCTTGTTCAAATGAGGCTTAGGTGATCTGGAATCTGTGGTTGGTAGCTGGCACTCTGCATTCAGATTTTGTCATTTGATTTTGATCATGGAGACCTGTTACTCATTCTTCATTACCTTAAGGCTTTTGATAAAACTGTCACCAATTTGACTTATGAAAATTTGAAATAAAGGTGCTAACAGTCCTTTTCTGAAACAAGCCCCTCCTTGCCTGGGGACCAGACCAACTGCCCTTATAACACTAACAAATCAGCCAACAAGATTAGAAATTATGGCTCAGGAGTCATGCAGCCAGAGGCCGCAAGATTCCTCACATCCCCAGTTGCTCCTGTGGGTAACATCATTATGGTAAAACCAAAGATTGGTATTTGAGGTGTTTTTCAGACCCTGCATTCTCATGGATCAACTGGCACCATCCAGAAAGGTGAACTGGCTCATCAGGTCTTGCAGCCCCCACCCAGGAACTGACTTGGCGCAAGAAGACAGCTTCGACTCCCTATGATTTCATCCCGACACAACCAATCAGCACTCCCCATTCTCTAACATCCCCACCCCCACTGCCAAACTATCTTTTAAAAACTCTGACCTCTGAATCTCGGAGGAGGCTGATTTGGGTAGTAGTAAAACTCCAGTCTCCCATTAACACAAAAAGAAAGAATATCTTAAGTGAATACTTGGACATTATCTAGTTGAGCTACAGGCAAGTTGTTAGATTGTTCCATTAGTCATTTCTACTCATAGGTTCTTTGAAGCTTTCTATGACATATGTATCATGTAGCTGTATCACTGCATAATATTTAAGTGTTATTTAAAAACATGTGTTTTATAAATGCAATATAATATTCCAGACACCATTTTCATAATCTCAGTGCTGAGTAATCTTAAATACTAGCTATATTAATACCTTCTTTTCACAGATAAGAAAACTCCATTTCAGAGATGTTATCTAGCAGCCAGTTTATGCAGGCCAGACAAGACTCCAAGTCCCCAAAACCTCCAGTCCAGTTTTCTTCCTATTGTATAGTATTATGCTGCTCTCACCTTTTTATATATAATTTTACATTTGTGGCTTGAAAGTAATTTCAATGCCATAAGCATTCATAAATTCAATTTGTATTTTCCACCTGTTTATTCTAAACTCTTAATATGAGGCCGCAAATGGATAAAGATTTTTTATCACTTGTTAGGAAAGACATTTTCAGCACTTTTTTCTTATGTTTCTTGTCACAAATATATTTAGCCAAATCAGAAATAGCAACAAATGATATAAAAAAATTCTTTTTCTCCTAATATTAACTTTTCACATTAGGACAAATAGAAGTACAGGAAATTATGGTTGTGTTTCAACCTGAACTCGTATACAGGTTGTCGCAGTGTGTGCATGTGTGTGTGTGTGTATGTGTATGTGTGTTTTTTAAATCAAGCAGGGAGATACAGAGCAGATTAAACTCACCCCGACTTATGCTCAAGTCTTAGACTAAGTTCTAGATTCTGACTCCATTCTCTTCTTTAGATGAATTCTCAGTTTTCCTCTTTAGAAAGGATTTGTTGCTATCAAAAAGACAATTGAGCTTTTAAAGGACTGCTCATTGCTAGACAGTTATTTATGAACTCCATAAATTCCTTTGCAACTTGAAAACCCAGAGATAGATTATAGGTCTATTTCAACAGAATATTAGACAGGACCCCAAAATAACCAGTTATCTCAAGAGTGTTATTGCAATATATTTTTGTGTCACAGCAGATGGTTATGCTATAAGAACCAACTAAAGTTGGTTAAAGACTAGCAGCCCCCTCCATGGAGGAAAGGAAATTTTGTAATCTTTGCACCTAGTCCTATGTTATTTATCCAAGTCTTATTCACCAAGTGGCAACAAGAGTATGCCTTATTTCAACCATGCTTCTGATCAGTCCTCAAAGGTGGTAGCCATAAATTAATCCTGGCCACAATTATTACTGGAAGATCTAGATATTCAGAACTTGACTCTAAGTTAGCTCCAGTATAAATGGAAGGCCACCAGTTAACATTAGCAGCAATGACAAATAGCCCACTCCATGACAATGGTAGCAGCCACAAATCAAAGGCATATAAAATCAGAGAAGGAGCCTATACTGATTTATGGGAGCATTTGTTTAACTTCAGGCAATCTGGTTGTGCTTGTGAACATGACATGCTATTCCCATGATCCCCTGTATATCACAGATTCTATTCTAACTTATGAACAAGCACTTAAAAATTTAATCATAACCAGAAAGGATTTCCTACACTGTTCACTGTCAATCACATATTCTTCTCTAAAAACAATTTGGCTACAGTTGTTGTTATGAGATTGTAACAACCATCATAAAGCCTGTCACTTTAAGTCAGTGAAGTCAGGATCTGTTGGCAAAAATATAATCAAAAGTAATTTCATGATTCAATAAACAGTATATAAATCTGCTATTATTGGGGTTCATTTTCTTTCAATACCACCCATTTCCATCTTCTCACTGGAATTATTCTGACTATCCAAGTGTCATTATTACCTTCTATTGTTATTTAAATGGAGCATTTTTATTAGATCCTCTGACACTATATATAAGGCTTTGCTTCCTCAGCAGTAATAATTCCATTTCTGAAGGAAAATAGAAGGAACTGTACACAAAATTCTAAGCTCTCACTTTATGTTAACTCCATGCCTGAAATGGAATTTTAATTTAATCATATCTGAGAAGACCTAGGTTTTTATTAGCTACCTCAAGAAAGTAAGAAAAATAGCCCTTTCCATGCAGGTTGTTTTGGTTCAAAGAGCCCATGAAACCATTATTCATGTATAATAATGCGTGTAAGATACACTTACTAACCAAATTAAACTCTAAATTTCTTTCATCAGATGGCATTCATTATTTTTTGTAAATTTTTCTTCTGGAAGATGGGAAAAATAAAATATTCCGTATAAATAGTTGAAATGAAACATTATACCAGTTATACAGTTTTAAAAATATACTTTCCAAGAGATCTATGGAAGATATAATTAAAAGGATACAACCATACATGTTATTGCTGATTTAATTAATACATTGGTTCACAAAATAAAACTATCGGAATCAGGTTATAGTTCTCAAAGACAAATCTAGCAAATATTGCATCAATTACATAAAATTAACTGGTGTGCAACATGACGCAGGTATACATATGTAGTAACAAACCTGCACGTTGTGCACATGTACCCTAGAACTTAAAGTATAATTAAAATAAATAAATAAATAAATAAATAAATAAATAAATAATTAACTGGTGTGTCCATTAGGGTCAATACAAATTTTTGTTGTATCCTACCAGCAGTTTTTCTATGTATAGAAATAGAATATTCTCTATTACTGTAATCAGAGGTCTGTCTTCCAGTATAAAAACAAATATAAGAATATAACAAATTAAAACATATAAAAACAAATATAAGAATATAACAAATTAAAACATATAGCACTTTACCCAAGACCTAGAACGCCTGAAAGAAGATAAATTTTGAGGTTATTAGAATTTTTACAGTGGCGCAACAAGAAGAGGCAACCCAGCCTGGTGAGGAGCCCCATGGTGATGGATTTGGATGAGGTCTAGCAAGAAAACAAGAGAGTTAGTAAATATTTACCTGCCACCTCTGTGTACAGAGAGAGCACTCTCCCCATGCTGCAAGGAGATGAAAAGAAATAAAGGGGCCGGGCCCGGTGGCTCACACCTGTAATCTCAGCACTTTGGGAGTCCGAGGCGGGTGGATCACCTGAGGTCAGGAGTTCGAGACCAGCCTGGCCAACATGGTGAAACACTGTCTCTACTAAAAACACACAAAAAAATTAGCCGAGTGTGGTGGAAGGCACCTGTAATCCCAGCTACACGGGAGGCTGAGGCAGGAGAACTGCTTGAACCAGGGAGGTGGAGGTTGCAGTGAGCCAAGTTCCTGCCGTTGCACTCCAGCCTGGGCAACAAGAGCAAATCTCTGTCTCAATCAATCAATCAATCAATGACTTTAGGGGCTTACTGAGGGTGGGTGAGACAAATGTACTTAATAAAACAATTTCGGTACAATATGAGGCATCACGTAATTAAGCACCAGCATATTTATTTCAAAAAGTAAGAGCTACAGGAATTTCAAAAAAAGAAATTTAAGTTCTATAGTAGAACCTACAAAAAACATAACGGCATGTGCCATAAAAAGCTAAATAATAATATTACAACCATCTTTGCCACTCTCAATTCCTAAGAGGCCCCAAGGAATGAATAACTTGGGAATATGACTTCTGTGATATTAATCTACCATTTCCAATATGCATGCAGAAATATTCTCAGACATTTTCCTTACCTAGTGTCAGAACCCTCCATGTAGAATAAAAACTAAATATTGGATAGCTGTACAACAGCATTATTAAAATATTCTCCTTTAATATGAAGAGAAGCAGGACTTTGAAGCAGCAATGTTCTACTTTTTAACTAGAGAAAAACTTAAATAAATCTTGAAGCAAGCAAGGATCAAATAATTTGGGCTCTAGTTTCCACATTACAATTTTGCCATTCCAAGATGATAGTTTCTTAGAATCTGTTTTTAGCCAGACAAGGACTTAGTATATATTCTGTAGTCTAACTGAAATATTTTAGATCAACAAAGCTATAAAGGATGCTACCTGAACAAGCAAATAAGAACATGAATTGAACTCACCTCCAGAGACTCCTGTGTTGCTCCTCAAGCTGAGTCAGCAGATGCTCAATGTATTTATTGGAGTCCATGTATTCCTGCACAAGCAGACAAAGACAGATGAAAACTCACTACGACAGTCCCCACCATCCTAAGACTCTGACCTTATCTCTACAAGGAGTATTTTTGACAACATTATCCCTAGTTCCCTTCCGGTTCTAGGATTCTCTGCTTCTATGACTTGCAATCATATGTAAATACTATTTTTTCATGTCCTATGATAGTTTTGTAAACAAATCACAGAAGAGAACTGTCATTACACTGAGTCAGCATTACAATCCTCTTATTCACAGAAGAAAGGCCTAAATTTCATAGTCATCTAAACTGGAGTCTGTGTTCTACTGTATATAAATGTTTCTGCAATTATAGAAAAAGAAAATAGACAAAACAGTTCTTGATTTTACTCGTCTTATGACAGTCATGTTCCAGCAAAAGTAATGTTTTCAAACTATATAGAATGTTTTATATAAATATAATATATACCCATATTCACTGGGCACTTGTATACACTAATGGACATGTCCATTTTTCTTCAACTCCATATATACACACAAAACAGTGTATTTGCTTTTTTTTTATTCTTAAACATAAATCTTTGGCTTCTAAAAAGACCTGAAAGGTATGGTGTATTCTGCTCTATAGAAATGTATATGTAAATTTATTTCTCTAAATCAAACTATTTTCCTGAAACGTGTCTGAAAAAAAATTAAAGAATTCATGTGTTACATGGGAAGTAAGCAGAAAAATCCATAGGTTATTACAATGGATTTAATTTGTGATTTCTGCATATGAGGCTCATATGCAATGGTGTTTCCTTTGCTAACCTGGAGCAAATACAACCTACACAAATTCTTTTATATTGTTTTCCTCTGAATCTGCTATTTTATTCCCTTTCTGTTTAGAGGTCTACCCTGCAGGCTTCTGCTTCTACATTATAGCAGCCGTCTATGGAACAGTATGCAATGATTTCAATGTTAAGGCACCCAAGAAAGCTAGAGTTCCATTTCTATAGATTTGAAATAAACGGGGAACTTTGATTAACAGTGACATTTTTCTTTCAGAAATATAGATTTCTTATGAAATGCTATACATAATATACTGCTCTTATAGAAATATTCACTATAATAAGGTGAGGGGCTGGGAGAAAGACAGGAGTTGATCCCATATAATGGAAAAGGACCAGTCCTGATTTCTTTTGATCCTGGATCTACCCATGCGGCCTTGAAAAGCCTTTTTTACCTTCCCAAAATGTTTGTTAGACTAGAGGGTATACTAAGTCCTTGTCTAGCTAAAAACTGTTATGATTCTAAGATACTGTAATTCTGTCATAGATAATTAGCTAAGAAGTTTTATGCTTATTGAATAAACACTTATTTTCAGGTGACTACTGAATAATTATTTAAACAAGACCACTGGGAATGTTAAAAACAAAGCAGAAAGCTCTGCTACTGCAGGAAGTTGCAACATACATGGTTACGCTTTTAACTGTCCTGATCAAGGCTAAACCATGATTTAGAACACTTGACACTACCAAATACATGAATTCTCAAATATGTTCAGCCAAGAAAAACTAAATACGTTGTTCCCAAGTAGAAATAAATGTACAGATCTTAAAGTTATTCATTTTTTCTTCATTTAACAACTATTTTTAAACATCTGTTAGATGCCAAGAGCTGTTCTAAGTGCTGCAGATACGGTAATCACCAAGAGGGGGAAAGCCACTGCCCTCAAGGAGCTTACAGTCTGTCAAAGGGGATATACTAAATAAGTGAACGGATTCATTTCATGTTGGTTACGTGCTATGAAGTAAACAGGTGATAGGAAAGACTTTGGGAGGAGCAGCTTTGTCACGTGAAGACTCCAGAAGAAGACTCTAAGCAAGTGATATTTGAGCTAAGACTTGGAAGAGGAGAAGGAAACCATATAGAGAAAAAGGAGCCAGACACTACAGGCAGAGAAAACACCATATGCAAAGGTCTTGAAATGTGCTGTTGGAGGAACAGAAGGAAGCTAGTGGGTGCTGGGAACAGGGACTCAGGGATACTGGGTCTAAAATGAAGTTGGACAGTTAGGCAGGACCAAATCATGTGCAAGCCTTAGAAAGCAGCTTGGACTTGTCATTTTGTTCATCCTGATTATCTCAAGTCAGAGGTTGAAGCTGAAAGGTGTAGTGATGACAAATGAGACTTTAGTATCAAAGAGACTTAGGTTCAAATCCTGGTTTTGATACTTACTAGCTATGTTCCCCTGGTCACATTATTAAATCTCTCTAAGCCTTAGTTTCTTCATCTTCGTCAGAGGGATAAATAATGCTTCATTTATGGAGGCATTGTAAGTGTTAAACAAGAAGTTTAAGTACATACATACCATCATGACTGCCAAATAGCAAGCATGGCCTTTTTCAGAGTATTATGTACCTCTTTTCAAAAGGAAGATCACTTTACAAGGTGAAGGCATTATTCATTTTCTCTTCTCTTGCCAAACTTCAAGATTTTTAAGTGTACAGTTCTTAGGTTATACACACTAAATATTAGAATAGGCAGTTAGGCAGAGATTGATAATACTGATCTCTAATCTGAATGTAGTTGTCACTGGCTTGTGATTTCAAAGCTATTTCAAATAAAAATACTAGCTGCTTCCATTTAAACTAGCTTTATCCTGTTTTCCATATAAATAACTATGACGACAAATCTTAAACCACTTAAAAATGGGAAACTAAGATTATTGATTCTTCATCCCTCTTTTCAGCTTTATTTTTTCTCTATGGCACTCTTACTTCCAACATTCAATATATTTTACTTATTTATTAAGGTATTGCCTCAATATAAGGCTAACACAAACGGATTGGGAAAAGCGACATTAATGTTACATATATTTTCTGTTAAGTGAAATTGTTTTTGCTCAACCTGAAATAGGAAGTACCTTCATACCTGTATCATTTCTGGACCCTGAACTGGAAAAGTTAGTTACCTAATGTGAAAACACTATCATAGGATTATAAAATAGGATTACTCCTAGGGGGAATTTTGTGGATCCCTTTGGAGATTAACTCCAAGAAAACAATGGAGGGTGGTAGCACTGGGGCTGGCAGTGGTTAAGAGGAAACTATGGTCACCATAAGTAAAATGCTATTGGCACAGTGGCTGCAACAGCTTTGGGAGCAAGTACATACAGGAGGTTATTGTACAGAGACTTCAGTATCCCCGCATGCCTGCAAAGGCGAAAGAAAAAGGTCCAGATAGATTTTTTCAGAGTAAACTGAAAAAATGCAACATGGAACCCATGAACAAGTACTGTAGGACAAGAGAGAGAACATGATCCTTAATCATAAAAGAGGGTGTGACTCTGAAAATTATTTACATAAGAAAGATATGTAAGCATTTTAGAAAGAGCCTCAGACATGCTGACTAGTATCCAGAAAGATGTGGTCTCTCTGACACATGTGAAGAAAGATTTTTTTTTTAATGTTGAGATGAAAAGACAGCAGAATTAGATTTTAAAAGATAATAGGGTGAGCAGCCAAGATAATAAAATGACATAAAATAAAGACAGGGCTGAGTGAGCTAAGAATTTCAGGGCAACATACACCTTACAGGCAGAATGGAAATCTATTTATTGCTGTCCTGTGATTCTTATTATGAGGTGACTCTCCCTACCATGAAATGGTGCTTCAGAGAAAGCAGGCAACAGGTTTTGGTGTATTGGCACTGAATTGTTCATACAGATGAAAGTCTATTTCTCAATATCTCATTTGGGAAACAATCAAATTCCCCAATCCAGGCCAGGTACTTACATACTCCTCTTCTCCTATTTGTACAGTATAAGTCAATTAGTATACGTATCATTCAGTTAGTGAAGAGTAAGCATGTTGTAATCTAGGGAGAAAAAATAAACACCCATATCCACATATCCCTTGATGTCAGTGTTCACTATTCCTAACACATATCTATGAAAAATATCAATTTCCCAAGCCTTGCTTTGTTCAGCATGCAACTTCCTACCTCATTCAGCACAAAGATACTATTAAACTATCGTTACTAACATGATGAACATCCTATTCTACTGGTTTCTGTTAGAATTACGAAACCCACCTTAGATACAATAAACAGTAGAACTGACAATGAAAACTTACATACAGTCCTGAGGAGGATAAACTTAATCTGTAACTAAATTAAGAAATAAAAGATAAGGATGAAAATGAATGCAGACATGATTGATAAAAAGGCCAGAAAATATCAGTTTGTCAAACAATGATAGAATTTGAGTACTTGATAAGATTTGAAATGCAAACAACAAACAAAGGGATTAAGAAATATTTCAGCACAGGGGAAAAAATAAGGACGTGATTATGCACATCAAAAGGACTCATCACTTTCCAGGTAGAGTTAACGGAAAACAATCCACACATCTATTGGCACAAGAGTTGAAAAAAAATAGTGAAGAAAAAAAAGGGGGACTTGTTTGAATGCTTATAGCTCAACAAGGAGCAAAACCACATAGCTCCATAGCTTCCAGCCACCCCAAATGCCCATTGAAATTAGTTTATAGACAAACCATAAATATTATTCCCAATTAAGTAGCTCCTATATAACAAAGCAACAGAAAGACATTCTCAGGCATTCATGAATTCATAAAATACAGGACCTACATCTTTTAATTAAAAACTTATGTTTTTATGCATATGTGTATAACCAAAAGGTGTCTGTGTGCAGGTAAGTATATGTACATATACTATGCATTATCTACGCACATATGTAATATCTGAGCAAAGAATAAAAAATATGGAATTCACAATATAAAAAGAGGCTTCAAAGGAGGTTCATCCCCCCAAAAAGATGTTTTAAAAAGTAATTATAAAACAAACATAAAATCCCAGAAAGAAAAAGTAGAATATACATTATCTATTTCTGTGATGGGCAGAAGGAGGACAAGAGGGAAAGAAAGAGGGAACTGTTAATAGAAGGGTGCATAAATCACTTTGAATATAGGGGAAGAAATTATTGTTCTATTTTTGACTTGATAATAAAAAATGCTTAAGTATAAGGGTGTGTTTTGCCTGTGTATGTACAATTGGGGAAAGCAATTTGGTGATACATGTTGTGATTTTAAGACATCCGTGCCCTTTTGATCTAGAAATTCCCTGTCTAGAAATCAGCCTGAGGAAATAATCAGATGAAAGCAAATGATATTCATTGAAATATTATTTGTGACAATATGAAAAGACTGGGTATGTCTTATTTTCCAAAACTATAGAAATAATTAAAATAAAGCATGCTTTCTTCATTTGAAGAAATACAATTCTTAAACTTTGTAAAGAATATATAATAAAGTAGAAAACAGTGTAATGCTAAGTGAAAGAAGGATAAAAACCTGCATAATCCCTCTTATCACAATTTAGAAAATATATATGAAAGATTAAAAGTAATATCCTACAGTAAATGGTAATATTATGGGCTAATTTAATTTTCTTCTGTATATTTTTTCTTTGTCTATAGTTTTACAAAACTATATGCTCATTATAAAAATTTAAAGTAATGGATATTATATAGAAAAATACAGTCCCAGAAAATAATGTCCATGAAGATTTGATTATAAATTTTAGAAAGCTTGATCTGAAATACCACAAGGAAACCATTTCCTTTATATTATTCTAAAGCTAGGCTCATGTTTGAAACAATGAACCCCCCTTTCCACTTGCCCTCGTTAGTGTTCTGATAAAAGCATTTCACCAAAGTTAGGATTAAGGGGGCTGAAGGCGGGGGGCACCAAGTTACACCAAGTCATATTTTATGTTTTAAAAATTTTACAAAGGTACAGCATTAAAAAGACATCTGTTCCCTGGCTAAAACTTATGCAAATTAGAATCATTTTAGAGATATATTTCAGGAAGTTTGCCTTTCACTTCTTTTAATGCACATGTTTCAGGGCAATTAGTATGAAACATTTAAAGTGATTAGAGGTTTATAGATACACTGAACATTGCATGTCTTTGTAGCATAAGCCCATTTAATGTGAATCTCCTATTGTCTGAAATAGGTCAGTTCTGAGAGAGGCCCATTATAAATGAATTCTAATGATGTGAGGATCTTAAGTATCATTCATATTAAGTGGAGTTTAAAATAAAATCGTATATCAAAGCTTGCAGAGATCCAAAAATCCCTCCAAATAATCTTCGTATTATAATCAGCATAACTTATGGCAGAGCTTGTGAAATCCTGCCAGCAATTTTGTGACTAGTAACATAGAATCCCCAATTCACCTTTGGGCAAAGCAGCACCAGCAAGGCAAGGCGGCCAGCTGTTCAAATCAACACAACTATCTGCAATTAGGAAATGACTAACTACCACAACAAAGTAATTTTTAAGCGGGGGAGGGCATCAGTTCTTCTCTTAATAAAAAGGTATACCTGCATGGTGAATGTAAAAAACTCAAATAAAATACCCACTTTGGGAACTATACAGACAAGGTAATAAATAGAAAGGTGTCTCATAATTAACTGGCATCTGTACCAATATAAATTCTTCCGAGGAGACTTTTTTAAATGTTAAACACCACAAGCAAATCAATTTAGGAGTCCCAGCTTGAACAGATCCATCCTCCCACCGCCAACTTAGCATCAGCCATCTTGAATTCCTCTTTCCCATTGCCTCCTCAAACAGCTGCAGCCTGGCTTCTAAGGCAGACTTTCTAGTGGAGCTTTCCGATTAGAGCAAATGATGGCCTCCGCAAGGTGGAATCCCAGGATTTTGCTTGGTCCTTATCTTATGACCAGTGCCTACAGCACTTCACATTTTAAAATCATACTTTCCCTCCCTGGTATTCTCTGAAAGTGTCTCCCCGTATTCCATCACTCTGAGGTCCAGTATGGCCTGTGCTGCTCAATCACGCTCTGCAGGTCCAATCCTGTGAGTCTGGCTATTTCCCAAACAGGTCCCTTTGGATGTGCCACATACTCTTTCGAGTATGCCATCCTTCATTTCTGTGTCCTCCAACACCTACCACAGCCCTTGGAACATCTCAAGCACTCAAAGGTGTGTGAAGTAAGTGAAAGAGTGAATTAATTGTCTGGATGTAACCAGGCTCATGAGAGAATCTGAGATTAGGCTATAAGTGGTCTTGGTCTTCCAAAACTTTTACTTGTAAAGGTTTTGATGATCATGGAGACATTAGGCAGTCATGACAAGATGGTAGAAACAGTGTTTTTGTTTTGTTTTCCCTCTCCTCTCATACACCACTCAATGTGATGCTTCTGACAGCAGATGAATGGAAATTTTTCCCTATACGTCAACCAAACAATTCTCCAGCACACACCAGCTAGGTGTCCTAAAATTTAACTCAATTCTGACATGATCTACCTGGAGATAGCATCAGATCCCTCAGGGTGAGGGCTCAGTCCCATAAGACTGCCCCCGGCTTCAGACACCAATCACAAGTACCACAGTGGGCTGCCACCTATAATTCTGATCAGCCAGCTATAAATCAGGGTTCCCACCACAACATCCTCAAGCTTGATTAATTTGCTACAGCAGTTCACAGAACTCAAGGAAGCATTTACTTAGGTTTACCCATTTATTGTAAGTGATATTACAAATGATACAGATAAACAGCTAGATGGAAGAGCTGCATAGGACGAGGTATGGGAGAAGGGGTTCAGAACTTCCATGCTCTCTCCTGGCACACTGCCCTCCAGGAACTTCCATGAGTTCAGCTATCTGGAAGCCCCTTGAGCCCAGTCCTCCTGGGTTTTATGGACGATGCATTAGGTAGGAATGACTGATTACATCATTGGCCATTGGTGGTCAACTCAACCAGAGCTTGGTAGGTAGGGCTGAAAGTTCCAACCCTTTAATCACATGTTTGGCTCCCCTGGCAACCAGCCCCCATCCTGAGGCTATCTATCCAGGAGCCCACAGTCTTCTAAATAGAACAAAAGATGATCCTATCACCCAGAAAATTCTAAGGGATTTAAGAGCTCTGTGCCAGATGTTATCACTCAGAAAATAAGAAAGGTTTTAGGATCTCTGTGTCAGAAACCAGGAGTCAAAGACCAAATATTAGAACAAAAGGTTATCCTAGTACCCTATCTACAAGGGTTTTAGGAGTTCTGTGCCAGAAACTGGGAAGCAGAGACCGAATATATATATTTAATCCTAGCAGTTTTCTAAATTACTTTATACTCATGATTTTATTCTATTGGTACTAGCCAGAAATGACATTCCAAACTATTGATAATTTCACAAAATCAGTGCGTTTTTCTAATCTTGCAACTCTGAGGAAAATCTAGGTACATTGCTCATCTATGGCATGTAAATCACATGAGCTGTCAAAGATTTCAACACAGTAAAATTCACAACCAAAATTTGCTTTCAAATGGAGAGATAACTGATGATAAGAAAGCATGATGACTAGCAAACTGCACAGAGTGAAAACATCTCTTTATAACCTCTGCCATATATGGAAATTTCATCAGTATGAATTAACAGTGACAGAATTTAGACAGATAGCACATGAGACCATTGAAAAGCCTCGTGACCTGTTATTTGGTACCACGGTAGTAGACTAATGCCGATCAGACTATGAGTACAGCTTAGCAGACCTTCAGAGTAAAACATACTTCAATTTGTTGGATACTGCTTAACTGTTCCCTATTAGATATTTTTCCCCTTTTAAAAAAAATCCCCCATCTCTCTCCAGTTGTAGCTGGACACACTGCTCCCAAGCTAGAAATTATGTTTCCCAGTCTCCTGTGCTTCTTGGGGTGAACACGTGCCTGAGTTCAAGCCAAAGAGAGGTAAGCAGAAATGGTTTGTGCAATATCCAGGAAATCCCCAGCCTAAAGACAAGACACTGCCTATTGTGCACTCTTCCCCTGGCCAGAAACGGTGAAGCCTTGGGCTCAGAGACAGTCCTACATGCTAAGGATAGCTGAAGTGATAGTTCTTAGAGCACCTATCCACTGACCCTAGTCTTTCTACCTCCCTTTGGCCTAAATAAGATAGAAATAAATTCCTATCTTAATTAAAACACTGTATTTTGGGCTTTCTTTGTTACTGTACACCTAGCCTATGCTACAAGTAATATAAATATTGGTCAATTCTTTTGAAAGTTAACATGGCAAACTGTGAAATATGAAGCAGCAGTCATCTCTATATTACTTTATTGATTGATGTTGTTTGTAGATGTTATAGTTTTCCAAAGCACTTTGACATCCATTCACATTTAAGCCTCACGACATCTTTGAGTCATGGTCACCATTTCAATTTAGAAAACTAATGCTCAGATTATGGTTAAGTCATTTGCTTAGGGTCAGACAATAACAGACTTTAAAAGTCTGTTTTTGCTCAATTCAGCACATTTTTTCACTGCCCTAAAGAATGCCCTTCCCACAGCTAACTGCCCTCAGAGTGGATTTTATGTTGGTTAGATGGAAACTAGCTACAGAATGACCCCCTCCACCGCAGCCCTCTCCACCAATTTGTAGTGTGTGTTGGGGGGAATCTGGCTAGATGCAAAGCCATAAAACAAAAATCAAGAAATGAATTTTCAAATTCTACCAATTGGGCATCTGTGTAAGTTTGGCTTTGGTTCCACTTTGGTTTCCCTGCCCTAGTGCAATGAGGGTAAGGGCAGAAGTTAAGTTGTAGTCTCCCATTCAGTATTCTATTCTATTAATAATAATGAAATAAATCTACACAGAAGTTAAACAATTTTTAGTTATATTTGACAAAGATGCTATTACCAATACTTAGATATTCTTTCTTAGGTAAAAAGAGTTATACTTAATTTGCAGCAAAATAGTAACTATTGTATTTCTCAGCAGCCTGTATTATTTTCTTAAATATTGTTTTTATAGCAGCTTGGGAGATAAACATATATTGGTCAAATGAAGGAATTCATTTAGGTGGAAAAAATAAGTTCACTTATTTTGTTTTGTTTTTTTTTTTTTTTCTGAGGTAGAAATAAAAACTAATTCAACTGTCCTCAAGTTCTGCAAGTCAGTAACATATCATTTGTCAGCATGGCAGTAATTGTGTATGTTTTTAAAAAGTCACCATAAAAATACAAATGACATAGTTAGCAGAGTCCTCATTTCAACCTCTATTTTTCATTTGATGGAGAAACACTGGTAGAGCCTTATATGAGTGAAAAGTCTTAGGTCCCCAGCTACTCTACATGAAAGAATTTGGCCATGGAAAGTTCAAAGACTAATTTAAATCCCAGCATTACATCCACACACAGCAGGAATTGACCAATGATCCATTGCATCAGTTCACTGTACTTTCACACATTTCCTTCTACCCAAATACTGGATCACGGACTGCCATTTCATTCACTACAGTATATCAGGACCGCCTGAGCCTATGATTATCAATATCGTTCAAAATCTGGCCAGGTATGTTCTAATTTTCTCTCCCATTACTCCCCAAAGCTATGCTGGGAGTCCAGTGAAGCCAGGCTCCTTGCTTTCTCTGAACAGGCCAAGTTATAAATTCTTTGCAGTCTCAGCACAAGACCTGCAAATAATAGATGGCAAGGCATTTCTAGAAACCAGGGTTTCTAGAAACTGGAATTGGGTTACGGCATCAAGTAGGGAAAACACATTTGTTTGCTGCTACTTATGGCTCCCATCTGTTCATCTGAGTCACCTGGTGGGCTAGTTAAAACACAGATTACTGGGTCCTGACCCCAGAGTTTGATTCAGTGGGCATGCAATGGAGCCTGATATTTTGCATCTCTGAGAAGCTCCCAGGTGTTTCTAATGCTGCTGGTCTGGGGACCACTCTGCAAATCACTGGCTTATGGTAACCAGGATTAGTTTACTGATTACCCCGATTACCACCCACTGTCCTCCTAAAGAGATTAATAAGGCCAGTGTAAATAATGTCAGATGCAATTATTCTACAAATATTTTCAAGGGTTAATTATGTTCAGGCACTCTTCAAGGTCTGGGCAATACAGCCATGTACAGTGCAGGCAAGTCTCTGCCTGCATGAAGGTAACATTTTTGTGAGGGAGACAGACAAAATAAGTGAAGGTAAGTGGAAAAATAAAATAGAGAAGAGGAAAGGAGGGGCTGAAGTAGAGGGGTAGCATCAACATAGACTGGTGGAGGAAGACCACACTGAAGACATTTGAGCAAACACCTAAAGGAAGTGACGGAACTAACCGAGGTGGCTACTTTGGGAGGCTCATTCTAGGCAGACAAAACCAGCGTAAAGGACTCTAGGGGCAGGAATGTGTGCTGGCATGCTGCAGGAACAGCACAGAGGCCAGTGTGGCTGGAGTGCAGAGATGGGGTGAGGGGAGGAGGGTGATCATCACAGCTGCATAAGCCCTTGTAGGGACTTTGCATTTTGTTCTCAGTGACATAGGGAACAATTGCAGTGGGATTTGATTTGAGGAGTCAAATGGTATCACTTAAGTCTTGAAAGGATCCTTCTGGCTGCTGTTGACTGAAGGAATAGGGGGCAGGGGCAGGAGCAGCTGAGGCCACTGGAAGGAGATCATCATCACTTTGACTAGGGAGGCCACTAGGAGAATCATGCTAAGTTGTTGGATTCAGGATCTGTTTCGAAGATGGAGGTAACAGAACTTCATGATGGATTCAATGTGGGATATGAAATAAAATAAAAATCGAAGATAATATTTGATTTGGGGCCTGAGCAGTTGGATAATGTGCTATTTTGGGGCAAATTTGTGCAAGGGGTGTTGAATAAATTGTTCTCCTTTGGCAGTGAAGTTTGTGATGTCATTACATATGAAAGAGTAGATGTCAACCAGGTCGTTAGTGCTCAAGAATTTTGGATTCCAGTGTGTACGGATATAAACATGGAGCCATGACATCGAATGAGATTACCTGAGGAAGGAACCACAGTAAAGAAAAAAGGACCTAGTACTTCGAGGTTGAGAGGAGGAAAAAAAAAAGTAAATGAAGGAGAGGCCAGTGAGGGAGGAACAGGAGAAGGTGTTCTAAGAAGAAAGTAGTGTTAAATACAATCAGTGGTCAAGTAAGACAGGCCCCCAAATTGGCCACCAAATTGGCCAATATAGTGGCCATTAGTGGCCCGACAAAAACAGTTTCAGTGGAGGAGCCTTTCCAAATACCTCACTTGGGGTAGAGGTTGGGGAAAGGTGAAGAATAAAGACAAAATTTTATGCCAAGGGTAGGGAGAACAAGTAAGAACAAAGCTTTTTCAGAAAATATCATAAATATCATGTGATTCTTGAAAATCAGTCTCCAAGAGGCCATGGGGCTATGGAGGCCCTTGGGAAAAGGAAGCATTCCAGGTCCTATCCCAGAGATTCACATTCAGTAAGTCTAGGAATAAGATGGGACCCAGAGATGTAATTTTAACAAGAACTTGTAGGAGGATGTTGCCAGTTCTCCTTGGGGCACTTTTGGAGAATCGTCTCCCAAACAGAATTTCTGGTTATTTCCAATGACTTAACACAACAAAACAAACCAACTGCCACAACCACCATGCAACCAACACACTGAACCTTTCCTTGAAACACCTCCCATACCTATTCTACCAAAGTGAATCAGGGCCTTGGAGTCTCTTGACATTCAAATGAGATTGGGACAAGGTGATAAACATGAAGACTTTTTAGAAACAGAGCAGATGGTGCTTCTCATGTTGGATCTAGGAACTCTTTTAGGAAAACCTAGACTGCCTATCCCAGGAAGACTCCTTTTGCTATGCAAGAGGACCGTCAAACTATTTAAAAATTTTGTTTCGTTTTTATATTTATCTTTAAGAGACTTCCCTCAAGAAAGAGGTTACTTCCTGCAGTGTGAGGAGATTATACATTTATGCACTAACACGTAAACCTTGCTTGGATTTTATTTTCTAAGCCAGAAAGCATTCGTGGATGTGTAGATTTCAGTGTGTTGCCTGTTAAACTGCATTTCTTACTTATGGGCACTGAACATAAATCACCCAAGAGGAGCGAACATTCCTCCTGGAGTGAGGTATTTCAAAGACTGCCTCTACTGCTGCTGGGTGGGAATGGGTGGTGCCCAGGATCTGATCACATTTATGTCTCTATTTTCATGGTAAAAATGTGAAGACAAAAGTAATGGACCAGATCTGAGTTCTCCTGGCTGTCATGGGCTGCAGGCTATTGTTTGTATTAAGCAGCTGAACACTGTTTAACTTGTCTTGGTGAAAAGAAACACTAGCTCTATCTTGTTGCTTCTCCTCCAACAAAAAGGCAGAAGAACAAGTGAATCACCATGACTGACCAGCATGTTTTCTTCTTACCCCTAAATCTCTTCTCCATATTAAGACATATACTAAGGAGACCATAGGCATTTATTTCCCTGCCACTGGCCTCAGGAAATAAAGGATGGAGCGCCTGAAGAGACCTTCTCAGACCTAGTGTTTTGCACATGCCCTCACAAAAAATAAACCTGTATCTCCAATAGAGAACATGAAAGCAAACCAAAAGTCATAAAGAATTCTGGAAGTCAGAAAGAAGTTTCCATTTGATTGACAAAAGCTGCAAAACCAGAACCCAAAACACATCCAGGATAAAATCACCATGAAGATGAGGACTGAACTGGGAAAAACTGCAAGCTCAGATTGAACATAAGAGCAGGAGGGACCTCTTGGGCAATCGTCTGTGTGATATTTAAGTATGGTATTCCATGGCCACCCCCCTCCTTCCAGCAAGTGGTAGGAGAGATTGAACTCAAAGAACTGTTCTCTACTGAGGATTAGTTTCCATCTAAGGAGGTAGAGCCATGAGGCTGGGTGGGGTTTTGGGGTTGGGTTCTGTGCAGGTGTGGAGGCGTCACCAGGGCTGGAATTCATGGGCACCTCCCCGCAGACACTGTAGGCCTATTCAATAGAACCTGCTCTCCAGTCAAGGCTGCCAACTCAGAGGGCTTCTAATGTTATGTGGAGAGCCCTGCATCCTTCGCCAGCTGTAGCCGACTTAGTGCTGAGAACACTTGAACTTGCCCAACATCCTCCACAAAGAGGCCAACTCTATAGAAAGACACTTAGCTTCCTAAGGACTGGTTAATTGGTATTTCAATGTGATGCCCTATGCCAACACCAGGACTGGTATAATGGGTATAGGTGCAAAGCAGGACCCATCTGGCTGGCAATCCTCATTTCAGATCTTTACATCTGACCATGAAAAGGCCAAGCTGGAAACAAAAGGGTGGCAAAGTAAGAATGAGGGCCTCTGCCTCCTGGAAACAGAGGAATCCCTTCAGGGGGCTGTGTATATTTTCACTGTGCAGCTCCTCTTTCTCGTTTGCTATCTTAGCAAGCCCTGTCAAGGAAGAATGTCGAAAAGGGAAACAGTGAGAAAACAGGAACTCCTGATACTACAGAACCCTTTTCTCCTTCAACTTTACCTCCAGAGACTGAGCCTATGTCCTAGTTGATTCTCTAATACCAGCATAAACAGCTTTCAGGAGAATCATGCCTGAGTCAATTGCCAATCATACAGGGAATATTTTAGGATGGTTTAAGAAGATGGAGAGAAAGGATTTATGAAGTAGTAGATGCCCATCCCTGCCCCACCCAAAATAAACAACTCAGTAGCATATACTTCTCTTTTTTCCAATAAACAGACTGACGTTAAATACAATCTGTTTCTTGGCTTCTTCTGCTCTCAACTCTAGCTTGTAATATGTGAAGTAATTTGAGATTATCCTCAGAAGTTCCACAAATGTCTTGTGGTACAAAATGATTACCAATACTGTGATTAAAAAGTGCTTTTATAGGTGGTAACCTGGAGGGCTGATATAACCTGAAGTAAACAGCACTGCTGTCTTGTTTGAAAGGTAATTAGAAAGCCATTTTGTTCTGACAGTGGAGAATCTGATTCAGGAGAAAAGTTTCTTCTCTCCTGAGGGGCCAAACCAAATATGTGATGGAATATAGCTGTGGCACTCTTTGAACCTTCTCATTGGAAAATCTGGAGAGAAATGGGACATACAGCAACTTTTAAGTTGAAAGCCCTTGTGCCCAGGGCCCCTGTCTCTGTGCCAGTCCACCCCTGGAAGAGCAATGGTGCAATGCAATAACTCAGCGCTGCCCATCACATGATGGAGGCTGGTATGCTCCCCTGGGTTCTACCTGGGATGACCAAATGGTACCCTTAGCCTCCACTGAACACCCACTTCACAAAGACACATTATCCTGACAATTAAGATCTAATGCAACGGTTCTCCCACTATGGACACAGACCAGCATTGTTAACATCACCTGCAAATTTCATTAGAAATGCAACTTCTCTGGCCTTTCCCCAGGCCCACTGAACTCTGGGGGTGGAGGGGCCCAACAATGTATGGTTTTAGGAGCCCTCCAGGTGATTCTGATCCCACTAAACCTTAAGAACGACTGTTCAATAGTCAAATTAACCCATCATTACAATCATTCATTCCAGGTGTGTGAGCCACCCCTCCCCCTCCGCCCCCTTCCACCCCCTGCATTTTCAAGATAAATCATTTGACGCTATAGTGAATTTGAATTACTATCAGCATTGATGAACAATTCAAGGTTTCTTTTCAAAATATCTCATTTTTGAGGGTAGAGGGCTGGGAAATCAGACCTTGCATCAGGTGAAACACTGAAGTTTAATTAAAATAATGCAAAACCAGCAACAGCTGCCCTGCTGTGAAGCCTATATTTGTACTTAATGATTTAGGTGCTGTTTTTCAGGACGAGAGAAGTACCCGTGATAAATATGATGCAGGTGCACCTGGGATGTTACCTTTTTTTTTTTTAAGTATCTCCTCTCAAAGCCTTATGCAGCTAAAACCATTCAATCAGTGGACTATGCACTATTTGGGATTCGAAGAGACACCTGGACTCATGTAACATGATTTTTGTATTGGGAGAGTCACCTAAGACAGAAATTCCTTTTTAAAATATACATATTTTGGATAGCAATGCAGACAGTTCACTTACCAGTGGATAGTAATTTAACTATTCTAATCCTTATTTTTCATGAAAATCAACCACTCTTAGACAAGGCAGATGTGTTAAATCAATTTAGGAAGGCAATTTACTATGATGAGGTTGTTAAAGAGTCAAACGGAACATCAGGAAATTTATGCAAATATTTTTGGGAATTTGTTCTGAGTATGCAAATGCTATATAATTAGTTATCATGCTTTTCATGCAAAATTAAATTTGCTATAATAACGAATCACACTCAAGAATAAGGCTAGTTAACATGAAAAGAACCCTCATTTTTATGACTGAAAGACTGCAAATTGAGGGTAAACTGCAGGTGAATCTAATTCCAGCCTTTAGGATTATTGTTCATTCCGGTCAAATGAAACCAACTGCAACAAGGGATGGGAGGGCTCTCTGACTCTGGACAGCACGTGTATGGATGCAAAAATCACAAGAAGTAGAAGCAATGGAGCGTTGTGCTTTTTGGACTAGGCTGTCTCAACTATCATTAGCCAGATACTCTTTTACCCTCTAATTATTTTGGAAGGACTCAGTGCTATCATTTAATATTTATCAGACTAGCAAAGCCAAACTTCTATTTTGGAATATCTCTAAAGTCTAATTACTGCTCAGTCCCTTCCTGCCCCAGACTGACAATTTGGAGATAATTTGGACTTCCAGCATGTTGGCTCTTCCTGCCTCACTCTGTAAATGTCCCCACTTGTCATGGGGCTCCCTAGACCTCCTCTCGCTGTCAAAGTCCTATGTCTGCTATATTTGCCAGGCTATGTAATAATTAGGCCCTTGGCTGGGTGCGGTGGCTCACGCCTGTAATCCCAGCACTTTGGGAGGCCAAGGTGGGCAGATCACCAGGTCAGGAGATCGAGACCATCCTGGCTAACATGGTGAAACCCCATCTCTACTAAAAATACAGAAAATTAGCCAGGCGTGGTGGTGGGCACCTGTAGTCCCAGCTACTCGGGAGGCTGAGGCAGGGGAATGGTGTGAACCCGGAAGGCGGAGCTTGCAGTGAGCCGAGATCACACCACTGCACTCCAGCGAGACTCTGTCTCAAATAAACAACAAAACAAACAAACAAAAAAAAAGAAAGAAAAAGGCCCTTTATGCCTCCTGGCCACTTGTAGCCCACACCCATTTGGCCAGGAATGAGACATGTTCCATAGCATGAAACTTTCTGTGATGACGCTGGAGAAATCCTGAGCAAACCAGGTGAGTTGGTCACTCTACCACAATCACACGTTTCCGCATGACTCCCAGGCTGTTTGCCCACTCCTGTGGGTGTCAGTTTTCCTAACTATGCTTCAAATTCCTCACTGGAGTAGGCTCAGCCATAACCTCTAGTGCTGCGGACTAGCCCTAACCCCAGGAGTCGTGTATGCTCATCTGCTATCCACTAAAGAAGTGGAGGCTCCATCCAGTGAGCCTGATCGCTGACCCATGTCTTGCCTTATCCCAGGTGGACTGCTCAGGAATAAAGGGGTTTCCAGCTGCCTGAGGACTGACAGAGGGTTCCTTCTGTCACCTCCCCAGATCGGAGCCTCAAAGATACCAGTTTGCATCACAGCCACCCCCACCCCACCCTCACCCAATCTGTGATTAGACTCAGTGCCCTTCAGTGGGACTAGCACTTTACCTAGGTTAGGCTCAGTTATATTCTTGCTTTATACCTACTCCACACCGGATCATTGTGGAGGTCCCAGGTTTATTACCTAAAAATACCTTGCAACCTACTATTAAAAGTGAAGACTGCACCTGAACATTCATGTTGTCTTTACGCATAGGATCACAAAATACTGTTCATACAGAATCTAGAGTTGTCAAGTACTTTGTCATATTAAGCTTACAATGACAAAACTAGGTTTTAGTAGCATGATTTTAGGACAAAATGGAACCCAAAGCCATACATTTGAAGACTACATCTATCCCTTAGACTGAAAAGTCAGACATGGTAGAAATGTTTTATAAAAGAAGAGAAAAGCGGGAAATGAATGCCTGGCTGCCCATAGAGACGTCCAGTTTTCTGTTGAGGCTGGCTGTTAAAAGTACCTGACTCCATTGGTTTCAATAAATAGCTCAATCACCTTGTTCTTGCTAAAGCCCAAGCTCAATAACTCAATATTCCCTAGCCACATACAATGCATTTAACCCTTTTCCTCGTTATCCCACTTAAGCTAAAAAACAAGACAAAACACAAACAGGATAGCCAGATGAACTCTTAATTCCAAAACAATATCAATTTAATTCACTCCATTTGCTAGTACTGCCTTCTCAACCATGCCTTGTCTTAGCTCAATATTAATTAGGTAAAACTTAATAGTCATGCAACCTGGCCCACATCAAAAATTATATACCTATAAAAATTTGTATTTTTCTAGTTTTTATACATTTCATACTTTGTCTCATAAGTCATTCTGTAAAGTGAGTGTCATTCCCTCATTTGTCACTTTTGTAAAGCCCATCTTATAAAGGTTTATTTAGCAGAAAGGCTAATAGATTTTATTAATAGGCATAGTCTTTCCAACCTGTAAAAACACCAATACTTAAGTCAAATATTTTTGTACCCACTATGCAAATAGTACTTTGCTAAAAACATCACCATTAGCCTAGGAGAATGAGACAAAGCATAGATGCAAGAAAGTTCTATGCAGTAAGTGATACAGACATTTGACAGCAAAAAGGTATCATCTGTGATTGAGATCCAGAGGCAGGTAAAAATGAAAGCTTAGAGAGTGAGCTTGTGGAAAGATAATTGATAAACTACATTTTACATGATACTTTATTTTCAACACTCCATTACAAAGTTTGCTTAATTATCTTTTACAACATGCCAGTAAAAAAGTGTGTCTGTCTCTGTATTACTGATTAGAACTACCTGGGCTCACAGAGTTCAAGTAACAATATCTGAGTGGGTAGTTGGAAACAAAATGTTACACTAAATCATTAAAAGTAAAAGTTGAAAAATTATCTTTCTAGTAATTTTCACCACCCATCCAGGATATTCTTCCAACAATTGCATTTGAGAATCTATCCTGGGGGATGAGACCCTAGGACACACAGAAGCTATGTGGACCTTGACTACTTTGGGTCTATTTCCTTATTTATAAAATGAAGAGATGGGGCCAGATCAGTGGTTAGCAAACCTCAGCCAGAACTAGTACCACCTGGAGAGCTTGCTAAAACAGACTGCAGGGTCCCACCCCCAAGAATTTCTGATTACATCTGGGGTGAGACCTGAAAGTGTGCATTTCTAACAAATTATCAGGTGAGGTGGATGTTGATGCTGCTTGTCCAGGGACCACTTTGAGAACCACTGGACTGGTCTTTAGGGCCTCTAGGATTTTGAGTATGGAAAGACAGACAATATTCCTAACTTCTAGACCAGCTGCAAGTAAGAGTTCTCTCATTTATCCTTCCATCTATTCATTCAACAAATGGACACTTGTTGGTTTGTGAACAAGTGTGTTTTCAAATAGTTCCCAGTTTGGCTAAAAGTAGGGTAAAATCTCAATTATTTAATTGATATCATTTATGGATATTTGGCAATTTTCTTTAACTCTATTTCGTGATCATGTAAAATCAGGAAAAAATCAATTAAATCAGGAAATGCATGCAAAAATTATTAACAGTGTCTGACACAGAGATCTCAGCAAACATTAGTTCTATGGATCATGGAAACAATTTACATATCATATTGCACTTCTGCCTCTCACATTTTTATTCCAGCTGCTAGCATCTATCCTATTTCAGCATCTCAGGGTTTTCCTCCTCATCCTTTGTTGGAGAAGCTGATGAAGTTAGCAAGGCTTGGGTCACGGTAATACTGAGGCAGGGATAGGCAGGGTTAAAGAGGAGAGAATGATTATATGCAAACTATATGACTGGTTCCTAACAAAAGTTAATGGATTAAATACAAAATCCCTGCCCTTCAGTGTGTTCCAGCTCTCATTAGTGCCAACTGCATCTCAAGGCACACCTTTCTCCTGTGCCACCTATGTCCTTGGCATACAGTTGGAGCAGGAGATGGGGGCGCTACTGGCAGCCAAAGAAATGGACAGAACCAGTGCGATTGTCTGGGGAATCTGACAGAGAGGTAAATTGAACTTAATCACTGTCCCAGATGAATCACATTTGTAAAGGCTGAGGCTCTGTGGACACCTGTTATAAATCAAGCAATTCCTAATGTTTTCGTACAAGACCTGAGCCTTTGGTTGATCTCAGTTTCTCAGTATAAGAACCATTTGTCTCACCCAGGGCCTGGCAACAGCAATTTGGTGTTATGTCCCAAGAAATTCCCCAAAACTCCTGGGATGGCACAAAGTTGTCCTAGCTATGTGAGTTAGACTCTGAGCTCCAGACAGAAATACTCATTTCCAGGTTCAGCTTCTAAAAATACCTGCCTTCACGTATGTCCTTTGGCTCCGGGAGGTTTCCAAACTACAACCAAAGTCTGAGATGAAAACTTAAAGAAGGCTAGACTGCATGAAATTTACCTCACCTATCCCGGCACAAGCCAGAACTGGATGAGGCGTAAACCAGGCCTGCTGTGCAAACAGACGCATTCTACCTCTGGGGATGGCTCAGGGGGATCATAAACACCCCACTTTGAGAGGGCAGGAGGCCTGAGTGGCATTTAGGTTTCTCTGAGGCTTATTTTGTGAAAGCAAAACTGACTCACTGAGAAAACATTTTAAAAATATTTACTTGGAATTACATAAAAAATATTTTAAATGATTTTTTTTTTTTCAGAGGTAGGAAAGTCTGTTTTATAGCTGGCTGCTGAGTCAGACAGAATAGCCGGAAAGACTTTGGGAAACCTCAGCCTCTCTTTGGCCTCTGCAGTTGTGAGGCCGGGAGATGTGGTTCTGAAACCCAGGCAAGTTGCTGAAGCACAGAGAGGAATTCCCAGAATTTCCTCTAAAGTTTTCACTTAGATGTCACAAAGAAGGCCTGATTTCAGCAAAATAAAAGTTTGTTGCAGAGTCACACATGAGCACCAGTTGTAACTAAGAAAATATATATACATTCTAAAGCACATACTGTATTCCAAGTGCTTTTTTTTTCTTTTGTTTTTTGAGATGGAGCCTGGCTCTGTCGCCCAGGCTGGAGTGCAGTGGCACGATCTCGGCTCACTGCAACCTTCACCTCCTGGGTTCAAGTGATTCTTCTGCCTCAGCCTCCCAAG
This sequence comes from Gorilla gorilla gorilla, assembly GCF_029281585.2. NCBI lineage: Eukaryota > Metazoa > Chordata > Mammalia > Primates > Hominidae > Gorilla > Gorilla gorilla. The sequence goes on from NC_073235.2 coordinate 35,872,374, forward strand.
TATCTGGGATTACAGGCACCCAGATAATTTTTGTATTTGTAGTAGAGACGGAGTTTCACCGTGTTGACCAGGCTAGTCTCGAACTCCTGACCTCAGGTGATCCACATGACTTGACCTCCTAACGTGCTGGGATTGCAGGCAAGAGCCACCACGTCCAGCCTGCCAAGTACTTTTAAAATGTATTCATTTGGTTATTCACTCGAATTCTTCTGAGCACCTGTTATGTGTAGTGCTAGGAGCCGTTGGATATAACTGTGAAAAAAATGGACTATGTCTCCTTCCATCACTGCCGTATTCAATCTACCTGGGAGGGAGGAAGGCACTGGAATGCAGAACCATAGCTTTACCATGTTAAGCCACTTTCCCAACTGTACACAGGGAAAGAGCCAGAGAAATTTGAACAGGATTTTGCGTCTCCAAAGTGTGTATTCTGGCCTTTGGGGAAGGATGGATCCAAACATAAAGGAAGAAGAAAACTAGATGACTCCAGCTTATGAAGATAGCATTTATATATTCCCCTGAGTGCCTACATAAACCTGAGAATAAGGTACTCTTCTAACAGAAATTGGCATTCCTTTTTAGTACAGGGACTTTGAGATGTTTCCTGAGGGATTTCCATGTACTGCAACTCATTTTAATTATTTCAACCCTAGCCTTCCCTAAGCTCTTGCATCTCTAGTTTCTACAGCCAACCATATACTGGTTTTAGGGGTGTTGAACTGCTCAAAGTTATTGTTGGGTGCATGCACTGGACATTTGTTATTTTGGAGTACATCAAGCCCCCTTCCTTGTGGGGATCACTCCTCCACAGCTCTGTGCACTCTATCTGCTCCCAGGGTAGAGTTTGCGACCTGAATGAAAGCTAGTTAACACACCACATTTGCCTGGAGATGTCAACTGGTTCAATGATGGGCACTGGACCTAATCAGAACCAATGAAACTAACATGAGAATGGCATCTCTGCTAGCCTTGGCCTCCCAACTTCAGCATTTGAGTACTCACTGACACCTGGACCCATCATACATTGTGTTTGGATATGACCCCCCTCTTAAAAATGCGTGCAATGTTTATTTTTGCCTGATGTCATCAAAAAGAAGTTGTTGATGGTGTGTGCTGGAGTTGGTAAAGCTGAAACTACCCAAATGGCTGTCACTAGAGGGCCAATAATGATGCTGTCTTTCAGTACTTCTTGTTAATACGTAACTAGAATCATGCAGCTCTCTTCTTTAATTTGTTCTGGACAGTGGGCCACTTTAGGGATGAATTGCTCAGCATTTCTGGCAGAGGAACAGCAACCCCTTAGGATATCCTTGATTGAAAAACAATAAGGCCGGGTACAGTGGCTCAGGCCTGTAATCCCAGCACTTTGGGAGGCCGAGGCAGGCAGTCACGAGATCAGGAGATTGAGGCCATCCTGGCCAACATGGTGAAACCCTGTCTCTACTAAAAATACAAAAATTAGCTGGGCATGGCGGCACATGCCTGTAATCCCAGCTACTTGGGAGGCTGAGGCAGGAGAATCGCATGAACCAGGGAGTTGGAGGTTGCAGTGAGCCGAGTTCGCGCCACTACTGCACTCCAGCCTGGTGACAGAGCAAGACTCAGTCTCAACAACAAAAAAAAAAAAAAAAAGAGAAAAAGAAAGACAACAAAGCTGGTCACAGAGCTGGTAAACTGGGGACAGCCACAGCAAGAGTCCTGTAACAACAGAGAACAGTCCTCCATTCCCTCGGAGACATTTTCCAGCTCTTCATTTGAAACGTTTTGCAGAAACCTGGAATTCTGGACATTATGGTTATTAATATAAAGACTCCTATCATTCCATAGCTCCCATCTCCACTGACCTCTACCCCATCTCTAATGACCTGTTACAGCTTTGACGTCACTCGCAGAGCAGGATTTAATGATGACTCATCTTTGATACCTCTTCCTGCGTAAATTCAACAGCATCCTGGCTGCTCACAGTAGAGTGCATTTACCAGAAACAGCAGCATTTCCTGGGTGCTTGCTGGAAATGCAGCATCTCAGATTCCACTTCAGACCAACTGAATCAGAATCTGTTCAAGAATCGGCTTCTAACATACTCACAACTGCTGCTGCTGCTGCTGCCGCCAGCCTGGGAACCACATTCTGAGTAGCAGGAATGTAGACCTCAGTGTTTCCTAACCATACTGATCATAAGTTCTGCTGGGGAGCTTCTTCAAAATACCTGTTTCTGGGCACAACTTCAAACCCTTTGAAGCAGAATCTTCAGAAAAGGGACTCTGGTATTTACAGCCAGCCCAGGTGGTTCTTCTGGATGGGCAAACAGAGGAAACACTGGGAATCTAATTTAGAGTTCTAGGCCGAGCTCTCAGCTGCCTGCTCTTCTCCTGCCTGAATTTGTTGCTTAACAGATGGAAGCACAATACCGCTTCCACTAGGACTGTTTCTTTTTCCCTTTTGTTCCTCCAAAGACTTGCTACCAAATGCTGTGTCTTCAGCATCTGGAATTGTTTTTTTACCTTCTCTCTATGCAGTTAGGTAAGAAAGGACCTTGGAAGGATTCAAATCCCAATTCTAGGCAAAGATATGTTAATAGTCACATCCCAGTGGCAATGCTGTTTAATGTTAGTGTTTTGAAGACAAAATGCAGATTCCTGGCCCTGGTTGTTCTGCAGGTTGTAGCCTTAATAAACTGCTTGGTCTGAGTACATAAGTTTTCTTGAGGACTGACAAAATGCAAGAACAGTGTTAGTAATGGAAGAAAGGAATAAAAATGATAACCCTCTCCATCTAGGATGTAGGAAAACAGTATTTGTTAAGGTTTTCTACATCTTTGAAAAACTGGTAAATAATATAGTTGCCTAAAATTCTTAGGATCTTTGTTAATTGCTTCAATATTTTTCCTTCCTTAGCCTTGGATTTTTTATAAGACAGTAGCGACATTAATACCTGCAGGGCTCCTCATGTGAAGACTAAAAGTGAATGCATAGACCAGTGCTTCTCAGTGGCGGATGACTTCGTATCCCAGGAGACACTGTTGTCTGTCATACCTGGGAGAGAGGGGCTGGTACTGGCTGTTAGTGGGTAGGAGCCAGGGATGCTGCTAAGCATCCTACAATGCCCAGGATAGCCCCCACCACAGAGATTATTGAGCCCCAAGTAGTGCCCAGGTTGATCTAGACCAAATACTCTCCACATCTTCAGAGCTCAATGATCATCACCCTGTTGTCTCTCTACCAACATTTGGCCCCAAGTTACCTGATTGGTAGAACCAAGATTTGAAAAAATGTTCCTCTGCCTCCAGAGCTGTATTCTTTTCATCCCAACGTGCTGACTCCCACTGGTAGCAGACTATGGTAACTTTTTTGTGTTGATTTATAGGAGTGCTGCAAATTGCAAATCCTGTTCTCAGTCCCCCAAATTCGCTGCGTATCTGCTCTCATTATGTCATTTTCAGATGGAGAATAGAGGGTTGAGGCTTGGAGCAACAGAGGAAGCAGAATATAGAGAGAGTTGACATAGACTGGGATTTTTATCTATTTTGTTTTAAACAGAGTAACTGAGCTCTTATAAGAATCAAGAGATTTAAAACTTAATACATTTTAGGGGGGAAAGCCGAAGACTCAACTACAGAGGCAGAAGGAGAAGTAGGCTGGAAGTGACTAACAATTTCTGACTTGTGGTGCCACCAGGTAGAGCTCCTGGAGTCTCCACTACCTGGGCAGTCCTTGACATCCTTTGAGAGCCAAAGTGTTAAATATGTAAGAGCACTCGATAATGAACACGTAATTGGAGCATGGGAAAAATCAGACACTGTGAACTCGATTATGATATGTTGGTAACAAGGAGTGAAAGCACCTAACCTATTCAGTGAGGTTACTGATGAAAAATATATATAATGAAAAATATATATAAATATTATTCAAAGGGTAGACTAGCTGCAGTGCCTCATGTTTAATTTAAAATACACTTGCATTTCAACCTCAGATGAGCAGTTCTGAAATGTCATGAAATGCTGGGAACTTTCATGGAAAGAAAAACTTGCGGCAATCATAATATTAGAATTTGCTTGCCCTAGGGTGTCCATAATCTTAGAACAAAATATACTCTTTATGTGGAAATACCCTGAAGTTACTAGGAGCCTTTTATTATAAAGAAAAAGAAAGACAATAAAAAGGAATTCATTCTAAGGAGGTGTTTAGAGTTTCCTTTAACTGTTTCCTTTACCCACATAGCTTGCCATTAATACTTCTCTATTAAGCTTTCAGAAAGAGGAATTGGATTTTCCACCTCGCTGAAGAGGCATGAGAGTGGTACACTTGGGCTATACTGAGATGGAGGCTTCACTGACAGCAGCCATCCAGATCTGGGTCTGCTTTCCTTTTTCACCTTATTAGCTATTCCCACCTCATAGTCCACAGGCCTATGTAGGGGGCAGGGGATAGCCAGGGGACAGCCATGTGGACAGGGAGCAAGGGAGGAGGGGCTGGGGAAAGCACCTGAAAGAAGAGGGAGTACCAAGCATGCCTTAAATATCTCACAGCTTTCCAGTTGGCCTAGCAAAAAAAGAGATGATATAGAGATGTCCACAGGGGAGCGCCAGGTAGAATCTACCTACCAAGGACACCATTGGTCTTCATAAAGAATAGCCAAGTGTTATGGAAGAGAAAAGGAGAATAAATCTGACAAAAGTGGGGGGTATTGAAAGATGGGCAAGGTGTTTGGAAAGAAACAGAAAGGGAGGATGGGCTTAGCAAATGAGCAGACTATATAAGCCCACTGGAATTGTCAAAATTAAGGTTACACACAAGGGAGAACTTCTGTATCATGACACATTGAAATAATAAGTATATTAATTTACTTATCACATCCAATGCTAAGACAGATTATGTACTTTTTGTAACTCCTGAATTCTCCAGAATTTAAAAAATGCTAAAGAAGACACACACTGTACCCCAAAGGTGAGAAAAAGGAGTGGTTGCCCAAGACCCCTCTTCTGTTCAACTTCATGAAATCACCCATGGAATCTTTTAAAATAGGGATTCTGAGAGATTCTTCTGGTTTGTGAGGAATATGAGTTTTTTAAAGGCACTCCAGACATACCCCTGAACAACCTTTTACCGGAGGGGCCAGCGGCTAAGACACTGTGAAAGATAAAGAGTATAATACTGAGCATTATTTTCCAGATTTTGGAGGGAATGTGGCCAAGAAAGCAAGACCTTTTTTTTTTTTTTTCTGAGACAGGGTCTCACTGTCACCAAGGCTGGAGAGCAGTGGTGCAATCATGGCTCAATGTAGCCTCTACATCCCAGGCTCAAGTGATCCTTCCAGCTCAGCCTCCTGAATATGGGTTTACAGGCATGCACCACCATACCCAGCTACTTTATTTTTTGTATTTTTTTTTTTTTTGTAGAGATGGGGTTTCACCATGTGTCACAGGCTGGTCTCAATCCCCTGGGCTCAAGTGATCTGCCTGCCTCGGCCTCCCAGAGTGCTGGGTTTACAGACATGATACACCATGCCTGGCTTACATTGTTTTTTTTTTTTTTCTTATTAAATGTATCAATAATTTTTTTATTTAAAAAAAGGACATGTTTTGTGTTGCCTTTTAAAAATACATGTTGTAGCAAGCATATAATATCTATTAACAAAAAGAAAAAATAGTTTGCAAAACTCTTAATTATAACTTTATTTGATATGTAACTTTCTGCATCATATGGTATTAGTAGCAGCTAAAAAATATTGAGGGCCAGGCACAGTGGCTCATGCCTATCACCCAAGGCTTTGGGAGGTTGAATCAGGAGGATCACTTGAAGCCAGGAGTTCAAGATCAGCCTGGGCAACATAGCAAGACCCTGTCTGTACAAAAAACTAAAATTAAAAAAATTAGCCAGGTGCGGTCGTGTGCACCTGTACTCTCAGCCTACTTGGGAGGCTGAGGAAGGAGGATTGCTTCAGCCCCGGGATTTAAGTTTGCAGTGAGCTATGATTATGCCACTGTACTCTAGTCTGGGCTACAGAGGGAGACCCTGTATTAAAAAAAAGAAGAAAGGATTAAGCATATACTATGTTCTAAGCACATATTAACTCATTTAATACATACACAGACATACATGCACACACACTCCCACCGTACCATGTGCTATTATTATTCTTATTTCACAGATCAAAAAATGAGCAAATATGTGTGCAAAAGTATGTGTGTGTGTATGTGAGTGTATGTGTAGTTTTAGGTAAAAGAATAAAAGATATCCTAATTGTCCTTGACTGATACAGAACTTTTTAGGCTATAATTAGTATTCTTGTGCTGTGCTGATTAAGACTTCTATCAGTTCTTGGGCTAAATATAAATATTTATACTCCTTTTTTGTTGGCAGGTTTTAATAGTTAAAGATAGATTCTTGGAGAGGGTAAAAGATGAATAGCAAACAATTGATGGAGTCTTCTAAAGTTTAACATTAATGATTAAACAACATGATCTGATGACTTACTCAGCAACTCAAAGACAATAAAACATAATAAATCTGTCAATTAGCATTTTCATCTTCTCTCCCAACGGAGCTTAATGGCATCTGCAAAATGCAATTTTCAACCCAGAGCTCTTTGACATTTTCTGTTTCCTCCCATGTCCCTCTCCCGTTGTTCCCGTTATGACTGAGAGCAGCAACGTGTTCTGCTCCATGGTGGCAAATGCGTCACCTGCCATTGAAAGGAAAGCAATTATTGTGTCCTTGCTAAATCTCAGGGATGACTTGGGTACTACTTTTCCACTTAAGTGCATAAACAGCCAACCCAGGACCGGTTTTAAGTGGCTGAACCTTAGCAACAGCAGCTGGGCTACAGGTTGATGTCACCTGAGGTGCCCATTAAAGGTGTGGAAAGCTGCCAGACAAGAATGACTTCCAGTAACTACGACTTCTCCCTGGAGGGAGCACAATGCACTGCCACACACAAAGTGACAAATAATGACTGCGAAGATAGCATCTTGCCTTTATCTTCCTGGTCCTTCGGTTTGAGGACCCAGGCATGGAGGTTAGGCTGTTTCTTGGATGGGTTTCCAGCTGGTGGGAGTGGATGCTATTTACACAAGTGTCAGGAATTACAATTCTTCCTCTTCCAGGCAGCTATGTTTAGCTCACATGTGTGTCACACGTGTGTAGACCCCTAACACCACCATCTCTGAACTGTTAAGTAAGGAGATTCTGGGTGATGAGAAAAAGTGTGCCCTTAGGGAGACTTCAAATAGTACCTTGGAGCTTTACATCTAATGAGGACATCTCAATTGTTTTTCTAAGCTTCAGAGTCAAGTGCCTTGACAAAATGGGCTCAATATAACATTTCCCCTTGAGTCATTTTTAAATGCACCTTTTTCTTCACTGAGCTAAAGAAAACTGCCTTATAAACACCATCAATGTACCAAATGAAAGATTCCATTCTAAATAAATATGGCAAGCCTCCATTAACCAGAATCCAACACTCCAATGCACCCAGTTAACCAGAATTAGGTTCACTACCTCATTTTCAGAATAAAAAACCAATACTTAAGAGCATATAATAATTTCAGCCAAAAAAACCCCACAAAATTTTCAGGTCTTTTTATGCAACCTATTGTCTCAGGGGTGCATTTTCTATCTACCTGTTTACACAGAAAATGAGTTTTTAGAATAATGATTCTGAGGCAATAATCATATAGTCAATATATATAATTATTGATATACTTGTGCTTAAGACTTGAAAATTTTAGAAAAAAGTCCACTGTATTTGAAAAGAAAATTTTTAAGGATTCTGAGATTAATGATAAAGTAAACAAATTTATATTCACCCTTACACCTTGGGCTTCTAGTATTCCAGAAAAAAATAATAATAAGTGTTTCTTTTACCCTGCTATTTGCTCTGCTTCTAGGGGAGGTCTGGAAGCTTTCCTTCACCTCACAGATGGGTGACCCAAGGTGGGAGGTCAAATGACTTGCTCAGAGTGAGACAGCATGTCAATACCCAATGCAGGGTTAGACACCAGAGCTGTGGACTGAGCCCTTCACGGGCAAATCCATCACTGTAGAGGTGTACTGCTTGAAACCACTTTTCCAAAAGGTTCTCTCTGGAGGGAAAATTCTGGTCTCAAGAAATGAAACTTTGATTACCCAGCAATGGGACTCCTTGCCAGCTCTTTTTTGAAATAATTATGAATCTAAAACGTGCCCTTGTTTGCTCTGAATTTTCCTTTAATGTTTACTGGCAGGATGAATACAAAGCCTCCACAAATTAAGTCTTCCCAGAATTAGTTCAGAAGTGCACTTTCTATTACTCTGACTAGCAGCTCCTAGAGTTTCATAGGAGATTGGAAGTTAATTCTTTTCAGAGTTGCTCCAGGCAAAAAAGCAGGGGATGATAATGTTTAGGTACTTTTCTCCCTCTTTTTTAGATAAATCCCAGGTCCTGAAGTCTGAAGAGGTCATTAGTCATCAGAGGGTATGATACATCAGAAGAGGAAAGGCTACGGAGTCACTGGGGGCTGGGTTTGAAGCCTGGCTTGGGGCCTTTAACGCATTAGCAATGAATGTTAATGCTCTCTGCTTTCTTCCATGACGAGGAAAAGCCATGGCCTTGACGAGCTCAACAAATAGAGTGTGGAAGTGAAGTCACACAGAAAGACTCAACGGTTCTACCTTTCTACAGCTACTATCCACATTAGCCACACTCTGTCACCTTGTCAGCCACCACTGAATTACTAGTAGAATTGAGAGTGGTGACAATCTAGCATCTTCCTACTTACTTTCAACATTTTCCATAATCATATCTAAGTCCTTAGAGCCAATCAGACTGCATTGCTGAACACCATGCAAGAGAAAACTTCTCAAATCTCCTTTGCCAACATTTTTATATTATATTGATTTTGCTCCCCTACACAGTGAGGGACTGCACTGGGTGTTGTGTGGAAATGAAAGTGATTAACACACAAGGAAGGTGCTTGTTTCAACAGCACAAACTGGAATGCTACAGAGAAGATTCGGATGGCCCTGTGCAAGGATGACACCCAAGTTTGTGAAGCACTCCATATAGAAGGGAAAAAAATTAAAGACACAAGGGAGGACTTTGCAACCTCCTATGTGCATACGCAGATTGAGTAGAAGGCGCTGTGATAAGGGCTATAGGAGGGACTCAATTTGCTATCAGAAGAAAAGGCCAGAGAAGAAGGCCATTAGTAATCTGTTGAGAGATGGTTTATTTCAATGGTTATGTGTGTGGACACTGGAGCCATCTTGCTTGGATTCAAAGCCTGGCTCTGCGACTTAATGGTCGTTTGACCTAGACCAAGTCTCTCAGTCACTTTGTGTCTCAGGTTTCTCACCTGTAAAATGGGGATAACAATGATTCCTGTTTCATAGGGCTTTTCAGAGGATCATGTGAATGAATACATATAAAGCTGGCACTGTCGTATTAGACATTTCTTTTGAAAGCTGAATTGGAAGTGCTCACGGTGGTGGTGAAGTATGTGTCATGGAGGGCATGCCATGCGACAGATGCTAGCTTGGGCACTTTTATGTTCATCATCTTATTTAATTGAAACTTCCCAGCAAATAGATATTATCACCCAGATTTTAAAAGCTATTGATCACGAGAGTTGAAAATGTTGTCTGACATTTCATAGGTGGCCATTGGCAAAGTGGAGATTCAAGACCACGACTGTCCAGCTCCCAAGTTCATGCTCCTTCTGTCCCTCAGCACTACCTTTGACCATTTCTCCATATTTGCATATAAAAAGAATTTCCTTTTATTGAGTATATGTAGATTGGGCTCGGTTATCAAGCTGTTCTCCAGTGATAACTACCCCCTTGAAGGAGGCTGCTGCCCGTTTTAAAGGTGGAATCACAGTAATGAAGCATGTGGAGCAGCAGATGCCTTGCCAGAAAATAATTAGCAAAATTCCTGAATTAGGGTGCCCCTCACACTGCTGCGGTGCAGAAAACAGTGAACTGATTGATGTTAGATTTTTTTATCTTGGTAAGAAGGATCAGGTTAGCTCCTTTACAGTATGTGGCTGAGCTGGGTCTCTACTGTGAATCAAAAAGAATAGAAAGCCAAACACAGGTCCATTTACTTGAGGTCATTCACTACCTTCTATAATAATGACACACATTTGCTGAGTACTAATTGTGTGATATTCATTGTGCTAAGTGTTTTGCATAAAATGTCTTAAGTTTCACACGGCCCAATGGTGCAAGCATGTTGTCATTCCCATTGTTTAAGTGCCCAAATCTAGACACGGAGCAGTAAAATAACCTGCCCAACCCTTCCTGGTATCCATGGAATGTCTCAGTGGTATTGGGATACAAATGTAGGCAATCTACTTTCTGAGCCATAATCACTGCGTTATAGTTTCTTACCCCTCTCACTCTTAATCAAAGCAAAAAAATTGGCTTCAAACAAGCAAATTGCTACACTTGACAACAGAAATATAAGCCAAATCTGAATTATTAGATTGCTACTAATTCTTATTTGACTATTAATTGGGTGCCTTAGCTGGGCTGGGTGTACCTTTTGCTTTCCTTTAGTTGGATAATTGCAAGTGAAAATTTTGGATATTACCATTCATGTACAGAGAGAGCTAGAAGTCAGCAATTACACAAATCCCCTTAATCCTTTATGTACTTTACCTGCACTGTAAATCCCCATCATTTTAAATCCACCACTTGTTCTATAAAAAATGTATAGACTAAAGAACCACAAAAAAGTTAAATAAAAATTTTTGCCTGATGATATATTGATTGTACATACATATCTTTACTTTTGCATATTCTATGTTGCCATTAAAAGATCCATTAAAAGCTGAGTTCAAATAATTATTCACTGCTCACATTACTATGATAATCAATTGCCTGTTATGAAAATTATTGCCATCTTTAAGAATTGCTTTGCTAAGTGAAGTAATTAGAACTGATATTTTATTTTCTATTTCAATTCCAAAAATTGATTTTATATGCTAATCAGAGTGTGAAAATTGGGACATAAGTTTTATAAACAAAATGAATGGCTAGTCAGGCTTCCTATTTGACACTTTATGTAGTATTTGTTGTTTCTCAAGGCATCTTGCTCTTGAGAACACACTGCTGATTACTGTATCTGTCAGAACTAGGTAGGATAAGTTTTTCATTTTACAGAGTCTCAAGTATCTGAAGTTCCAAGAATTAAGAGGTGTGGGCCTTCAATCAGTACAGAGGGTGGAAAATCACACCTTCTGTCCACTGAAATAGCCGTTATTTCTTACAGCCCCAACAGAAAAGCAGAGGAAAGACAGGTACCATTTACCAACTGTCTTGAGTGTGCCTGGTGTTAAACTCCTGACATATATGTTTTTTCTGTTCCTTATGGTTATCTGGCTAGGTAATTACTATTATTATTACTCTTACATATAAGGAAGCAAACAGACTAGGAATTTAATTTGTGATCACACACCAAGTAAGTGGCTAAGTTGGGAATCAATCCCAGTCTGCAGGTTCACAAGGCCATGCTTTTACTTTCCTTTAACAGGCCAAGTACAAACAGCTGAAGCGAATACATTTCAGCACAAGGCTCGAGCTTCATGATGATTTTGCCCTTTGGCACAAATGTCTTGGTAAATGTTTCAAAAGAAAGTTAATGCCTTCACCTGGTTTTTAGGTGATGATGAATTGTAGAGGAAGACGCAGGAAACCACAGGTTGAAGTTGCATTTAGAAGCAAAAACACAAACAATATTTTCATATATATTACTGGAATTATGAGGTGAAATGAAAGGAAGAACCAAATTTGGTAAAATAAAATAAGATGGTAGTCTCAATTCCAGCTCCGCTAATAAGAAAACGGGAAATTTTGAGTACATTCCCTATCTAAGTCTGAAACAGCTCATTTGTAAAATGAAGGGTTATGCTCTTTAGGTTAAGAGTTTCTCTTTTTGCTACACGGGTGGCTGATAAAGTTGATTTCATCTCCAAAAGTGACAGGGAGCAGGCTTCTGTTTGGCAGAGGTATATCCCTACCGGGTCTCACTGCCGCAGGAACAGAAGGGGCACTCATTAAATACTGTCACCCTGTTTTGCCCCATGATCCTAGGTGTCTGAGAGACATAAGTGACATTTTTATAATAAATACCAAACAACGAACATTGTCAGATCCTTTAGGGGCTTGGTCATAGATCAACAGACTTCCTGTGGCCATAGCTAGAACTCAGGCCTCTTTTCAATTTGTTTTCTGATCCCCCACTCTTCTTCATTTTATCATCATAAAGAACCCAAATTATTAATATGCCAGTAGGACAATTTTAATTTTTCACATAGTACATGGACCCACACTCAGCATACCTGGGTTTAAATCCAGCCGCTGCTATTGTGTAGCTGAACTTCTTGAACTTCCTCTAAACTTTTCTGGCCTTGGAGTCCTCGTTAGCTTGAGATTTCTCATGTCCTTTATGCTCCAAATTCAGGACAACTTGAGATACAGGCGTAAAGAAGAAGTGAGCACCAAACTTGTGTGCTGCATTAATGCTCTGCTAAATGTCTGTGCTATAGAGATGAGTTCTAATCAGGCTGACATAGAAAGAATTTCCCTCATTATTATGGGGTAAAATTCATACATTACCCCCAGTACTTTAGAATGGGCTTATATTTGGAGATAGGTTCTTTAAAGAGGTAATTATGTTCAAATAGGGTGGTTAGGGTGGGCCCTAATCCAATATGACTGGTATCCTTGTAGAAGAAAAGATTAGGACATTACCAGAGAGAGACAAGTGGATGCACAGAAAGACGACCGTGTGAACACACAGCAAGAAGGTGGCCATCTGCAGCTAAGGAGAGGGGTTGCAGAAGAAGCCAATCCTGCCTACATGTTGATCTCAACCTTCTAGCTTTCAGAATTGTAAGAAAATGAATTTCTGTTCTTTAAGCCACTCAATCTGTGGTATTTTATTATGGCAGCCCTAGCAAACGAATATGCTCATTATACCAATAATCAACTTCCTTGGATAGAATGGACCATTCTTATGATGAATTTCATGCTGTAGCACGGAATGCATATGTTTAAACAATTTTGCCCCTAAAGTTAGTAAACACTATATAATATGGGCTATACTTGGATATCTAAACATTTTATTCCTTCAAGTACAAACATTTGAATCAAACATTCAAAAACTCTAGATTTTAATATTAGCAAATAATAGATTCTTGGAATATTTAAAGAGCATGATTGAAGGATAAGCTGAATTATATGGGTTTATTGCATTTTTTGTTTGTTGAAATCAAATATTTGAATTTAATAATTTGGTTAAGAAAAAATATAGCAAGTACCATCACAGACATTTGGTTTTTAATGCTGTGAAGCAGTGGAGTGAAATTCTATCTATAGAGTAATACCAACATGCTATTCTCTAAGGCTCCCAACAAATGTTCAAAGATGTAGAGTTCCTATAAAAACATACCAATTCTAAATGTACACAAATGATTGTGTCATTGCATTCTAATTCTTAGTAACAGAATGTAGTAAGTAAGCATTCAGAGTCTAAGGTCTTTACTCACATACTAGGAACCTGAATCATGCACCCTCATCTTATAGTGCAGCTTTCATTCTGAAAGATTAAATCCTATTGCACCATCATTAATCAATTCTTCTCATAGTATTCCAGCAAAAATAATACAATGAGTATCAGGTTCTTTTTTGGTACATAAGAAGACAGGCATAGCTGATTTGCTAAGGCAGGAGGCCTGTTATATGGTGTTATCAAGACTAAAACTACCAAGTATTTTCTGTTTTAGTCCAAAATGATTAGTTTTCTCTTTCCAAGAGAATGTGCTATGACATATATGCTTTCTTTAAAATACAAGGCCATGGCCAGGCATGGTGGCTGATGCCTGTAATCCTAGCACTTTGGGAGGTCGAGGCAGGCAGATCACTTGAGGTCAGAAGTTTGAGACCAGCCTGGGCAACATGGCAAAACCCTATCTCTACAAACAAAAACAAAAATTATCTGGGCGTGGTGGTGGTCACGTGTAATCCCAGATACTTGGGAGGCTGAGGCAGGAGAATTGCTTGAACCTGGGAGGTCGAGGCTGCAGTGAGCCAAGATCTTGCCACTGCACTCCAGCCTATGTGACAGAGTGAGACTCCATCTCAAAAAACATAAAAATAAAAATAAAATACAAGGTAACTTTCCCATTTCTATGATCCTGCCTTATAATCAGTTATGTGCAGGGAAAAATCAAAGAAATTTCAACAGAATTAATATAATCTAAATTACTGAGAATTTATCAATTTTCCTTGCTTCTCCTTTCTTATGTCTCTCAGCAATAGAGAGAAATGAGAAGTTGTGTACCTTTCAAAAAATAAATGTGTCAGAAGAAAGAATCTCCTAGAAATAATGAGAAGTTTATGGAACTTTTTCTCTTTTGATCTTTAAAAAGAACACAAGGCCAAGTCACTGGGAAAAAAAAAATTCTATGAAACAGGTCCCCTGGGCTGTGAATCCATGGCCCCAGGCTATTTGTAATAAAGCATATAAAGTGTATAGGTTGCTCTGGTCTTTGAAGGTCTTTCAAAGATGAAATAATTCCATGACTTTTGACATTTAAGAATCTTTATGGGTGTGAAAGGGACCTAATTGAACAAGTGGGCTAAGCTGCCAGGAATAGAGATGGAGTAGCCATATTTTAACCAAGCATTGTAATATGGTCAATGGCAGCCATTAATTTATTTCTGCCAAGACAGATGGCCTTCTCCTTGATACCAATGGGGAAAAAATAATTAAGAAAATCTAGAGCCAGAATGGAAAAGATAGCTGTCTTTTGACAAGGTGATTCTTCAGTTTGCAATTAACAACTGATAAAGTGCTATGCATGTTAACTTTGGGGAAGAATAGCTAGTCATTTGAAATACTAATCTCACTTTCTTTTGAAACTACCTTTCACTGGTATCTGCCCTTTCTGTCCCATCCTGTAAGTAGGCCATACATTTTATGGAAAGCAATTTAAAAGAACGTCAGTAGAGATCAGCTATAATTCTAGAAACCTTTGTGTGGTCTTTGGTTTTACATATATGGTTTCAGAAGCAAATCCAATGGGCGTTGCTAAGAGTCACATGGTTTAGCTTCCGGGTGTTAGAAAGCAAACTTCCACCCCTGTGCCCTACAGACACTCTCTTCATTGGAGTTCTCAAAATATATGATCCCTGGCCAGCAAATTATTATGTTTTTAAAATTATACTAGCTGCCATACATATCAAGGACGGCTTTTCATGGGGCAAAACGGAATCATTTAAGAATTACATCAGATCACAGCAGTAGCAAGTTATTCACAACTACCTTGAGCTGACTAGCAATTTTTTTGTAGCTTGGAGGTAAATGACTTTTTGTTGAAATTGAGGATAATAAATTCTAGCTCTCATTTTAGTAATGAAAAGCAGCTCTTTGTCTCCTCATCTTCAAGAATGTGCAGAGAACTAATTTCCCCTCAAAGGTCCTTTCCTCTGGCCAGACTAAGTTTTACCAAAAGAACACATGGTATTTAAAACATTGGAAGACTTAGCCTTCTTTTCTTCCTCCTCTCTTTTCATTCCACAAATATTTATTAAGACTTCATTTTGCCTTAATTTGGATCCTCTGTAATTGCCATAACATTCTATTATTTTGACTTACAACAATGGCTCTGGATACCCCTTGACAATGCATAAGAAAGAGGAGACGAGTAAGATACACAATCTGTCTGTAAAGATCTTATAAACAAGTTGACAAGCCAAGAATGAGGTAATGAATGCCCTATAACAATAATCCTTGATGAACCTAACTTGAGTGGCATTAAATAATAAAGGTAATAAGAGTTCAGAGATGGCAAAAATCCCTACTACAAGAGTAAGCAGTGATTTCTTTTTGAATGAAGAGATGAATATAAATCTTAAAAGTACATTTGGAAAACAAGACATTCTATCACTGAAGCATTCTGTTTCTTATGCTTATTGCACCTGTGTTTTCTTCCTTATCTCAGCAGCCAGCTCACATCCTCAGAAGTAATATTGTTTCCACACTTCTCATGCAACACTGCAAAAATGGTTTTACTTAGGTACTACTCTAGTCACCTGCTTCATACAAACCACTCTAGCTGTTCATACATCTTTTCAATCAGATTATAATATTTACCTATGACATTTTTTAACCATTGTCAATTCCATTAATTCCATTTACCTGTGAATGAAATCACTAAGACCATTAGATCAAATGGATTCCTTGTTATCTCCTACAACCACATTCTTTTACCCCATGGAAAAAAAACACTTATTAGAGTATATATACAGCTATAAATATGTCAGA
This sequence comes from Gorilla gorilla gorilla, assembly GCF_029281585.2. Lineage (NCBI taxonomy): Eukaryota > Metazoa > Chordata > Mammalia > Primates > Hominidae > Gorilla > Gorilla gorilla. Next base: position 35,888,685 of record NC_073235.2, read on the forward strand.
CTATAGCAACATAAAAATGACCAACTGGGTCAGACACAGCACCTATCTTTGACTTGTCATTCTGGAAGTGAGCAGATTTTTTTTTTTTGTACCCACACACCTGAAGATCATGACTAATTCCCCTCATTAACAAGAACTCCTTCAGGCAATGTTTCTAAGGGGGATAAGGTGGAGTGGCATCTCTTGCTTAGAGGAATATAGGATGCTCCACTGGGAAGAGAAATATGTAATTCATAGAAGACCTTCAGGTAATTTTGATATTTTATTCACTCCATCCTCAGGTCCACACCACTGAAAATTATTACTCTACTGTACGTATTTCTTCTTGATATCAAGCTCAGTGAGTACCAAAATATGTTCTCTTATCTATTATCAATCTGTTATCTGAGAATGTATCTATATAATTTAAGGTCATCCATATTTCATAATACTGGTGTTCAAATGTCCTCCCAAATTTGCCAGCTGTTAAGTAAAGTAGCACAGCACCCATGACACTTAACCACGCTAGATTATCCATCTTTGTACCCATATCTCTCCACCCACATTGTCAACTCCTATCTTTCCTGTATTTACATTTCCAGCACCTGGGACAGAGCCTGGACTTTAAAGTTATATAGAACCACATTAAATTGCCATTTTTTGCCACTTAACTGTGGTTGCATAGTAGCAATTTCATAAGGTTCAACCTAATAATTGTAAGCCATGACTAATGAATAGAATTTTAAAAAGGATCTAAACATTCTTTTTTTTTTTTTGAGACGGAGTCTCACTCTGTTGCCCAGGCTGGAGTGCAGTGGTGCGATCTCGACTCACTGCAAGCTCAGCCTCCCGGGTTCAGGCCATTCTCCTGCTTCAGCCTCCAGCGTAGCTGGGACTACAGGTGCCTGCCACCACGCCCAGCTAATTTTTATGTATTTTTAGTAGAGAGGGGGTTTCACCATGTTAGCCAGGATGGTCTCGATCTCCTGACCTCGTGATCCGCCCGCCTCGGCCTCCCAAAGTGGGATCTAAACATTCTTTAGGGCTTCAGGGAAAGGAAATGGGGGAGGGGAGGAAACTAAGATTTACTGAGATTTTGATGCAGTAGGTCTGGGATGGGACCCAGGAAGCAGCATTTTAACTAGTATCGCAGATGATCTTATGCAGATGACCCACAGACCATGTTGTGACAAATGATGCCTTTAGGGACACAAAAGGGTAGGATAAGCTTCTGGTCAGTTAGAAGGCAGCAGGAGACAAGGCTACTCCCAACTCCTCCTTTTCATGCAAATCATCTTCATCCCATCCAGAGTAGGCTGTGTGAGCCAGAGTCAGAGAGGCCTGGGCAGTTTGCATGGCTGTCCTTAGCAGGTCTTATACTGGTATGCTTTTTTTCCAGAGGTATTTTGTTCTTTGGAAAGTCCCTAGCAGCTTCGTGCCTACCACTTAACAATACCCTCTCCAGCCACCATCTGCACTGTTTATATGCAAGGTGGAGTCATTCAGCTCTTGCATTCCCAAGTATTCCTCTTTTAGGAAAAGGGTTCTCTAATGTGCTCAGAGACAAAAGCACCCAGAGGTCACTGTGTTCTTTGTTCAAGTGGCTGCAATGTCTGAAAACACAAGGGACTTCTTCACAGATTTCACAGTGTTGTGATTAATTAGTGCCCACACTTGACAGGCTAGGAGGACACCAGAATGATCCCTGCAGGATGGTGCAACATCTCTCCATGTCACAGCAGTGAGGGACAGGTGAATGATGATTTCTACAACTAGATGGGAGGTAGTGTAGAGTGGGCTGCAGGCTCATCAGATCTCAACTTGCTTGATCCCACCTTCTAAGGTATACTAAAGGTGAAGGCTTATTCATTGAAAATCAGAGACACAAATCCTCCAAGGCAATGCATCACAGATTGTGTGGTGCACTGATGGACATGCTGTGTTAATGACTGCATTTGTTACAGTTTGCACAGTGCATCCTGCTAGGCAGTGCTCATAAGGGACAGCACATTAAACTTATCATGTTATGTCACTGAACATATCATGCAATGTGATGTAGTATCAGCATACTATTCATTGCATATGTTTCCCAGGGTTTCCAGATTAATAGCTGTCTTGAAGAATATAAAAAAAATTCATAGGTTTAATATACACATATACACGAAGGTAAGAAACACGTTAGTAGCAAAAAATGACAAATACATTGCCTACAAAAAGAAACACATGTATCTGCACATGTTTAAAAAAAAAAGAATAAAACCTGTGCTCAGAGCAGAGGATTATCACAGAGGCCAGTAGTATAAGGCAAATATAAAAGGGCAAAAATTAAAAAAATTCTACTCTTCAAAAAATTTTATTTTTTATGTCTAAAACTGAGATGGGACTATCAAAATCTGAATTTCATCCATCCACGCATCCATCCATCCATTCAACCATCCATCTATTTGCCACCCAATACATATTGATTGAATGCAAACTATGTCCAGATACTGCCATAGACAGGATGTAATCATATGTAAAGGACATCCCAAGTTCCCTGTACTCACGGAGGTTAAATTCTACTGTGGGAGTCAGACCCAAACATACAAGTTTAAATCTGAATTCATGTCGCCATAAGCAGTGGTGTAAATGTTGAACAAGCTTGGGAGTCGGAAGGATGTGATTTGTAGCTTTTGCCATAATGTAAGTGCACCCATCCTGGACAATTTCAGTCTAACAATGTGATGTCACTGGATGAGGAGTTGGAAAGAGATGTGTACAGTCAACTCTCTGGAGCAGTATGAGCCAGCCCCAGCTCACCCTTGAATGTGATGTGAAGAAGCAAAATTGGGTAAGGGGCCAGAGACTGCGGGGAATGGTGGATCTTTTAGGCAGGTGTCAGTCATTCTTTGATTAGTGACATTTGAACAGAGACCTGAATAAAGAGAAAAGAAGTAATAAAAATGTGGCCAGTCACAGTGGCCCATGCCTGTAATCCCAGCACTTTGGGAGGCCAAGGTGGGTGGAATGCTTGAGGTCAGGCGTTCGAGACCAGCCTGACCAACATGGTGAAACCCCTGTCTCTACTAAAAATACAAAAATTAGCTAGGCAGTAGTAGCGTGCCTGTAATTCCAGCTACCCAGAAGGCTGAGGCAGGAGAATTTCTTGAACCTGGGAGGCAGAAGTTGTAGTGAGCTGAGATTGCACCACTGCACTCCAGCCTGGGCGACAAAGTGAAACTTTGTCTCAAAAAAAAAAAAAAAAAAAAAAAAACCAAAAACGGGTAATAAAAACACGAGGCAGGGAGTTGAAGAAAGTGGGGGAGAAGAGTGAGCACAAAGGCAGCACCGAGCACAGAAGAAGCACTGCACTGCACTGCACTGCAGCAAAGGTACTCCCTGCAAAAGGGAAAACAGGATGACCAATCAGGAGTGGTTTGTATTCATCTAGGAAAGAAGTGCAAATCACTGGACGCAGAGTGGTAGAAATAGAAGTGATGTGAAATGCTTAGATTTGGGATACATTTTTGAGGTAGACTTACTTGAAGTCACCAATGGATTGGATGTGAAGAAGGTAACTGAGGAGTCAAAGGCAATCTCGAGAAAGACTCTTAGCTTTTGCTGATAATGTATACCACCATTAGATGCAATGGGGAAGACCAAGGCAAAAGTTTGTGTAGAGGAAAAATCAAAAGCTCTGTTTGGGTCATTTTAGGTTAGAATTATTGACAGACATGTGGAGATGTCAAGCAGGTAGCAGGATATGCAAAAGTCTAAAGTCAGGGAAGTCAGGGATGAAGATATATGAAGATATGAATTTGGAAGTCATCCAACTATCGATTTCAGTGACTATGCCATCAGAGTCATTTGAGAACCAATGCCTTAGAGAATAATGACAGAGATTCAGCCTTTAAGGGGCCCCTGGGGAGGAGGCCACCTTTTATAGAAAGAGGTGTGAATCATTGCCCCAAAATATCTCCTGTTAAGCTCTATTTCTGAAGGTACAGCCTTTAAAAGATACCCCATTTTCACCACCTGGGAAATGAGGAGCGCCTCTACCTGGCCGCCCCATTGTCTGGGAAGTGAGGAGCGCCTTTGCCCAGCTGCTGTGCAACCCTCCGAGTGTGAAGTGACAGCCTTGTGTGTGATCTTTCTGCCCTCCCCAAGTTTGCGTTTTTGACATTAAAGTTTACTCTTAAATTAAAAAAAAAAGATACTCCATTTTCATCATAGTCCTGTTAAAATCCATATTAATACTTACTAACAAACTAATAGAGATTTCCCACCTGTCAACTTGACTAGAGAACTGGGTATTTGATGTTCAGAATATGGAGCAATTGTTCTTAACCCTCGGTACACATTATAATCACCAAGTAGAGTTGAAATATGCTGACACCTGAGGCCCATCCCAATGATTCTAGTTTAATTGTTGTGCAGTGGTGAAAAGTATGGATTTCTCTTAAGGTGTAAACTGGACAAGGGACAGGAAAGATGGTGATGGAACCAAAGAGCTGAAGGTCTCAATAATGTTGAGGATACTTGCCAAATCCTCTAGTAAGAGAGGAGTTGTGATCTGCTTGTGGGGTGATTTCATTGTGACTTTGAAGGTGGTTCAAGATGTAATATGGGAGTGGAGATGGAGTAGAGCAAAAGATCACTGGGGATAAAGGAAGTGCAGTTACTGAAGGCCAGGGTGTTGGGAAATTCCTAGGAGGTTTGGGGTGTGAGGTATGATAGCAGGCACAGAGATGGAAGATGACTGAGTCAAAGAACCAGGAGTCAAAGTCTTCAATGACTGAGGAGACAAGAAGAACAATTATTTGAGGACAGCAAGAAGCAGCAGCAGGAAGTGTTTATTCAGGACTGAACCTGAAAGTTTCATATCCAATCAATGAGAGACTTCTGGTAGGTTTCCCTATCAATTATATTCCAAATCTGACAATTTCTCATCACTTCCACCACTCCACCCCACTCTAAGCAACGTTTGCCTCTTACCTTTCCATGGAGAAGGAATAAAATGGCCCAAATATGGTAGTAGAAAGCAGGGACAATACCACCCTCAAATCCAAGCCATGCATTTGCAGGAATCCAAAGAAGTGAGCAAAAACACATCTATTTGAAAGGGCTGCAGGGATGCAAAATCCTCAGAATGGGGTCTATATGCAGGGAAGGCTATTAAGTGGTATATTCCAAGAAGAGGAGAGATTGATGATGACAGACTGTGAATTTGAAAGGATTTTCAGAGGATGAGAGGGGATGAGAAATTGGGCCACATACAAGTTTGCTGAGACGTATGAGATTAAGAGATTTGGGTACTAATGGATTTCCAGCGCTGCTTAAATTTCTGGTGTTAGCTAAGGCAAAACATGTTAGAAAAGATGTGATTAGTCTCATAGCCTCTTAGAGAACAGTCCTAGGGTGATGGTCTGAAATATTCTAATTAGCCATATGGCAGCTTCCAGGGCTGTGGGCCCCTCACAGAGCATGTGTTCACAAAGTGGCCCACGCAAGGAGCACTGGGTGATATGGTCATCAGACTGGGCCATGGCCCTCATGAAATACAAGGATGAGAACTTGTGAATAAATGTGTGCAACCAAGCTTCATCCATGGATAGCGATGCAACAGGAGGGCCACTTGCCAGTAGAGTGGGAATCACCCTAGTATGCATTACTGAGTAACACATCCAGTTGATGACACTCAGCAACAGCTTGCTCAGCAGAAGACTTGAGTCATTTTAACAAATAGAAGGCTGGGTGAATTTCTGTGAGCTCTGACAAGTACAAACTGTTTTCTTAGACTCGTTGAGGACTGAGTGTTGTAGTTGCCTCATCACTGTGGTGGGCCCTGCCCTGAAAATGAACATGCTTACTGCACCAAAGGTTGACAGCCACCTGTGAAATATAAAACAACCTTACTCCCTGATTTGTGAAATTATTTATGTTAAAAGTTCTACAAAGCTATGTACATAGAGATAAGGCTGGAAGGAAATACTCCTAAACGTAGTAATGTTACGGATAATGTATTTTTTTCTCTTTATTCTTTTTGGTGCTTTTCTCAACTTTCTACTATAAGGTCATAAAACTTTCAAACTTGTGTGGGGGGAGTTAATTATAAAGTATAAATATTCAGCTGGGCACGGTGGCTCACACCTGTAATCCCAGCACTTTGGGAGGCCAAGGCGGTCAGATCACCTGAGGTTGGAAGTTCGAGATCAGCCTGACCCACATGGAGAAACCCCATCTCTACTAAAAGTACAAAATTAGCCAGGCATGGTGGCACATTCCTTTAATCCCAGCTACTCAGGAGGCTGAGGCAGGAGAATTGCTTGAACCCAGGAGGCGGAGGTTGTGGTGAGCCAAGAGTATGCCACTGCATTCTAGCCTGGGCAACAGGAGTGAAACTCCATCTCGAAAAAATAAAATAAATTAAAATAAGTAATATAATATAATATAATATAATATAATAAAGTATAAATATTCTACAATGGCATTGAAAAGGAAATCTGGGCTGCCCTAAGCCATCCATGTTGTCTGGCTGCTGTCGTCTCCCTCCCTGTCCCACTTTCATTCTGGCCTCCCCTCTGACCTGTATGTGCATTGGGCCCCTCTGGGAGAATTTACCAATTCTTAGCAAGTGCCTTTCCCTGAAAATTGCTTTCTGACCTACAAGGCTGGGCCCACAGCATGCACGTGTCATGGCATAGCTCTGCCTTCTGACCAAATCAGCTAAACCAGAAGACAGAGTCCTTCTTTTGGTAATTTTAATTTATCACAGAGATTATAATTGGGTTTAAAATATGTTCTTGAACCAAAGTAACAAACCTTGAGCTCTGTGGCAGCTACCTTCTGCGATGGGGCAGGAGACACAGAAAACTGGCTTGCAGAAGGGACAGGATGAAATTTAGCAGGCAGAGAGAAAAGGGATGTGGCACAGGGATAGCATTCTACCTATGAGGATCCCTGTTTTTAGACTTCTCAGAGATCTGCCATTACCCCAATATGCTTACACCACTTGCTGAGTGTCTGCCGCTCAAGTTAGCTCCTCTCACTTTAAACTAGAAAGTTCCTGTCTCTCATCCCTTCTCTCCCTCCTTCCATTGCTGAATTAAAAATTTAAAAATTCTGTAATGAAGTAAAAATTCATTCAAGTTTCAAACAAGTGATCTTCAGAATATAACCACTTAATAAGCAGGAAGCAATTCAATACGTCTGTGTGTAGTTTTATTTGGGGAGTAGAGTTTAGAAATCATTCCAATATTTTACATCACTATGCATTTGTTTTATTCATGTATCTACTGTGACAAAAACACAAAAACTGAATTTTCTAGGTGGGAGTAGTTTTGGAAACTATGAAGAATAAAGTTACAGCCCTACTACAGCCAACATTACCATGTTTTCACACCCCCAAAGGCCCTACTACCCACACTGTGGCCCCCATTAGCCCACATGTCATACTACAATTTATATGCTATTGATCATGACAAATACAGACCCAAAAACTACCTTGAAGCAAAAAAGTAAAAATAAAAAATCTTTTTCTCTTGACTCCCCCCTTCTCCATGCTATAAAATACATTGCAGACAACATTTTCCTGCTGATGGTTAATAAGTGAAGGACAATTCAATATCCAGTAAAGGTGATTTATCTTATCAAGACTGTGACCTGCTGCCCAGCTGGGAAGGATTTACAAGAAATAAGAAGACACATGACAAAGAAAAGCTGAAGTTTAGAAAATCCCCAAAGACACAAAGCAAATAAGGAAAATAAGTAAATACCAAAATATTTCTTCTTAGAGGTCTTCCAATACTGGTGTGTTCTCTCTTATGCTGAGTAATGTAAAATATGTCCTTCCAAATATAACTCTCAAGCACTTTTTTCCCCAAAAGCAGTTTACTTTGAGCACACAACCCTCTCTATCTTACACTCCTTAACAATCTAAAAATGCTGTGTCAAGTCTTTTCACTGTTTTTTCTCTACCCACAAAAAGGGGATATTTTGATCATTTTTAGGCAGTAAATTCAAGGCCTATATTCCCCCATTCTGTAGCATTTGGCTTAGGGGAATCACTATCTTGTTTCCCTAGAAGACAGAACATAAGGTGAGTGAATTTGCTTTTTCCAGCCACTACCCTAGCTGCCCTAGGAAGAAGAGAGTTTCCAGTTAACGGGAGGAAAACTGCACATTAGAAAAGGCTGCCACAGTGGGCCTGACTTCTGCTCCGCACAGCAGCACACACCTGGTTCATACTCAGCCTCTCCTTCTCCCACTTGCCTGACCGCCTGTGTTCCTGGATCAAGTGGCAAGTTTGCAGTCTTCCTTGAATTCCCCCAGCACTGTCTTCCTTGACGGCACTTGATAAAGTGGAGAAATGAATATTCTGCTTCCTAATGAGAATACACAGTTTTAAAACATCTTCTCCTTCCCTAGCACTGCGAGTTGGTGCCATTAGCTTGTCACGCTTGTTTTTTGTTTGTTCATTTATCATGGAAACTCATTTCTTCCACTTTGAAACCATTAGGTTCACATGTTTGGCATTTTACAGATCCTCTTGGCAGAACCTCTTGGGAAGCACAAAGAAATAAGTCCAGAGTAGCCCATTAGTTTTATGTCTTAAATATCTCTTCAAACAGTTCACTTCCTTCCAATGCCTCCATACTATTGTACCCTCAACTCTAGCCTGGTCTATAGAACTACCCTCTTCTCTGAATTCTGTGTTTCTGGCTGGCCTATCTCTTATCTACTTTCAGCAACCAGGGTAAACTTAATTATATTTTTTTTAATTTTAAAATAATTTTAGGCTCACAAGAAGTTGTCAAATCATGGCAGAGATTTCCCTGTACCTTTCACATAGCTTTCCCCATGATAATATTCTACATAACCACATGCATAACATTCAGGAAATGGATATTAGTCCAATCCTATCAACTAAACTCAGAGTGATCCTATAAAAATGCAAACCTGGCTGGGAGTGGTGGTTCATGCCTATGATTCCAGAACTTTGGGAGCCTGAGGTGAGAGGATCACCTGAGCCCAGGAGTCTGAGATAAGTCTGAGCAACATAGTGAGATCCCATCTCTACAAAAAAGCTTAAAAGTTAGCTGGGTGTGGTGACACACAACTGTAATCCTAGTTACTTAGGAAGCTGAGGTGGGTGGATCACTTGGATCCAGGATTTTGAGGTTAAAGTAAGCTATGATTGTACCATCACATTCCAGCCTGATCAACAAAGAAAGACCCTGTCTCTAAAAAAGAAATGAAAACATATAAATAAATAGATATGAAACCTGACCATAACACCCCTCCCCTAGTTTGCTAAAATGTATTATAGCTTCCCATCACTCTAGAATAAGGACCAAAATAATTAATCTGGTCCACGAATAGTCTGACCAGCACTTTGGTTTGGCCAAGACAGTTCTGTTTCCCACCTGCTGTCCAATGAATTATCCCATTTTACATGTCAGCACCCTCAAAATTGTGGTAGTTTGGATAATAAATTATGGTCATCCCACAATGAGCTCTGGATGGTCTGGTCCTGCCTACACAGACCTGTGGCTTTTTACACCTGTCCCCTTCTTGGTCTGAGCCCCTGTGACACAGACCCCCTTTTAGTCCTCAGGATGGGAGGAGGATGCACAAAAGCCACAAGACCTTTGCACATGTTGTTGTCTCCGCTTGGAGTGAATACTATTTCTTCCGCCTTCACACCCTCTCCCTCTCTCTCCTTCCCCCTTCACCTGTCAGCTCCTACTTGTCTTAGCTCAGAGAAATCTTCCACAGACTAGATCACATCTCTCTATTAAATGCCCTCAAACACCCTGAGCCACATCTTTGAATTGCTTATTACAGTTGTAATTTGACATCTGTGTCTATACATGAAGAGTGAGCTAAAAGAAAGTGAGGGGGAGTATTTGTGTTTGTAGAACATCACATCCCCGGAGCCAGCATGAAGCTGGTGGACAATTACTTTATAGTTATCGACTGAATGGATGACAGCTTAGTTGATGGGTTCATAAACAACAAAAGCAAATTGGTTAATAGCTTCAGGAAAAAGGAAAAAAAATAAAAACCACTCACAGGGCTTTCTCTGCAGACTGGTACCCCTATGGCCCATTTAATGATTTAAAAACCAAGCTTTGGAATGAGACAGGCCCAAGTGTGAAACTTGGTACTTGTAAACTGAGGACATTTATGCCAGTAATATAAATTCTTTGAGCCTTAATTTTTTTTCATCTGTAAATAGTAGTGGTAGGAGTAATGGTAATAGTGTTAATAATAATAAAATCATCTACTCTATAAAAGTCTTATGAGGGTTGAATGAGAAAATGTACCATGCTTAACACACACATCATTAGGTAAGTGTTAGTTCTTATTACTATTTGGCTAAAGGTGTTTCAAAGACATCATTTCCTCTGTGTCTAAGATGATTTCCTTGTTTACTAAAAGACACACAAGGAGGAGGTAATGCTCTTCACCTGGCATGGCTCTCGCCTCACCTGTGCCCCCACCCCAGGACTTCCCCATCCTCATGTGCCATCCTCCTTGCAGCAATCCAGGCCAAACCTGGGCACCTGCCAGACCACTCCTCTCTCTCATGCCACACATTGGATCTCAGGAAAGCATGTCTGCATTCTCCTCAAAATATATTCAGTATCCCACCACTCCCCACCACCCCATAATCACCACCTCCATCTGCCAGCTTATTGCAACAGCTTCCAAGCGGGCCTCTCTTCTCTAGCCTTTGTCCTTCAGAATATCCTCAAGAGGGCAGCCAAAATGATGCTGTTAAAATGTAAGTCACATCATGCCATTCCCTTCCTCAAGCCCCTCCAAGGTTTTCCATTTTCTATGAAAAAAATGCAACTGGCCTCTGGAGGGGTGACAGGACCTGCAACCTGCCTCCTATCTTGGATCCCCCATAGCTTGTTGTCTCTCTCCTTCAGGTATTCCCTCAAGGGAGACCCTGTCACCGTCACCCATTTAAAACCTAAATAACCAACAACCTTCACACTCTGTATCCCCCTCCCTGTTTTATTTCTCCATAACATTCATTACCTTCTATACATTTTCGTTATTTTCTTGATAGCCCAACTCCCTGACTAGAATGGAAGCCCCATGAGGGCAGGGATTTTTGTCTGTTCTGTCCTTGCTGTTCCTCTAGCATCTGACACTGTGCCTGACATGCATAAGGTGCTCAATAAAGACATCTTGAATGAATACACAAAAGAATAAATTAATGCACAAATGCAGGAGGCATCATTGCTCTCAGGGCAAGAGCTGTCCTCCACATACAATTTGGGATACGTTATGAGGCATAGAGAAGAGGTCTGAAGGCCTTTCTGGAGTGTGTTGGGTAGAGGCAGGGGAAGAGGAGAAAGAATTAGCTAGGGTGGGCTATCTCTTAGCCTCCTGAAGGCTAAACAGACTTGACCCTGACATTAGACTTGCTGAGTGGCTGAGTGTAGTGGAGGCATGGGGATGGGTGGACTGAGGGCTGAGCATGTACAAAAGAGCATGTGTTCACATTCAGAGAATGCTCTGCCCAGGTGGGCCTGCCAGACAGAGATTTATGTGGACTGCCAAAACTCAGGGAAACATCTGCTGGAGAAGACTCTGGCCAGAAATCCCACTGGCCTGAGGGCTAACATGAGGCACTTTTAGTACTGGCCAAGCTCATTTCCCATTGTCAATTTGAATGAAATTTCCAGAACATGTACTGGCTCAGGATACATTGTCCAGATGTTGCCAAAATAAAAGCCAAAAAGGAATATTTAAAGTCGGCTGCTTCTCCTGTGACTCCACAGCTCTTTTGCCAAACATGCAAGCTTGTCTTGTTAGAAGCTGAAGCCTGAGCCAAGGTCTTGGGTGGACAGGACTTGAAGGAAACTTTGGGCCATATTCAAACAATCTTGGACTGAGTAGTGGTCACTAAATTCTCCATTAGAATACAGCTATTCACAAACTCAAGGGAAGTGAACTGCGAAGCAAAAACTCAGAGCATTAGTATTGGGACTTTGTAAAATCAACCTGCAAATCTGAGGAACCAACCATGCTAGTGTCACCAAAAGGCATGAAGCACGTGTGGGAGGAAGTAATGGGATTATCACCTACTATCTGAGACAGACCGCATTTTTGGAGTCTTTAAGACTAGCAGGTACCTTAGAGACCCTCTGCTCCCAGTTTCCCATATCTATCTCTACTCTGGACTTCTGAGCTCAGTCCTCTATAAAAGTTGGCCAGAGACGGTAACATCAGGGCATTTGCTGAATACTGAAGTCACATCAACCTGACTTCTCCTCAATTTGATATAGACAGGAGACAGGGAAATGCTGGGTAGAAGAGGGTGGTTCCCAGCAAAAGCCCCACCTTCAAGCATGGAGACCCATGGCCCTAAGTGGGAACAGGCATTTCTGTTTTTGTACCCAAAAAGTTGCCTTTTGGCCTGACACACACCCCTATCCTGTCACATAAACCGCAAACCCCAGGCTCCAGAAGCAGATGAGGAGGTGAGAAAAGCAGAAGAACAGTGGAATGAGGCAGCAAAGAAAGAGAGAAGAGGAACATCTCAACAATGAGAGGCTCAGCTGGGGATAGTCAGAAAGGAGTTCAGCCACTGGACAGTCAAACTCCTGGGGAAGATCATCTTCCGACTCCATCCCCACTTCCAGCTCCCCATCCATCCCACTAAGAGCTACCTCCACCACTCAGTAAAACCCCTATCCATCCTTCAAGACCTGCTTCTTCTTCCAGGATGCTGGACAAGAGCTCAGGATACACAAAGCTGTCACACTGGCCCTCAATCCCTGCAAAAAGGCAAAGGGTCCATTGAGGTGGTTAACACTCAAGCCGTCTGTGAATGGCAGGCTAAAAGAGCACACTGTAACACACAGCTACTTGGGCTCCTGCACCTGTCTGCATGTTCCCCCTCCCCTCAGGGGTTTGGGCAGTGAGGTGACAGAACAGGAAAGCCACAGCCCTGTCACACATCTCCCGTTTCAAATTCTTCTCCCCTATATGCATTATATAATACTTAACTCAATCTTCTTCTTTAGAGACAAACTTCCTTTCCTATCTCTGGTAGATTAGTTCTCTTTTTTTTTTCCTTTTTCTTTCCCTTTTCTCTCTTTTCTTTTTTTTTTGAGACAGGGTCTCTCTATGTCGCCCAGGCTGGACTTGAACTCCTGGGCTCTAGCAAACCTCCCACCTCAGCCTCCCAGTAGATGGGGCAACAGGCGTGCACCACCATGCCTGGCTCAGTTCTCTTTTTGATTCTTGCCTACAGGGTTCCCTGTTGTTATCATTACATATCATGTTGGGTTAAGAACAAAATCCCCATCAGGCTTGGCCTGGGGGATTCTTAGCAGTTGGTCTGCCACACATCACCCAATAGACAAGAAGGTTCTAAAGGAGGGAATTAAATTGTCTAACATCACCCAACTTATTAATGATAGAAGCAATTTCACAGCTCAAACCCTCTGATTCTTAACAGAATACCTCTACCAAAATTATGAGGATGGGTAAAATATATTTACTTCTATTTTTTCTAGTTTGTGTACAGGATTATAAATAACTTCTAATACATTAAGACATTATAGTTATACAGGAAGCATCCTAAAATCTTAGAAAATAATGCTTGGTCAGTAGAGCGCCAAATGCACATAAGACACACAAAAAGACATTCTGAAGAGGATGCTAAAATTACCAGAATCATTAACTAGATATATTCTGAGTTTCTATATAATGTCATCATCTTAGCTGAAAAATAAAACAATTCCAGGTGGTTAATATGGTGTGGAATAAAATATTTACACTTTTTAACATTTGTATTTAAAATACTCATTTGAGGCCTTCACACAGAATCAAAAATAGAAATTTAATGGTTCATTGACCTTTATATTTATAACTTCTAAAATTCTGGATAAGAGAATACAGATATTTTATCCAAATGAAATCATAATCTTTTTGTAGCTTAAGTTTTCTCTGGCTTGGTTTGGTAACAGCCTGTTACTTTACATGAGTGATTATAAGCCTATCTTAAACTGTAGCCATTGCCCTAAAGAAAATGTTTATGGCCTGACTGGGATAATTGTATTCGCCTATTAAATATCACTCCTTCAGGGCTAGTTACTGTTGAGTATAAATGTGCCACTTTATATGCAAATAAAATGTCCTGAGATTTGAATAAAAAGTTCTGCATATCCCTACTGACAAATCAACTTATTATGATTCATATCAGCAAACAGAACTTCTCAAGATATAAGATGTTAATATTACATACAACAAGAGACAGTTCTTTCCTTGAATTTTGTTTTCAAAATGTTCAGATACAGCTGGAAATATCTTTACTCATAGATATAGCAGATTTTGGGTTTGCATTCTGAGTTTCATTTTTAGTCAAAAGATCTTACGGTATTGTGATTACTTATTGCCAACCTTTTTTTTTTTTCTTTTTGTATATTTTAGTCTGACCTTGACTTGTCTTCAATCCTCTTCCCATATACCCACATACCTGGGAAAAATCAACTTTTTCTCAGATAGTCTAGTGCAAAGGCCAACTCAGAGTTCAGCTTTTCCAAGAAGCCTTCTTAAATTCGACCTAAGAAAGCATAGTTTCCTCAAACCTTGCGTGTGGAGTATAATCACCTCACATATTTGCATTTTCTTTTTATTTTTTTAACCTATCATCTCTGAATTTGATCTTTGAGCAAAAGTACCCTCAGGAAAACTATCATTTTGCTGTTCACATTTGAAGGAGCAGTGTTTTTGTTTTTTGTTTTTTTTTGAGACAGGGTCTCCATCTGTCGCGCAGGTTGGAGTGCAGTGGCGTGATCATGTCTCACCGAAACCTCAGCCATAAGGCTTCAGAGATCCTCTTGCTTCAGCCTCCTGAGTAGCTGGGATTACAGGCATGCACCACCATGCCTGGCTAACTTGTGGATTTTTGATAGAGATGGGGTTTTGCCATGTTGCCCAGGCTAGTCAAGAGCTCCTGGACTCAAGCAATCCACCCATCTCAGCCTCCCAAAGTGCTGGGATTACAGGCATGAGCCACCTCGCCCAACTAGGAGCAGTGTTCTTATATCTCAAATCCCATCTCAGACCTGTGCCTTGTGTTTTTAACAACCTCTCAGGGGTAATGTGCAACCACTCTTCAGAAAAGCAAAGCAAAACATATTATGTGTATTGGGGCCCTGTCTGTGCAGAGATAGTAATATGAGATAAACATGGTTGATTTAAGGGAGAAACTATATAAAACATTTAATCCCCATTTTCCCCACTTTCCCTACAGCTCTGCTGTCCTTGCCTGGAGCTGTCAGAGGAAAATGGGAGAATTCAATGGCATGATGTTGAAAACTGAACTCTGATTTTCTGGCCAATCCATCTACTTCCCTAGAGTTAAAGGATTCATAGGTGAATGGGAGCTGCAGGACTGTAGGAAAGGACATCTTTGGGTTATATCACCAAATCAACACAATATTGTATGTTTGGGAAGTTCATTGCTTTTGTTGAAATTTTGAGAAAGCCCAATACCCAACAAGAAGAAAGTCATTCACTCAGGAGTTAAAGCTAAATACTTACACTTTTTGAGAAATACCTAAAATTTTATGATTGGGGTCTATTGTACTTCTTAATTAGAATTTAGGGCTAACAAGGGATATTATAATGTCAATACTTGCATTATATAGAGGAGGCCTTTAAACTACTGTCTAGGGAATTCAGAGAGCCATGTTCCTTTACAACATTCCTTCTCGTGCAATTCAAAGATAGTTGATAGCTAGAAAATGTCAAGGAACCAAGATTCTTGACCAACTTGAAAAGCAAGACTTGGATAAATGGCATTACGAGATATATTTGCACTAATTGTTTCAATTTGATTGAAATATGTCATCTCTGCTAGATTGTAATTTCCACAAGGGTGAGGCTCATGTCTGCATATCACCCCTTATTTACACTCAGAAGGGTCCCTATTACCTAGTGGGCCCTCAAAAATATTTGATGTATCGTGGAATAATAAATTAATGCATGCTTGCCTGACCCTAAATATTGTTCTATTTCTTGTAGATTCTTCCAAAATTATAGTCACCCAATACTTATTCCTATTAGTTGGGTCACACACATACACACACACACACACACACACACACACACACACACACACACACATACACAGAGGCTAATGTGAATATAGGGTCTTTCCTTATAGCCTTTAAAATAGAATAAATTCTTATGTACATTTAATAACTTAGATTTTCTGCTTGAAAGCAAATAAATGGAGTAAATCAGTCCTAAAAATTAGAATAATTTCTGTAATACAAAATTAAACCAATTTAATTAACATTTTAATGTTAACAGGACACAGCTAAGATCACCCTTAGAATAATGAATCTATGTAAAGATCTTCATGGATAGAAAAGGTACAAATGGGTTTGCATGAAGCTTGTACTTACCTCTGATATTTGGGACAAAAGAGATGGGTCACTAGAAAGGTTTTTGCTTTAGAAATGACCTCCTTATCAATCTCCTTGTTTTTAATCTTGCCCTATAAATTCCATTCTTCAAAATGAAGTCAGAGTATCTGTTATTATCTCAAATGTAGCCTCCTTGCTTAAAACACTTCAGTACTTCAGTAGTCCTATTGTCTTAGAGCAAATTTTTGGGGTCATTTCACTGGCATAAAAGGCCTGACCTAAACTGTGTTCCTTTCTACAGATAGAATTTCATTTCATATCACTCATTGCCTTGAGCTATGTGCTGTGGTAATACCAAAGAGCTGGTGATTACCTTGCTGAATACGTTGCATTAATTCAAGCCTCTGTACTTGTGCTCACACCATTTCCTTTTCCTGGGGTGTTGTCCTCACCTGTCTTCCCCTTGCGACTCCTTCGCCCATTAAGACTTATCAAGTCTCCTCTAGGAGGTATTTAAAATGGCCTTCTGCTATGGTCCAATATAAGTCTGCATACATTTTATTATTTGCTGCATTACATTGAAATTAATCAGTTACGTATCTGTTTCTTACTCTAGACTCTAAGTATTCCCATTACACCTCTTTATGGTTATCTTTATGGTTCTAGCACCCATTTTGAAATCAGTTATTATCCCAATAAAATCAATAAGTGTTGAACCAGGCTGAGTGCAGTGGCTCACACCCGTAATCTCAGTGGGAGTTTGGGAGGCCAAGGCAAGACCGTCGCTTGAGGGCAGGAGTTTGTGGCCAACATAGTGAGACCACATCTCTAACAACAACAACAACAAAAAGCCAGGGTATGGTGGTACATGCCTATAGTCCTAGCTACTCAGTGCTGATATGGGAGATCACTTGAGCTCAGGACTTCAAAACTGCAGTGAGCTATAATCATGCCCTGTGCCCCAGCCTGGACAACAGAGCAAGACCCTGTCTCTTGAAAAAATGTGTTGAACCACACTGAGTATATAACATTATCTTGTTATTTTGCTCATCACCATCATTTCAATGTTCTGTTGTGGCCTGGGAGTTTCCAGAAAGTATCATTCTCTTTTCTTATGTGAATTGCTGAACTAAACTACTAATATTCTTCAGAATTATAGAGTAGTAACACTATAAATGGCTGTTAACAAAAGCCATATGGCTGAAACTGACCTGTTACTAAATAAGAGTATATTGAGGACTCAGGTGGGAAAAATATTCAAGAATTAGTTAGCTTCATGTGCTAATATTTATAAGAAATAATTACATTGCAAGAAACGTGTTAAAGCATCTCAGTTATGTTTAGTAGTAACTAAACTTGACACTATTTGCATATTTGGAGTACTTCTACTGTTTTTTCAACTTAAGAGCTCAAGCAAGTTTTATACATTCATAAAAAATTATAAAATCATTTCTTTATTTCAATTTTCAAGGCCAATATATTGCGTAGACTTTCTTATAATTGTTACAAACTCAGAAAAAGAAAGATTTATGAAAGAAACATTGACATTCCTTTAACAATGGTAGTTTTAGCAGGCACCTTGGTATTATCAGATATTGTGGCTCCCAGTCTCCAATTTCCAGATAATGTAGTGACTTAATCAGTCCTCTCTAAAGTGCAAAGCAGGCAATCTTCTTTGTCCCTTGTGCATTTCTCACATCTTACAACTGCCCCACTTCAATATTCCTGTGTGCCACCTACCCCCACATCCGTCTTACCCTATATCACTATTCCTTGTAATTTATTCTGGGCTTAGTTTTGTTACTACACTGAAATCTTATGCATAATTATGTGAGGTTGCTATGGAGATTTTGTGTGATTTGTCATGAGTAAAACCTATTGTGTTTGAGATGATTCTCCATAGTAATGATCAAGAATCCATTTTTTTGCCCATATTTTCTCTGGGATTATAACCAACTGCATATATTTGAATATCTATAAGCAAAAGTTATTCTATAAATAACATAAGCAGAAAAAAGTTATTGAATTCACCATTAAAGTGAAGCACTTTAGTGCAACCAGTTCAATTTCTCATGATTTAGAAAGAACTTCTAATGTAACTCTTTTTGAATACCAGCTGAACTCTTGCCTGAATCCTTTTAGAAGAGACCCTGAAGAAGTTATTCTATAATCACATCTCTTAAAATTCTGTCACTAATACTATATATTTGGCTATACAATAACTTGAAAATGTAATTTTGGAGAATCTGTGAAACTATTGTGCAAAATCAAGAGAAGATATAGCCACCTTATTCAAAAATGTTTATTCATAATTCTTCAATTATACAGACTTTTTGGAGGTGGAAACTGAGGGCGAAATTGATTATTTGGCATTAGTCAAAGGCAATTCAGACTAAAGACTGTGATTGAACAATAGAAGGTAAATATCACACCATATAACAAAGTCATGATTTTATACCTCTCTTGTCTGACCGCCCCACCACCAGCCTAGCATGAGGAAAAGCATGAAATATCATGAGACAATGCACATGAATCTCTCCTTTAGCCCCCAGGTCAGCAAAGCTAATTTCAGGATCATGATTGATTTTTAGAGAGAAACGTTCCCAATTCAAGTAGGTAAAAGTTTCCCAAACAGGCAGAAGAGAATTGTGATGAATTCAGCAGCTTGTCATCAGGAAAGTGGCATCCAGAGGATAAATTTAGAAGTTAAGAAGTGAAATCTCAAATCAAAGGCAGACTAATTATAGAAATATTTTCTAGGCAACTATTTGTCTGAAAACACAACTAAATTACCAATCATTTCTGGAAAGAGTGTGTGGTTTTCACTCATGATAATTTGTTGCTATGGGTACCCAGTGTAGAAATCTAACAGGAACAGAGATAGCAAGTAAGGAGAAGGAGAGAGAGGGACTCAGTGAGATGCTCTGGAAGAGGAAGATCATAGTCAGTGTTTGCGTGACAAAGGACTCCAATTCAGTCAACTATCTGGTAAGTCTGGACAGCAAAGGAGTCCTTTCATTGTCCTCATGGGAGCCAATGAAGTACCCTCCTCCCAGAAGCCGAGAATAGTCTATACTGGACATGCAAGTCAGTGTCTGAAAAGTGTCAGAGCAGGTGATAGATCTTAAGGGATTATTCTGTATACTACAATTGATTCAAAGGGAGAGGAGCTTCTGGAAACAATGAATGATCATGTAGGGAGGAAAATGGGAGAACACTTTTGTAAGAATATAAAAGGAAAATAATACCTGCCTTAAAAGGCTGGTGAGTAGAAGATCATGGCTAATCAAATTAGAGTGGAGAAGGAATTTAGCTTCAGCAACTGGAACCAATACATGGTTTGAAAGTCTTCCCATTAAAAAAAAAAAAAGTACTAGCATATAGGGAAGACTCACATGATAGGTGCAAGAAATCAATGGGCAGACTCAAGCAGGAGACAAGGACTTATGCTGGTGACTGGAGAATTCTTACTGAGGTCTTTAGAGGAAGTCATGGGCTCCTACCACAGGGTTAAGCAGAGGTTGTGGCTTTTCTAAGAGAATGCATCAGAGATGAGAGGAGGAGCTTCACCAGCCCACAACCAATGTACCCTACTTCTAATTCAGAGAAACTTGTAGTGAGATCTCCAGTGGCTTTGGAATTCTGCATAGAAAGCTAAAGAATGTGAGCGCCTAAGTAGCCATGTCCAGTTGAAGAACAGGTAAAAGGGAAAGGAGGGCAATTTGGAGAGGAAGAAGATGTCAAAGTATTAGGTTGTCTTGATCAATATTCCTTAAGCAGAGCTGCAAAGATAGATCCTCAGGGATTTCCTCAAGACCCAAAGTCCTATTTTCATGGTTTCACAAAGTCTCAATAAATATCTTTAAACTTTTAATCTCATTTCAGTGGCATTAAAATAAATACTAAGCATATTCTAAATGTATTAGCGAACAACTTTTGACTGAATACTGCCATGTGGTCCAGTGTTCTTTGCACTTTTATTTATGATGCTCTTGTTAAAAGTGGAGAAAACAGACGTGAGCTTAATGGATAAATGGAATATTCCTGCCACAAGAAAAGGCCAAAATGATATAATCCCACGTTAAACTAACAGTTTGTAACTTGATGGGTTGAACATTGGAAAGACAATTGGGTTGTCATCCATTACAAGAGTCTACATGACAGCCAAACTCAGAAGAACCTGCTCCTAGTGGAAAAGACCATTAACAAATATGCAAGTTGCAAATAAGTCTAGCAAATGTCTTAGCAAAATAGCACCATCTGTAATATTAAATCCAGTTCATATATTTGATTTCTATTGGTTTTATAGTTTTGAATTTGTAAATTTATTTTGATTCTGCACTTAAGAAAGAACAATAAGCCTAAGGAGTGTATGGTAAGAAGAAAAATAATCAAGGAATTGAGAGAAGCATAAATCTGTTTAAAAAATGAAAAAAAAAAACAGTGTCAAAAAGTCTAGAGTATGCTGTGGCTTACAAATACTGATGACATCTATAGGGAGTGTTAGGTTAAGGCTGTGTTTCGAGCCATATGAGAACAAGGATGGGATTGTCTTATTGCTTGAAGCTGATGATGTAATGCTAATAGAAGCTAGAGAGAAAGAAGAACCATTCAACTTCTATATTGCTTCCACCTTTGCTATCAAGACAAACGATAACCATGTTGAAAAGAAGAGGAAAACATGAAGCCCAAGACAAGTGAGGAGATCCCAAGGGAGATCAGCAAACTGCTTTGCGTAAATCCAAGTCTCAGCAATAAATGACACCCTGGGGTAATGAAAGGACTTCAGCTGAGACTGTGGAAGTTTGCTGGCAAACTCTGCGGAATCATGATGAGTCAGAGGGGCCCCATATTAAGAACAGAAAAATGTGTTTGTTTGTTTTTAGAACATGTCAGGAGTTTTTAATTTTCAAAATCAAAAGAAAAAGCTGCATTTAGAAGTTACAAGTCAGTTTTTAGTCTGGTTATCATGTTCCCTCAAAAATATTTCTAGAATGCAATGTTTTAAAAGAGAGTGTATGACCATCTAGAAAAGAAATCAATGGTCACTAGGAGTTACAGGGGCTTCCTAAGATAAACTCCCATTCATATCTTTTTGGATAAAGGTAACAAGACTGAGAGGCAAAGTGAATCTGGATTGCAGCCAGATATGTAATCATGTATTTCTTTGTGTTGTTGTTGTTGTTGAGACGGAATCTTGCTCTGTCGCCCAGGCTGGAGTGCAGTGGCGTGATCTCAGCTCACTACAAGCTCTGCCTCCCGGGTTCACACCATTCTCCTGCCTCAGCCTCCCGAGTAGCTGGGACTACAGGCACCCGCCACAACGCCAGGCTAGTTTTTTCGTATTTTTTTTTTTTTTTGGTAGAGATGGGGTTTCACCGTGTCAGCCAGGATGGTCTCAACCTCCTGACCCTGTGATCCGCCCACCTCGGCCTCCCAAGATGCTGGGATTACAGGTGTGAGCCACTGTGCCCAGCCATAATCACGTATTTCCTGATAACCAAGAAGCAGGCTATAGAAGTGGGGACTAGATGATCATTTTGTGAGGTAAAATTGAGGAGGTGCAAGGTGGTTGTTCTCTGCCTAACAACTGTGCTTAAATAGTATATCATGAAAAGCCTGGGCTTCAAGTCAGAAATCTGAGTAACTCTTTACCACTGACTAGTTCAGTGGTCCCACAAATCTAACCCACTGTCCATTTTTGTAAATAAATGTTGGAATACAGCCACACACAATTTTTTTTTTACCTATTGTCTGTGGCTGCATTTGTCATTCAGTGGCAAAGTTAAGTAAGTAGTTGCAAAAGAGACCACGTGGCACACAAAGCTAAGATAATTACTATCAGCCTATTTACAAAAAGGTTTGTCAATTCCCTGACTAGTTACATAAACAACTAGGATGTTTCATAACTTCTCTTATACTCATTTTCATCATCAACATTAATCTACATTAACAGAAATTGATTACTATAGCATAGTGCTTCAAAGGCATCTAATGAAATAATGTACGGGAAAGCTCCTTATGGATTGTAGTGTGTTGTACACAGATAAGGCATGTCTTATGATCACTCTGGCTACTGAAAGATTAATAGCAATATTTTCATGTTAAAGACATGCCAATCTCCAGTACAAAGAAGACTCTCAAAAACACTAGATGGACTTTTGGATGAATGGATAGATGGGTGGATGGATGAATGAATGAATGACAGTAGTAATTATACCTCACTTATCACTGGCTATGTAGCAGGGACACATACTGTTTTACATGTATTACCTTGTTTAACCATTGTAACAGACTTGTAACATTATTTACATTTCGCTTCTGAGTAAAAGAGATTTAAATAATGGCAACATCATCAGAAGCAATAACAAATATTTATACAGGACTTATGACATTTAGCCACTGTGATAACTACTTACCAAATATTATTTCATTTAATCCCTCAATTACCTCATGAAGTAGGTGTTGGTATCATCATCATCATCTAATCATCATTATTATTCCATCTTTATTGATGAGAAAATAGAGGTTCAGGAAAACTAACAGACTTCCCAAAATCAGGCATCTGGTAAGTGGCAGAGCTGGAATTCAAAATCTTGTCTGCTTGACTCTGAGCTTTTAACCATCAGACACTGAGGCAATGGATTTGCATTGACATGACTTAATTTTCTAAAGATAAATGTAATGTCTTATTGAAATAATTAAATATTCTTGACTCTGAAGTGCTCTGACCTTACAACAAACCATGAAAACTAGTTTTTAAAGGACTTTTTATTTTGAACTAGTTTTAGACTTCAAGAAAATTTGCAAACATAGTACAGAATTCTCTTTATATCTCCCATCCAGCTTCCCATAATATTAATATATTAAATAAAAATGACAAAATGGTGAGAACCATTTAGTTGTCATTTCTCCTTAGTTTCCTTCATTCGCTAACAGTTCCTTAGTCCTTCCCTGGGTTTCATGTTCTCGACACTTTGGAAGAATATTGATTAGTTACTTTGTACAGTGACTCTCAATTTGGGATTCTCTGATTTTCTGTTTTTCAGAATTTGACTGAGGCTGTGCAGTTTTGGCAAGAATACCACAGAAATGATGCTGTGTGCTCAGTAGATCACAGTGGAGCTCGTGAGGTCATTGTGTCTTTTTTTCTTTTTTTTTTTGAGACAGAGTCTCAATACTGTCACCCAGGCTGGAGTGCTGTAGCGCAATCTTGGCTCACTGCTGCCTCTGCCTCCCAGGCTCAAGCAATGCACCTTAGCCTCCTGAGTAGCTGGGACTGCAGGTACGTGCCACCATGCTCGGCTAATTTTTAAACTTTTTGTAGAGATGGGGTGTCACTATATTGCCCAGACTGGTCTTGAACTCTTAGACTCAAGCAATCCTCCTGCCTCTGCCTCCCAAAGTGCTGGGATTACAGGTGTGAGCCACCATGCCTGGCCTTTATAATTTGTTTTAACAGACTGAAGTCTCAATAAACTGACAGGTACCCTAGCTAGAAACACACACACACACAAACACATACACAAAACCTCATGAGAGTTTTGACTGTGTTAAGAAATTCCTGAGAACCACAAGCAAAAGTAACATCAATTCTGCCTTTTTCTCCAATGACATGGTTACTGAAATAAGCACTGGTTAGCAGAGGCTGAGGGCATCTGGAGTTTACTTCCTATTTCTTATTGTTTCCCTACTAGCTGGCGATGCACATTGTCTGATAGAAATGAACTTTTGGTGTATGTGTATCTCTGAGCCCCATATGACAAAGCCAGCTTGAATCATGCTCCAAATACTCATTCATTTCCTTGTATATGCCAGGCTAGACTCTGGTTGCCTGTCCTACCTATGAGGCCAGGCTCATTGGATGATAAGCACTAGGAAGGTTTTTCTAGAATTCTGCCATTATACTTAGCCTACACACACACACACACACACACACACGTATATATATATGAAACATATTGATTCTATATTAAGATTGAAAGACATAAGTCCCATGAAAACAAGGGTTGTTAATTTTCTCACATCTTGCTCTGCTCAGCTAGAGTCAATTTAAAATTGCAGTTGAATACAAAGAGAGTTTGCTGTGAATACATTGAAGGCCATTGCTTTATTCAGGTGGGCATAATTACAGAGACCATAAGGAGACTCCCTTTTATTTATTGATCTGACTTCTATAAGCTTCCTGGATTTCAACATTTTTTCTTGTTAGAGATATACTGTCTGAAAACTATTCAATTTGAAATGTGTCCACTGTACAATTCAGTCACCTTGGAAAAAAAGCCTTTAGTAATTAAAGCAGCCATCGTGTACCTGCTGGCACTAAAATATCCCTGTAAGATGTTAGCTGTCAATATTTCTATAGAAAATGCCTTATTCAACAATATGCTCTTATTATTTCAGTTACAGACACTTTCGTAAAAGCACACATTTAAAATGCACACTAAAAGAATAGGGGAAAAATTGATGGTTTGTCTTAAAAAGGAAAAACCTGCAGAATTGGGAAAAATAGTTTTGTGAGTACATTTTTTGATAGTTGTATTTTTTTTAATTTTGGACAACCATTTTGAGTAACAATGACTATTCTGAGAGCCTATCTCTATAAATCTCTTATCAATAGTAAGTAAAGAAGATAAAGTCAGATGTTGATTAGATCATATTTTTAAATATTGGTGATTTAAATCTTAAATAAATATTTGGGATTTTGTTGTTGTTGTTAAGATAGAGTATTGCTCTGTTGCCCAGGCTGCAGTGCAGTGGTGCAATCTTGGCTCACTGTAACCTCTGCATCCTGGGTTCAAGGGCTTCTTCTGCCTCAACCTCCCGAGTAGCTGGGATTACAGGCACGTGCCACCATGCCCAGCTAAATTTGTATTTTTAGTAGAGATGGGGCTTCACCATATTGCCAGGCTGGTCTTGAACTCTTGACCTCAAGTGATCCACCAGCCTCAGCCTCCCAAAGTGCTGGGATTACAGGCGTGAGTTACTGCACCTGGCCTTAAAAAAATATTTGAATCAAATATTGGCAACTAAATAAATATGTTTGGGTAAAACCTTTTCCAATGCTTAAAACATTATAATGTGCCAGAAAAATTATACACAGTTAATAGGAGAGTATTTGTTAAATAGTTGTTTTTGATTTAATATGACACAAAATCAGAACTTAAAGAGACTTTAAAAGTCATATGGGGAGTAAATTGGTAGAACTGTCTGGAGGATAATCTGAAGTTGCAAAAATTTTAAAGCATATGTGTGACACTTCTGCTTGCCCAATTTATCATAAGGAAATAGTAAAACAAAGTTACAATAATGCCCATGAAATTATGTTCACCACAGTTTTACTTATCATGTAAAGACACTGAAAATGACACCAATGGCCCAAACAGCGATTGGCTGATAAACTTTAAGACAAGTAGTCTCAAGTCCCACACCTTCAACCTTGAAATAAACCTGGACTTCCACAGATTCTTTTTAAATGCTAAATGTGAGCTCTTGTTCATCTGACCAGAAAAGAAAACCAGAACAAAACAACAGCAGAAACATCAACAACAAAACCCTTCCCAGCCGAGGAGTGGTGGCTTTCCCTGCCTGACCAGCAGCCTGGGTGACAGTGGCTACAGACCTGACCTCCTTGGTGTCATGGAACCTGAGCAATTATTGGCTACTTTCTGCAGCTGTTTTCACAAAGCCACAGCAGAGGTGACCTTGGGGTGGGGTGAGGCAGGACCCAGCAGACGGGAGCTCTGGGCTTCCCCTCCAGTGAGAGTGACTTGAATTTCATCTCAGCCACAATTGGTTTTCTAGGTAAGATTTTATTTGAATATGCTTTCTAAAGCCAAAAAAGAAAATGTAAGTTTAAAAACCACTACTGTACCGCCCAACAATTAGTTGTTGTTATTGTTGTTGTTGTTTTTTCAAATGAGCTCAAACCAGAAAAACAAAGTGCTGATTTTAGTTACAAGGATTATAGATCTCATAAGTCTGGAGCAGGACTGCCATCTCTTATTCAAACCCCTTCGTACCAGATGAATTCCAAATACTTTGTATTTGTTAGATAGTTAATATAGAACCTATATATTATGAAACACCCCTAGCAAACGTGGAGGCAGCAACTCACACTCAAATACATTAATAGTTCTGAAGTGAGTCATATAAAAATTCACACTAGATGAATTAAATAAAAATTTAAGTTACCTCATATCAATTCATATCAGAATTTTTACCAACTGAGTTGGGCCAAATCTTTAAGAAAATTAAAGAAACAAACAAACAAAAAAATTGGCTTTCAGAGCTCTTTGGATGTTAGGATTGTGGCTCAGGGGCTGTGCACCTGTGTGATGGAGACAAAGCTGGAGTTCATGAGGAGCTGCAGGTGGAGACCCCAGCCCAGCCAGATACCCCCCAGAACTGAAGTCAGACACGTGGATGCTCACTTGGGAAGGCAAAGAGTAAAATTCAAAGCTCCCTACAGAAGGTAGAAAGAGCTCATCAGAGACAACAAATTAGAGGTCACATGCCCTTTTCAGCAGTCAATATATATTTCTATTCTTTAAAACACATTTTCCAAGAAAAGGACTCTGTATACTTTAATATTCACACAATGCCATAATAATCTGGTAAAGTGAAAATATGTCCATCTTATATGGGTAAGTGGGAAGTGTTGCCAAAAAGTATTTTTTTCTATTAGATAGATCCCTTACCCAAGTGTGCACATGAATTTTAAAAAGATGCTACGTAAATGGATAAATAACCAAAATGTTAACAGTGCTTAATTTCAGGCAGTGTAAATTTGCTGATTTTTATTTTTATTTTACTTTTCCTTTTCTAAATGTTTCTGTATTTTTTGAATAATGAGAAAGTATGATTTTTTAAAAAGAAAAACAGAACTATTTACTCTTGATGAAAAATACAATTATTAGCAGTTCATATGTAATTTAGTCCCTCAGGGACCAAGTGATTCACCTAAAGTCACATTGCTAATTTGGAGAAAAACTAAGCTTGGACTCAAGGCCTTTGACTCCAAGCCTTGCATCCTCTCCATTTCTCCAGGCTGCATTTTGAAATGAAGCATGAAGGATGGCCCCTGCCTTCAAAGTGCTAATGATTAAGTTGAGGAGATAAGAAATATAACTAGGAAGCAAATAACAAACATTACAAGATGCTATCTATTTAAGTAACTGCTGCAAATCCTTTTGGAAGTGGGAGGGGTCATCTAAATCTCAAATAAGAGAATACAATATAACATTGCATGACACGTACTGCAAATTCCTATGAATTCAGAGGAGTAGAAGATAAAACTTAGTAGTCCCAGATAAGGCTCTACTGGTAAAAGACAGATATGCTTTGAAAAGGTTAAGGTCAGGAAGGATATTTATTTCCACAAGGACATATCCAGACAACAAGACCACTGATTGATAGTAGAAATAGTTCTCTGCATATGCTAGAGAGTAGGAGAACAGGACTGGACAGGTGGAGTAGGCACAGTTTACGGAAGACTTTGAAACTGAAAAATAAGAGGATGATTTAGAAATGATGTGGAAAGAAATAGGAGCCATGGACAGCTTTCATCGAGGGAATCACGGGTGGGACAAAGGCACTTAAACTGCATGAATGTTCCAGAAGTGGCATGTAGGGTGGATAGGCAGGTGAGGATGATGTCGTGGAAGTCAGGTGCAGAACTATCGAAGCAATGTCTGATGTTGGGCAGCAGAAATTCACAAGGAATCAGGATCAGACATGGAAGCAGAAGGCTGAGTCACAAAGACGCCAAGGTTTGGAATGGATGTCTCTGAAAACAGTGATGACCTGACAGAGACAGATGATTTAAGATGGGGTTCACTATTTCAGAAGGCAGAGCAAAGAGTAAAGAAAACATGAAGTGCTCTTGTTCGTTAAAGTTATAACTGTTTAGCCATGTAGGTTTGAGCACTAAGGCCAAGGGGCTAGGTTCAAACTTTCAATTTGCAATGTGGCTTGATTCTGTTCTGATGCATCAGCCATGCTCCTCTTATTTCATGCAACTATGGCAAACACAGGGGGATTAAAAATAGGGAAGACAGACAAGTCAATACCAATTATAGGAAAACGATTTCATAAACAAGCAAAATTCATCCAAATATGATCAAGTAAGAACATGATTTTATATTGCTTAAATAGCATCTAAATGTTTTCTTTCGATTTATTTGTGCGAGAAAAAAGAGAGGTTATAAATATAGAAAACTGATGAAAGTACAAGTAGTTACATCTTCCCTGTGTCTGCTTAGGCATTCTATATTTTGCTTGAAGTGTTTTTTAAGAAATGATTTATCTTCATTCCATCTGCCCTGTCAGAGACACCTTAGTTGGGTCAGAATGACTGGTTTAGCTGGGACCCCATTGCCTCTGAACCTTTAAACAGACAGCGCTTTGAATTTCATTTCAGAGATCAGGTGACATCCAAATCCACTTAATGTGTAACTGGTATGGTTTTTGATGTCACTGGAGACCTTGATGAAATTACAATCCTATTAGTCATGACGGGGGAAGACAGGAGACCTTAGGTGGCTAATGTTCCATTCATAACAAGGAAGAACCATTTAGCATTTGTAAAGGGCATTGATTTCTGATAGTCCTCTAAAGAACAAGGCTCAAGTGAAGAAATATGACCAGAAAGAGCTTGGGAAAGAAATGATAGAAAAGGCAAGATTGCATTTATCCAAACAGCTTTACTCTGTGTACTTTTTACAACTTCACTTGAATCCAAAGAATTGAGTCTTCATGTAAAAGTGGATATGAGGAAGGACAGGAAGGACATGCTCAGCTACACAGAGATTCTGTTACTGAGAAATCTGGGGAATTATACCGTGCCCTTGATTGATACCAACGAGGTGCCTCTAAATATAAAGGGTAAGTGGAGGTTATGTGGAAAAAGGGTTTTAATCTGGGTGATAAATTGCCAGATTCCATTATGCTTAATGAGTCTCATCAGTGCATAGCTAGACTCAAGAAAATAAGACCCCTTTCAAAACCTAGTATAAACAAATTAGAAGAATTAATAATAAAAATCCTATTAATGTGTATGCAATTTCAAGCAGTTAATGAAGTCAATTTAAAAAGTTTGGCTAACGTATTTTTTTTTCATTTTTTAAAATAAAAATACCTGATCATCAAAATAGATTTGTTCTTCAGGTTTTTTTTTCTTTTTTTTCCCCCAAATATATCCTACGTAAGACTTAAAGGATTAGATTTCCTTTGGTTTACTCTTCTCCAGGGAGGGCCCTACTTAGAAGTTATGGGATATGACAAAGGGAGTGTTGCAGGTCTTCAAATGTATAAAATGCTTATTGACCTGAAAGTTACAAATGAGATTCATTCAAGCAAATTTGCCAAGCTTCATAATATCCCTCCTAAGGAAATGGCGACTACCTGAAGAAAAAGGTTCTCAGTCACCTGCCTGGTAAAACATAAATCTTTGGCTTCTCAACATAAGGTCTCAGGTAGGAAATAAGAAGCAGGGTCTACAAACATCTATGTGTGGCTCAAAACAGCAGTAGTTGTTGTCTCCGATCAGCTAAGACCTCCAGTCCCAAATAACAGAGAATCTGCTGGATTTGCACCAACAAATTTTTGTTCAATAAACCATCAGTCATGGGTTAAAAATCAGACTCTCACTTCTTGCCAATTGGATTCTTTTAAGCCATCATTTAGAAAAGAATCTCCATACTCAAGCATATAATCAAAGCATGTGGGAGATGAGAAAAAAGGTAGCCCCTGTTTTGTAGTTAAATCCCTAGGCAAGAAGCACAATCAGACATCTGTGCGTATTTAGATTTCCATGAAAACGAATGCCATGTGCTCCTTAATGCCACGTGAAATAACATAACTCATGGTTTTCGGATGGCACCCAGGGGCATGGAGAGTGTAATGATGTACGCTTCAGAAGTTAGGAACAAACTTGTGTGCAATGTTACCTAGATAATAGTCACAGTGTCTGGCACAGAGTAAGCACCCTATAAATATTTCTTCAACTCTGAATGGAAGAGTGAGTTCTTTCATATACAATCTGCTATGTAAAGTTTGTACATCCTCTGTTTTGTTACAAAAATAATATATGTTCTCACTCGCATGTGGTTTAACCTCTGAATCAGTGAAGAATGGGAGCCACTCCCTCCTCAATTTTTTTCCTTCCTGGGCTGCTAATGTGCTGCCCCTACCTGGTTCTACCTCCATAGCTCAGTACTTCCTTACTGGGCTTCCTCTTCAAATTACTTGTTGCCATCCCAACCCTGTTTATTTTCTTTTACATTTTCTAATCAAGGATTCATTGAGTTGTATGATTTCAACAAATGCCTTTATGCAACCGTGCCCTGAAATATTTACAAGCTTATCATTATACTAGATTCTGTAAGGGATAATATAGTTTAGTAAGAAGTGCACTCATATACTTGAAAATAAATGACAATTTTATGGCCAAATGATTGAAAAGATGCAGAACTATCATTAGAAAAGAAAAAGAGTCCTGTTGTTTCTGGCAAAGGATGTGAGATTTGAGTGGTCCTTGAAGGATGGATGAGAGTCATACATGGAGAGCTCGAGAAGGAGAGGCTATCAGGAGGTCAACTGTTATGGGCAAAGACGGTGGTGATGGAAAACTATGTGGCTGGTTTGGGTTCAGTGAGGAGACTGCTGGATCTGCCTTGAAGGTTTCATTATAGAATAATGGGCAGTGTTGTGGAAAGACAGGTGGACCCACTCTGGAAGCCCTCAAATGCTTGATTAAGGAATGGATTTTATCCCATGGGAAAAATAGAACTATGTGGGATTTTAAGCCTGTAAGGGATTTAATAAAATGATTCCTACCGACTAGAAGGTTCTTTCTCAACATCTCCTCACTGCAAGTCCATTCCAAATCCCATGTTTCCTTTTCCTTTGTCCACTGGCTTAGTTATTTCTGTCAGTATTAACAGCATTTTTCTTGGACTCAAAGGCTGTTATCCTTGGGAATATCTTTGAGGTTTGTCTCCAACTTCAAAACTGTTTGAGGGTTCACTGACCAAAAGCACCTTGGTAATGCTTTAAATAAATACATATTCCTAGACCCTGTTCGAGACCAACTGTATAGTGGTAGATTTTAGGACCCAGATTTCTACCTCTTATAGAATGAGTAAATCTTTGCTAATGGTTACTTTTCCTTTCAAATATCTGTCAACCTTCCCATTTCTTTTCAAACCTACTGCAGTCACTATAACTCAGAACTTCCTTATCCTTGATTAGTTACTATGACAGGCACCTTCTGGGTTACATCCTTCGCTCTAATATCAGCATCTTCTTTACAGAACTCATTTGGACTCCAGGAGAATAGCAACATAATCGTAATTCAGATCAGTGGTACTCAGATGTTTCAGTGGAGGTGATTCTAATGCAAACTTTTCTTCAGGAGGGAAATAAAATATTTAGGTATACATTTGGCAAAAATATATGTATCTTTTTTTGGATGGGGGATGACAGAGTCTCACTCTGTTGCCCAGGCTGGGGTGCAATGGCATGATCTCAGCTCACTACAACTTCTGCCTCCCGGGTTCAAGCAAGCCTTGTGCCTCAGCCCCCCGAGTAGCTGGAACTACAGGTGTGGCCACCATGCCTGGCTAATTTTTGTATTTTTATTAGAGACAGCATTTCACCATGTTGGTCAGGCTGGTCTTGAACTCCAGGCCTCAAGTGATCCACCCACCTCAGCCTCCCAAAGTGCTGGGATTATAGGAGCGAGCCACCACGCCTGGCCAATATATATATGTAATATCTACAGGGAAAACTACAACTCTGATGAAAAAAATCAAATAAACAGAGAGATATTCCATGTTTATGGATAGAAAGACTGAGTATTGTCAAAATATCAGTTCTTTCAAACCTGATTCACAGATTCAATGCAATCCCAATCACAATCCCAGCAAGTTATTTTGTGCATAATGACAAACTAACTCTAAACATTATATGGAGAAGCCAAAGACCCTGAATGGTGAAAAATATCGAAGGAGATGAATAAAAGTTGAAGAACTGAGACCGTCTGACTTCAAAATGCACTACATGGAGACTCAAATCAGGACCTTGTGGTACTGGTGAAAGAATAGACAAATCGATTAATGGAACAGAATAGAAAGCACAGAAACAGCACATAAACAGACCCATATAAATATAGTTAACTTGTCTTTGACAAAGAAGCAAAGGAAATACAACGGAGAAAAGATAGTCTTTCCAGTAAATGGTGCTGGAATAAATGGACGTTCACATGCCAAAAAGTGAATCTAGACACAGACCTCACAATGTTTACAAAAACTAATTCAAACTGAATCACAGATTTAAATGTAAAACACAGAATGGTAAAACCCTATATGTAGGATAGTAATGGTGCAATCACATGCCTGGGTATTTACCCAAAGGAATTGAAAACTTATGTCCATACCAAAACCTGCACACAGATGTTTACAGCAGCTTTATTCATAATTGCCAAAACTTGGAAGCAAACAAAATGTTTCTCCATAGGTGAATGGATAAACTGTGGTACATCCCAGACAATGGAATATTATTCAGCACTATAAATAAATGGGCTATCAAGCCATGAAAGGACATAGAGGAACCTTAAATGCATAGTACTACGTGAAATAAGCCAATCTGAAAAGTACTGTATGATTCTGATTTATTACACTTTAGAAAAGGAAAAACTACAGAGAAGATGAAAATTCAGTGTTTTCCAGGGGATAAGGGGAAGGGACTGAGCACAGAGGATTTTTAGATCAGTGAAACTACTGTGTGTTATAACACTGAATGTATGTCATTATACATTTATCCAATTCATAGAATGTACACTAAGAATGAACCCTAATGTAACTGTGACCTTGGGCGACCATGATGTGTCAATGTTGGTACAACTGAAACAAATGCACCACTCTAGTGGGGGATGTCGGTGATGGGGAGAAGTGCGTGTGTAGGGCAGTGGGCATGTGGGACATCTCTGTACCTTCTGCTCAATTTTGCTGTGAACTTAAAACTGCTCTCAAAAATGTCCACTAAAAACAAACAGAAAACAAGCAAAAACCCTACTTTTCTCTGTGCTGTTGGTCTTCGGAGAAAGGAGCGGCATCTTCAAAGTACTCTATAGTAAAAGCCTCACAACTGGAGAAGTAATCAGCATCAGGAAAGCACTCACTAAACTTTCTGCCCAAGGCCAAATTAACTGTCTTTTCTGCGCTCCGAAATACTCAGAAGACTCTTGAAATTCCACTGAGTATAGAACCCAAAGCCAATTGGATTTCAAACAATTCCAAGTTCACAAACTCAGTCAGTCTGTCCCTGCGCTTTTCTTACAATGGGGAAGCACTGCCAAGCCCTGCAGAAGATGGTGGGAAGCAGTGCTTATCTGGTAACGGAACACCTCCTTAAAATGAACTCTTTCCAGGTTGAAAATTCCCGTGTTCCAACTTCTACTATCATTTGAAGTGACGAATATAAAAAGAAATACACTTCTCCCCACAATCTTGTCCTGTCTTTGGCATTTTAGAGCATACCCACCATAGTTTCTTATGTTCCCAGAAAATTACATTCTTTTGGTATTCTTCTAGGGTGTTAGTAATGTCATGAGGAAACAATGTGGGTTAGAGATGATCAGAACTGTGACATGAGCCATATGAAATAAACCTAGACTATATTTAAATGTCTGAAAAACTGGATAATAACCCAAACTGGATAACAAACCAATATTTTTTAAACTTTTATTTTAAGTTCATGGGTACATGTGCAGGATGTATAGGTTTGTTAAATAGATAAATGCGTGTCATGAGGGTTTGCTGTACAGGTTATTTCATCACACAGGTATTAAGCGTAGTATCCATTAGTTATTTTTCCTGATCCTCTCTCTCCTCCCACCCTCTGCCCTCTGGTAGGCACCAGTGTGCATTGTTCTCATCCCCATGTCCACATGTTCTCATCCTTTAGCTCCCACATATAAGTGAGAACATGAGGTATGTGGCTTTTTGTTCCTGAGTTAGTTTGCTAAGGATAATGGTCTCCAGCTCCATCCATGTCCCTACAAAGGAAATTATCTCATTCCTTTTTAATGGCTGCATAGTATTCCACGGTATATATGTACCACATTTTCTTTATCCAGTCTATCACTGATGAACATTGATGAAGCCAACATTTTTAAGAATAGGTGTATAAATGAATACAGAAAGTCAAAAATGGGAAATGGGTCCAACGTCTGAAAGATCAGCACATGAAGGAAAAAGAGGGCTTCAGAGTGGGCCCAATAAATTCATGTCAAGGAAGCCAGCTCCGGCAGGACAAAATGCCTGGCTAGGTGTACAGGAAACAAAAGTGTGGTGGCATCACCAAGAGGGTCTGGGCAACAAAATCAGGCACGGCTACAATAAATATTCAGTAGACATCTATTGAAAGAAAGAATGAATTTATGAAGATTTAGGTATCAGAAAGGAAGAACTAATTCCAATACATGATGGCTGTCATCTCAAATTGAGAATATTCAAACCTAACAAAATTAATACATTTGTGAAGACCATGTTATTAGAAATTGGAAATAAATTCCAGTAAATGTTGACTAACACCAGAAACTCAGTATGTTCAAACCCAACTAAAACCATGTCAGTGTGGCATCACCATTCAGCCCCTCACACAAACAGGGAATCTGGGAATCATCCTCGACTCCTCCTTCTCCCCCATTTGCCTGAGTCCTCATGCCACCAAGTATTTTTGCTTCTACATTCTATATACTCTTGAAATATTGCCCCTTGTTTCCATCCTCATAGCCACTGTGATTCAACTGTCTTTATCAACTTTCACTGAGACCGTGGCAGTGACTTCTTCATCACTGTGCCCAGCTTGGGTCTCATCCCTACTACCACCACTACCCAAACTGCGGGCTGGGTAATCTTTCTAAAACACAGACTCTATCACAGCATACCTTTGCTTAAACCCTTCTGGTGACCTTCCCCCGTCTACAAAATAAAATCGAGAGCATTTGGGCCCTATGTGCCTTTCCAATCTCATCTCCTGTCATTTGCCATCTTGATCACACTGGGACTAGAAATATGAAAGGCAGAATAACACAATTGTTAGGATCTGAGCCACAGCAGTGTTAGACATTGCCAGTGGTACCTGTGTGACATAAAGGGGACACTGTCGCTGGTATATCCCATTCCTATAGGAAACTTGGATTCCTTTTTAGATGAGTACATATAACCTTACAGCTCTGTAGAGAGGCCCAAAAGAAATTGTGAGTAGTGTATTCATTTGTGGGTAGGAAAAAATGTCTGAGGTATCAGAAGTAATGTTTTTGGAGTTCCCTGCATAAAAGGTATTACGGGAAACTAACATACAAAAAAAAAATTCTTACAGATGAGTGTCTTGTCCAGTTTTTCTGAGTCATCACATTTTTTTCCTATACACTAGACTCTCTCATTCATTTGTAGCCATCCACCAGACACCCATATATAGCTATTATTTCTTATTTTAGGTTAATATTGCCAAGAAGTTACATAATCAAAACAGAAAATCTGCCAAAAATCCCAAACTGTATAACTATTCATTTCAAAGCCAAATATAAATTATTTGAGATTAGCCAAAGTTTCAAATTATTATGTGTATCAGTGGATTCTGAAAAGCATACAGGCTGGAATAAGCATAGTAAAAATGACAGAGCAAGCTTCTTGAATTCTTGGTGAATGCTGCAGCAAATAATTTTGCCAACAATCACACTTCCTAGACCTCATTAAGCAAGTAGGAAAGAATAAACTATTCCATTACCATTCCTCAAACTGGAGAAAAAAATCTAGGAGGAAAAGCCAGGGGAAAGCACCCAACAAAAGCATTTCACCTCAAAAGCTCTAAGGTAGAGCGATTTGAAGTTAGAAAAATGGGTTTAAGTAGCTACTTTGGTTGATTTCTGCCTAGTTAGGCTTCCAGTGACCCCCTAATTTGCCTGGAAATAATGCAGAGACCACCTACCGTGTGCAAAGCAGTGTGACATTTAGAACAAAGGTGGCAGAATCTCAATGTTCAAAAGAACACATACCACATGAGGTAGGGGACTCAGAAGAAGGAAGTAAGAACTGGGCTCACTTCCATTTACTTACCAGGCTAGGGATGGAGCCATCTGAGGGCTAAGCCCCAAACTGGCCTTAGATTCATGAGACCAGGAAAACCCCTGATCCACACAGGGAGCAGTCTAACTGGCTGGGGGCAGGGCTGCTCTCACAACCCACCCCAAACCGTGGCAGTCACAAGCGAGGACAAGCTTGGAAGGAGGCAGGGCTTCCCAGGTGTGTTATATGAACCACTGGCTTTTTGGAAGATTAGACAATCCCCATAAAGAGATACTTTAATAGCTATATGCTGATGTCTGTATATATTAGAAGAATATAAAAAATAAAACTAACCTATTAGCCTCGTGATTTCTATGCTAAGTTTTAAAAAGTTGACAAAGAAAAATGGTAAGTAAATGATACTACAGATCTTACTAGGATATGGACACATCATTAAGATTATATCCAAATGAGTGAAGTTTAGAAAAGCCTGGACTAGACCAAAGAGATAAGATAAAGCAAGTCCATGGAATGAAAAAAAACTTCTAAGGCTAACTCTGAAAAAAACATATATATGATACTCTCACAAATTTTTTTCCTGCCTTTTAGATAAATTACAGACATTAACATCTGAATTATAGTGTAGACTATCAAATTTTTTCAGGACAACCAGTTTGGAAAACCTGCATCCCACTTCTCAGCTTCTATCTGCCAAGTTTTGCATCCAATTGCCCCTTCCACTGCATGCAAACCTCAGGTGGGGTGTGGGAGTGAAGAGTAACAGGTGTAATTAACCTGCCCACCCTTCCTTCCCAAGTCTAGCTGTTGCAGCAGTCTGGGAGCATCCCACAGCCAGGGAAAGGGTATTGAAGGGAAAGCAGTATCTGCCACCTAGGAAATTAATTGAAAAGAAGGAAACCTTCCTCCGTTCTGTCTCACCCCAATTCAGAACATGTTAATTGCAGAGAGGCTAAGTTCATTAAGTGCTGCTTAACTGTTGTCTGAAGATTATCACATATTAAATGTAAAACCTAATAGTCTTCACTCTTCTGATAAAAGTTTGTAAGAGTATTTTTCCAGAAGCCCAATCTGGAATGATTGTGGAGCGGTGATTTGTTAAGGAGCTTACCCTGCCAATGTGTATGTGGGCACTTTGTTTCTAATTATTTCAATAAACGAGCTTTATAAGAAATCCTAGTAATAAAGTAACTTATGCCACAGAAGAATAAATCCTGGTGCTCTCAATATCCAGATAACATAACCATGCTATTAAGCACTGCCTCGTCAATAATGGTAGTCTTTGTATAATGATAGAACTCTATTTACATAATACACCAACAGTGCCTAATGCAAAACAGGGTTTACATATAACATTAGTTGAATTTACAGCATGAATTCACATTCCACCTTTGCATTGGTCAGAAAACATTATTTCACACTTCACTGCTCTACCAAATAAATTAATAAAGCTCACCTCATCTCCAGTAAATCCCGACGTGCATACCTCGTGATTCAAAATAATAATAACCTCCAGTCTTGTCCTTGCATGTCCTTTGAATCATTCTTGAAGAGACAATCATTTTCTGGACTACCCCACCCTGCATCTGAACTCCAGATGTGTTCAAACTGGATTCTGGCCAAAGCTAGAGAAGTCTCAGAGATAGTGACGATCTCATCATTTTATGTCAAGTGAAGGGAGGAAAGTTACCAGGATTTTCTTGTTTTCCTTAAAAATTCACAAAATACCAAGTCTCATCTTTCTAGGGTAAGAATTCAGTAAAACACTCCATGCCTGTATCTTTACTTGAATTGTCAGCTCCATGTGGACAGGAACCATGGCCTTCTCATTTATTCACTTTTCTGTCCCTTAGTTCCTGGTACAGACAGACGCTCAATGCCTGACACATAGTAGGTTTTCAGTAAACACTTATGGAATCAATGAAAAACCTTATTAATATTGCATCTCAGATTGGAGAAAATGATCCAAGGTAATGTCAGCACACTTCAAAGTGCAGTAAAATGCAGCTGTCATTTATGTATCAGAGACTTTATACCCATCCCTGTGTAAGATATTCTGTGAGAAGTAAATAATAAAAATTGGGATTTATAGTCAGATGAAGGGAAACAGCCCAGTGCAACTGAAATACCAGCAAGTGAATAGATGTGTGTACATAATTGGAAAGATGTTCATACTATTACAATATATAACTGTCAAAAAGCAAATTGCAGAAATATGAGAGAGGGAAAAAATTATTTTTGGCCCCTTTGAATCTCATCCTGTGGAACCTAAAAGCAAATTTCTCCTTTTAGAAAGAAATAAAAAGATATTTACTTGTTCCTTCTATGATATTTATTTGTATATTTATGTGCAGACAGACAGATGAATAAGATTTATCCTAGTATAAGAAAAAGTCTAAAAGGGCACACACCAACCCGTTCAAACTGTTTAACAGTGCTATTAAATCTAAAAGGTAGAGTTTGGGAGATTTTTTTTCACTTTCTATTTTATGCATTTCTGCATTGTCTACATTTTTTTACAGTGAGCAATTTTTTTTAGTAAAACAAAACAATTAGAATTTTTTTAATGTTATAAATAACTAACTACATTTGTGGTATATATTGAGTGTTTTAGGAGCTCAATAAAACTTTAATTGTCTGGAATATAATTAACCAAAGACCTCAATCAACCAGTATTTTTCCTCTACATTCTACTCTTGGAAAAAAGAAGCAAATCAGATAAAAATAAATTCATATCAAGAATTTATGGAGCAGTTGTATTTTTCCAAGGTAAGTAGCTTTAGGGTCTTGTCTAACCTCCAAACATTCAGCTCTAATGTATCCATCTCCATGTTGTCTGTACAATGATGAGTGTTGTTCAGACCTTTGCTATTCTATCTGTGCTGCCAGGCAAGCACCTTGCCAGGATCTCAGGCCCAATCAGACTTACTGAACCAGAATACCTGGAAGTAAAGTCCAGGAACCTGGGTTTCAACCAGATCCCTAGGTAATACGTTTGCACATTAACTTGGAGAAGCACCAGTTTAGAAGACTAACCCCTGAGTTCCTGCATGATCCTCAACCTATAAAGGAAGACTTATTTTCATCAGATTGTCCATTTAAAAATAGAAAAGTAGACATTTTACATATACTGCAGGAAGTGCTAAACAATGTTACCCATTGAACAAAATTAACTAGACATATATTTGAACCCCCTCTTATCCCACAAAATTGTTGGAAATGACATTAGAGCACAACACAGTAAAAGATAGTCAAAAATTTCAGCTCCAGAACAAGTCTGGGAAAGTAGAATCCTGCAATTACTTGTTTTAACCATCAGATAGTGCTCACACATTGGCAGGGAAAACAGAAGGCCGGATCTCAGGATGAGGATGACAACGCATGGCACTTAGGCTGCTGCCAGTCCCCGTTCCATACCAATGACAGACATCGTCAATCAATTATGGTGCTTTCTCATTCCACCCGAGATGCTGCACCAGAATCCTTCTCAATGGATATCACAGGTACCCATGTCTCATGGATCAAAGTTAGCACTTAAGAAGAAACATTTCTAACGTCCCTATTTGAAAACTGCTGGACATGATAAATAACCTGATTAAGAGATGATAAATGAAAGATGAGTGATTTAAGTCCTCATCGGGTGGGCAAACCAAATATGAGAGATTCAAAATAGCCAAGAACTACTCCCTCTATCCAGAAATGAATTTATTCACCATTCCTCAAACTGTTTGTTTAGTGTAGGCAAAGATTAGAAATTAGAATCAATAAACATTAGAGCCAGGAAAACTCTTATAGACTATCTAGTTCAACTGCTTCTCTCACAGAGGAGGAAATACTGATCTAAAGAAATCACAATGGCCAAATCCCATAGCTAATTCTGGCAGAACCCAAGTGGGAATCAATGCTTATCTAACCAGGATTTCTCCCATTGCACCAAATGGCCCCTAAAGCCATAGCAGCCACTGGCAGCATAAACTGGATACAAATACACATGTGGATTCAGAAACAGAGAATCACATCACCCCTAGCTCTGGGGATAAACCAAACTCATGTAGTGGCGGACCATCCTCCTTGGTAAGGGGCTATAGCCAGCCACCAGGGAGTTCTGTGCTGAAGTTTGGGTAAGCCCACAAAGGGGAAAGCTCCTCCAGACACCCTGCACAGTTACTTCTGAGAGACTTGTGTTCTTAGATCTCCCCAAGGTATTCCAATTTAACACATGCAAAATCAAACTCATGATTTGCACGGCACATCCATGCCAGAATAACAACAACAAACCTACTCCTCCTCGTCTGATAGTTGTCTTTGAGTAAAACCACTCTTCACACAGTTATGCAGGGCTGAAAGCTAAGAGTCATCCTTGTCTCCCGCCTCTTCCTCAATCTCAAACTCAATGAACATCATCATCAATTATATTCTTAGATGTCTTGGGGATCATCCTCTTCTCTATATCTACCCCATTACTATGGTAGTGTTAAATACTCTCACCTGTTGGCTTAGTCTTCTGCAATAGCTTGTTAACTGATCTCACACGTGTATTATGCCCCTCCCTCGAATCTGTTCACCACACAGTACCTAGAGTGACTTTTTGCAAATCAGAATGGTATGCCACTCACCTTCACTTAAACCATTCAATACCTTCTCATTGGTTTTAACATGACACTCAAGTCCCTACAGGATCTGACCCTTGTCTACCTCTCCTGCCTCACCCCTTAACTCTCTGCACACCACACTGGTCCCCTCTCACTTCCCCTGCTCCTCATAATTCCTTTGACTGCAGGGCCTTTATACATGCTACCTCCTCTTTCTGGAGCCATCTGCATCCTTCACATCCCAGGTCCAGACGCAAGGCCTCCAAGAAGCCTTTTCAGATTCCACTGAATAGGTTACTTCTCACAGGTAAGCATTTACTCTCTCATGAATAAGCATTTGTTTTCTTAGGAGACTTTCATCTGTTAATAATTAGACATTCATTGGGGCATTATATGATCAATGTCTGTCTCCTTACTCACCACCCCATTCTCTGTAGTCTGGAGAGTCCAGGACAGCAGGAGAGATGCTAGAATCTTTGTCCTCTTTAGTTCATCATTTTGTCCTCAGTGTCTTACCAAAGGCAACACACAGTAGACATCCAATAAACACTGAATTGAATGAATGAAAAAATGAACAAATAAAAGCCTGGTATTTAAGCATAAGGCACTGATTATGCTTAAATTATTATTCACAGCTTCCGGGCACATGT
Organism: Gorilla gorilla gorilla; assembly: GCF_029281585.2. Classification (NCBI taxonomy): domain Eukaryota; kingdom Metazoa; phylum Chordata; class Mammalia; order Primates; family Hominidae; genus Gorilla; species Gorilla gorilla. The sequence continues at coordinate 35,930,381 of NC_073235.2, forward strand.
AAAAGTGATGCATTCTAGGATTGTTTTTAAAATTTTTTTTATTATACTTTAAGTTCTAGGGTACATGTGCACAGTGTGCAGGTTTGTTACATATGTATACATGTGCCATGCTGGTGTGCTGTACCCATTAACTTATCATTTACATTAGGTATATCTCCTAATGTTATCCCTCCCCACTCCCTCCACCCCACAACAGGCCCTGGTGTGTAATGTTCCCCTTCCTGTGTCCATATGTTCTCATTGTTCAATTCCCACCTATGAGTGACAACATGCGGTGTTTGGTTTTTTGTCCTTGCGATCATATGCTGAGAATGATGGTTTCCAGCTTCATCCATGTCCCTACAAAGGACATGAACTCATCCTTTTTATGGCTGCATAGTATTCCATGGTGTATATGTGCCACATTTTCTTAATCCAGTCTATCATTGTTGGACATTTGGGTTGGTTCCAAGTCTTTGCTATTGTGAGTAGTGCTGCAATAAACATACGTGTGCATGTGTCTTTCTAGCAGCATGATTTATATTCCTTTAGTTTTATACCCAGTAATGGGATAGCTGGGTCAAATGGTATTTCTAGTTCTAGAACCCTGAGGAATCGGCACACTGACTTCCACAATGGTTGAACTAGTTTACAGTCCCACCAACAGTGTAAAAGTGTTCCTATTTCTCCACATCCTCTCCAGCCTGTTATTTCCTGACTTTTTAATGACTGTCATTCTAACTGGTGTGAGATGGTATCTCATTGTGGTTTTGATTTGCATTTCTCTGATGGCCAGTGATGACGAGCATTTTTTCATGTGTCTGTTGGCTGCATAAATGTCTTCTTTTGAGAAGTGTCTGTTCATATCCTTTGCCCACTTTTTGATGGGGTTGTTTGTTTTTTTCTTGTAAATTTGAGTTCTTTGTAGATTCTGGATATTAGCCCTTTGTCAGATGAATAGATTGCAAAAATTTCCCCCATTCGGTAGGTTGCCTGTTCACTCTGATGGTAGTTTCTTTTGCTGTGCAGAAGCTCTTGAGTTTAATTAGATCCCATTTGTCAATTTTGACTTTTGTTGCCATTGCTTTTGGTGTTTTAGACATGAAGTCCCTGCCCATGCCTATGTCCTGAATGGTATTGCCTAGGTTTTCTTATAGGGTTTTGACGGTTTTAGGTCTAAAATGTAAGTCTTTAATCCATCTTGAATTAATTTTTGTATAACGTGTAAGGAAGGGATCCAGTTTCAGGTTTCTACATATGGCTAGCCAGTTTTCCCAGCACCATTTATTAAATAGGGAATCCTTTCCCCATTTCTTGTTTTTGTCAGGTTTGTCAAAGATCAGATAGCTATAGATGTGTGGTATTATTTCTGAGGTCTCTGTTCTGTTCCGTTGGTCTATATCTCTGTTTTGGTACCAGTGCCATGCTGTTTGGTTACTGTAGCCTTGTAGTATAGTTTGAAGTCAGGTAGCATGATGCCTCCAGATTTGTTCTTCTGGCTTAGGATTGACTTGGCAATGCAGGCTCTTTTTTGGTTCCATATGAACTTTAAAGTAGTTTTTTCCAATTCTGTGAAGAAAGGCATTGGTAGCTTGATGGGGATGGCATTGAATCTATAAATTACCTTGGGCAATATGGCCATTTTCACAATATTGATTCTTCCTATCGATGAGCATGGAATGTTCTTCCATTTGTTTGTGTCCTCTTTTATTTCATTGAGCAATGGTTTCTCCTTGAAGAGATCCTTCATATCCCTTGTAAGTTGGATTCCTAGGTATTTTATTCTCTTTGAAGCAGTTGTGAATGGGAATTCACTCATGATTTGGCTCTCTGTTTGTCTGTTATTGGTGTATAAGAATGCTTGTGATTTTTGCACATTGATTTTGTATCCTGAGACTTTGCTGAAGTTGCCTATCAGCTTAAGGAGATTTTGGGCTGAGTCGATGGGGTTTTCCAGATATACAATCATGTCATCTGCAAACAGGGACAATTTGACTTCCTCTTTTCCTAATTGAATAGGCTTTATTTCTTTCTCCTGCCTGATTGCCCTGGCCAGAACTTCCAACACTGTGTTGAATAGGAGTGGTGAGAGAGGGCATCCCTGTCTTCTGCCAGTTTTCAAAGGGAATGCTTCCAGTTTTTGCCCATTCAGTATGATATTGGTTATGGGTTTGTCATAAATAGCTCTTATTATTTTGAGATACGTCCCATCAATACCTAATTTATTGAGAGTTTTTAGCATGAAGGGTTGTTGAATTTTGTCAAAGGCCTTTTGTGCATCTATTGAGATAATCATGTGGTTTTTGTCTTTGGTTCTGTTTATATGCTGGATTACGTTTTTTGATTTGCATATGTTGAACCAGCCTTGCATCCCAGGGATGAAGCCCACTTGATCATGGTGGATAAGCTGTCGGATGTGCTGCTGGATTCGGTTTGCCAGTATTTTCTTGAGGATTTTTGCATCGATGTTCATCAGGGATATTGGTCTAAAATTCTCTTTTTTTGTTGTGTCTCTGCCAGGCCTTGGTATCAGGATGATGCTGGCCTCATAAAATGAGTTAGGGAGGATTCCCTCTTTTTCTATTGATTGGAATAGTTTCAGAAGGAATGGTACCAGCTCCTCCTTGTACCTCTGGTAGAATTCGGCTGTGAATCCATCTGGTCCTGGACTTTTTTTGGTTGGTAAGCTATTAATTATTGCCTCAATTTCAGAGCCTGTTATTGGTCTATTCAGAGATTCAACTTCTTCCTGGTTTAGTCTTGGGAGGGTGTTTGTGTCGAGGAATTTATCCATTTCTTCTAGATTTTCTAGTTTATTTGCATAGAGGTGTTTACAGTATTCTCTGATGGTAGTTTGTGTTTCTGTGGGATCGGTGATGACATCCCCTTTATCATTTTTATTGCATCTATTTGATTCTTCTCTCTTTTCTTCTTTATTAGTCTTGTTACCAGTCAATCAATTTTGTTGATCTTTTCAAAAAAACAGCTCCTGGATTCATTGATTTTTTTGAAGGGTTTTTTGTGTCTCTATTTCCTTCAGTTCTGCTCTGATCTTACTTATTTCTTGCCTTCTGCTAGCTTTTGAATGTGTTTGCTCTTACTTCTCTAGTTCTTTTCATTGTGATGTTAGGGTGACAATTTTAGATCTTTCCTGCTTTCTCTTGTGGGCATTTAGTGCTGTAAATTTCCCTCTACACACTGCTTTAAATGTGTCCCAGAGATTCTGTTATGTTGTGTCTTCATTCTGGTTGGTTTCAAAGAACATTTTTATTTCTGCCTTCATTTCGTTATGTACCCAGTAATTATTCAGGAGCAGGTTGTTCAGTTTCCATGTAGTTGAGCAGTTTTGATTGAGTTTCTTAATCCTGAGTTCTAGTTTGATTGCACTGTGGTCAGAGATAGTTTGCCATAATTTCTGTTCTTTCCCATTTGCTGAGGAGTGCTTTACTTCCAACTATGTGGTCAATTTTGGAATAGGTGTGGTGTGGTGCTGAGAAGAACGTACATTCTGTTGATTTGGGGTGGAGAGTTCTGTAGATGTCTGTTAGGTCTGCTTGGTACAGAGCTGAGTTCAATTCTTGGATATCCTTATTAACTTTCTGTCTCATTGATCTGTCTAATGTTGACATTGCGGTGTTAAAGTCTCCCATTATTATTGTGTGGGAGTCTAAGTCTCTTTGTAGGTCTCTAAGGACTTCTTTATGAATCTGGGTGCTCCTGTATTGGGTGCATATGTATTTAGGATAGTTAGCTCTTCTTGTTGAATTGATCCCTTTACCATTATGTAATGGCCTTCTTTGTCTCTTTTGATCTCTGTTGTTTTAGTCTGTTTTATCAGAGACTAGGATTGCAACCCCTGCCTTTTTTTGTTTTCCATTTGCTTGGTAGATCATCCTCCATCCCTTTATCTTGAGCCTATATGTGTCTCTGCACGTGAGATGGGTTTCCTGAATACAGCACACTGATGGGTCTTGACTCTTATCCAATTTGCCAGTCTGTGTCTTTTAATTGGAGCATTTAGCCCATTTACATTTAAGGTTAATATAGTTATGTGTGAATTTGATCCTGTCATTATGATGTTAGCTGGTTATTTTGCTCGTTAGTTGATGCAGTTTCTTCCTAAACTTGATGGTCTTTACAATTTGGCATGTTTTTGCAGTGGCTGGTACTGGTTGTTCCTTTCCATTTTTAGTGCTTCCTTCAGGAGCTCTTGTAGGGCAGGCCTGGTGGTGACAAAATCTCTCAGCATTTGCTTGTGTGTAAAGGATTTTATTTCTCCTTCAATTATGAAGCTTAGTTTGGCTGGATATGAAATTCTGGGTTGAAAATTCTTGTCTTTAAGAATGTTGAATATTGGCCCCCACTCTCTTCTGGCTCATAGTTTCTGCCAACAGATCAGCTGTTAGTCTGATGGGCTTCCCTTTGTGGGTAACCCGACCTTTCTGTCTGGCTGCCCTTAACATTTTTTCCTTCCTTTCAACTTTGATGAATCTGACAATTATGTGTCTTGGAGTTGCTCTTCTCGCGGAGTATCTTTGTGGCATTCTCTGTATTTCCTGAATTTGAATGTTGGCCTGCCTTGCTAGGTTGGGGAAGTTCGGGATAATATCCTGAAGAGTGTTTTCCAGCTTGGTTTCATTCTCCCTGTCACTTTCAGGTATACCAGTCAGACGTAGATTTGGTCTTTTCACATGGTCCCATATTTCTTGGAGGCTTTGTTCATTTCTTTTTATTCTTTTTTCTCGAAATTTCTCTTCTTGCTTCATTTCATTCATTTGATCTTCAGTCACTGATATCCTTTCTTCCAGTTGATCAAATCAGCTACTGAAGATTGTGCATTCATCACATAGTTCTTGTGCCATGGTTTTCAGCTCCATCAGGTCCTTTAAGGACTTCTCTGCATTGGTTATTCTAGTTAGCCATTCGTCCAATCTTTTTTCAAGGTTTTTAACTTCTTTGCGATGGGTTCGAACTTCCTCCTTTAGCTCAGAAAAGTTTGATCATCTGAAGCCTTCTTCTCTCAACTCATCCACGTCATTCTCCATCCAGCTTTGTTCCATTGCCGGTGAGAAGCTGCATTCCTTTGGAGGAGGAGAGGTGCTCTGATTTTTAGAATTTTCAGATTTTCTGTTGGTTTTTTCCCCATCTTTGTGGTTTTATCTACCTTTGGTCTTTGATGATGGTGACATACAGATGGGGCTTTGGTGTGGATGTCCTTTCTGTTTGTTAGTTTTCCTTTTAACAGTCAGGACCCTCAGCTGCAGGTCTGTTGGGGTTTGCTGGAGGTCCACTCCAGACTCTGTTTGCCTGGGTATCAGTAGCGGAGGATGCAGAACAGCAAATATTGCTGAACAGCAAATGTTGCTGTCTGATCATTCCTCTGGAGGTTTCGTCTCAGAGGGGTACCCGGCCGTGTGAGGTGTCAGTCTACCCCTACTGGGGGGTGCCTCCCAGATAGGCTACTCAGGGGTCAGGGACCCACTTGAGGCAGTCTGTCCGTTCTCAGATCTCAACCTCCATGCTGGGAGAACCACTACTCTCTTCAAAGCTGTCAGACAGGGACATTTAAATCTGCAGGGTTTGTGCTGCCTTTTGTTCAGCTATGCCCTGCCCCCACAGGTGGAGTCTACAGAGGCAGGCAGGCCTCCTTGAACTGTGGTGGGCTCCACCCAGTCCAAGCTTCCCAGCCACTTTGTTTACCTACTCAAGTCTCAGCAATGGTGGGCGCCCCACCCCCAGCCTCACTGCCACCTTGCAGTTCGATCTCAGACTGCTGTGCTAGCAATGAGCAAGGCTGCGTGGGCGTGGGACCCTCCGAGCCATGTGTGGGATATAATCTCCTGGTGTGCTGTTTGCTAAGACCGCTGGAAACGTGCAGTATTAGGGTGGGAGTGACTGGATTTTCCATGTGCAATCTGTCACAGTTTGCTTGGCTATGAAAGGGAATTCCCTGACCCTTTGTGCTTCCCGGGTTAGGTGATGCCTCGCCCTGCTTTGGCTCACTCTTGGTGCACTGCACCCACTGTCCTGTACCCACTGTCCGACAAGCCCCAGTGAGATGAACCCGGTACCTCAGTTGGAAATGCAGAAATCACCCGTCTTCTGCGTCGCTCACGCTGGGAGCTGTAGACTGGAGCTGCTCCTGTTCGGCCATCTTGGAACTGCCCCCCACATTCTAGGATTTCTGAGGCAAAGTTGCTTGTTGGCTATTTCAGTCATTCAAAAAGTCCACCTGCATACACTTGCAAAATGGCGTCTTCTTGAAAGATGTATATATCCTCAGATGCAGGCCAACCCACTCCTCTGTGTTCAGACGTCCTGCTGTGATCTCTTGTGTCTTGTTATCTCAGACTGATTATCCCACCCAAATGTCATACCTCATAATTTGAGGCAGAGATGCCAACTACATAGGTACCTGAGTTAGTCCCAGGTAAGGGATAATGAGTAGCCTGAGAACTGTTAGCAACAGAACAAACCAGGGAAAAGTTCCTAACGTTTTGGTATGTATTAGAGACTCGACATGGAAGAGCGGAAAACACAGTGTTCTCTCACTCTATATCATAGTCTTGAAGCAATTTCTGACATCCAAAGCTGATAATTAACTGTACCAAACGATACACCTATTTCTAACTTGGGCCACAGCCAAGTGGATCACAGTGTTTTCACGGTAGTTAAAATAATTACGAAGTATAATCTTGGCTTGTGCACACATTCGTGTGGGGGCAGGCCCGTGAGCTCACCCTCTCTCTTCCCCTCCCTCTCCTTTGCCAGAAGACTCCAGTGTTGAGCGATGAACTCAATTCTTTTCACACAGTTACTTGGCTTTTTCAGAGTGGCCATCTAGTGGCTTGCTCCTTCAGTCATAGAATCCTGAAACTGAAATGAACCTTCACAATACACTGTGCCAAGAGCAGAGCTTCCAGGCCACCTAAGTAATATCTTGATTAGAACAGCCATCTCTTTGGAGAAGTGAAGCATCCCGATTGACTCCTCAGTACTGAAGCAGCCTCCAACCCCAGTCCCAAAATATACCCACAACTAAGGATGGCAGGTAACATTCATGTGATAACACTCACCTATGCAAACAAACAGGAAAAGAAATTACCCTGTGTCCCATGGGCCATTCCTGGCACACCAGCTGTGACCCCAACCCTCCAGGCCCACTGTGGTCCATGCCTGTGTATATGTCACAGAACAAGTCCATGCTTGGTACCCTTCAGGCCCTAAGACAGGAAAGACTCCTTCCAGTGTCTTCTATTTTACAACCAGAGACTATTTTAGCCTCTGGGAGTCTTCTGGGTACCAGCCAGTGATGACTAGCTCCTTGACTCTCCTGTTGAATGTGGCTATTATGTGCATAAAGCTTCTCACACACGACCCGATACCCTGGAGGAACACAGGCCCATTTCCACACTAGCTCCTCCTTTTAATCCAGCTCCTCAGATCTAATGCTTTCCTAGGCTAAGATCTTTGCCTGGTTTCTTACAGAAAATGCTCTTTCTAATCTTAATTTTCCTCTTTTTCTAAAACTACAACACTTCTCAGTTTTCTCTTGGCTCCTTCCTCATCTCCCCAGCCAGGACTGCCATCTCACCAACTTTTCATCAGCCTCTAATTTCCCCTAGAGTAGTGGTTCTTAACCCTCGCTGCCAATTAAAATCACTTTGGGAATTAAAAATAGATGCCTATGTAGAAGTGTGTGTGTGCCTGTGTACACCGTTACCTGCGTCTAGGCTCCATCCCAGAAAAACTAAGGCAGATCTCTGGGAGTGGGGCTTGGTCACGGATAATTTATAAAGGATCTTCAGTGATTCCAGTGTGTATTCAGGGGTGAGAACCACTGCCTTAGAACTTGTTTACTTAACTATACCTTTTAGTTTTCATTCACACATGCAGAGTGTATTTATTGGTAATATACTCATTTTTATGTATTAAGAATTTCGTATGCACCAAGCATTGTGTTGGGCACTGGAATGCCTCACCGTGTAGACAGAGCCTTCTTTGATGTTGATGTTCTGAACATTTCTATCCTCAGCCCTCCTGTTCTTTCCACCTACACTTTCCTGAGAGCTCTCTGCCACGTCATTGTGCCAACTACCATCTACTTTCTGAGGAACCCTGAGGCTCAATCTTGGGAGCTTGTTTGGAGGTTCTAGCAGGGAAGCATGGCCACTCAGATATCCTGAATGAAAGAACAGTCCTCCTGTATTGGGGAAGACTGTCCCCTTCAACCCACAGTGCAGCTTCAGGAGGGATGCACATGGAGCAGTGAGGGAGGAAGGAGACACCTGCCTAGGCAGCCAGATCAGCCAAATCAACCCTGGCAGTCAATGGGGGACAGATATCACAGCCAGATCACCCTCACATCCCGAAGTCTAAGTCTTCAGTCCAGACAGCTACCCTGTTACTTAGACTATAGACTATCTGACTACATATAAGACATGCTGGCTTTAGTGACCCATGGACAAATCAGACCCATATGTCAAAATGGAATGTTTTAACTTCCCACTGAGTCTTCCTTCTCTATCTTCTTGGTGGCCCCACAGTCCATCTGGTCACCCAAGTTTGAAATCTGGGAAATCTTGCTCCCCAGCCCTCTTCCCTGCATTCATCCTCTAAATCTAATGTTGTCTCCAAAACATTGTGTCCCTAATCCAGACCCTCACCATTTCTCTCTAAGGTGGCTGATGGGTCTCCTGCCTCTAGTGTTGCTAGCTACAGTCTAATCTTCACCAGAATTACCAGGGTAAACTGTCTCAAGGGAAAATGGAATCATGTCACAGTTTTCCATTGCTCACAAGTGAAATTTAAGGTCCTTACCTGGCACACAATGCCACCCAAGATCTGGCCCCTCCCAATTCTCCAGCCACCGCTAGAATGAATTGGGAGCCCAAGATTGCTATCACAGCAACACAGCAGGGGTTACAACGTCCCTTTGCCAGTTAGGCTTTCTTATGCCCACCCCCATGGTTTTTATCATGCTGTCTTCTCTGTCTGTAAAACTCACCAACTCACCCCATCCCACATACACACACTGATTAGTTGTATTGCCATTAGTCTCAGTTACATCTCAAATTACATCTACAATTACGGGCTGCATATGGACACTTGGATCAATGACAGACCACATATTCAATGGTAGTCCCATAAGATTATAAAACCATACATTTACTGTATGTTTTTATGTTTAAATATGTTTTGATACATAAATACTTACCATTGTGTTGCAGTTGCCTACAGAATGTAGAACATAACATGCTGTAAATTAAGGTTTGTGGCCTGGGAGAAATAGGCTACACCATATAGCCTAGGTGTATAGGAAGCTATATCATCTAGGCTATGTAAGTGCACTCTGTGATGTCTGCATAATGACAAAATAGCCCTAATGATGCATTTCTCAGAATACATTCTCATTATTAAGTGACATATGATTGTATTATATGACTTTAAAAACAGTATAATTATGTGTCTTTGTTTCTGTATTCCCCATAGATGGTGAACTCCTTAAAGGCAGTGACTATAACTGTATTGTTACAGTTTTTGTTGTTTTTGTCTTTATATATTTCACAACCTAGAACAATGGCTACAACATCTCAAGTACTCAGATGCTTATGGAATAAATAAATGGAGACATAGGTTCCTCCCCTTAATAAGCTTAAAATTGAATAAATTTATTTTTGTTTTTATATCCATTTATCCAAGTCCATAGTTTCCTTTTCCCCAAACTCTTATATATACTCAGAAAGGCCCATTACAGTCAAATACAAACAAGGCAATTTAATTCAGCGTTGGGAGTATCTAGCTAACTGTAATATTCCAAGAATGTAGAGGGATCGTGTGTATTACTGAATCATAATACTGATGTACGATGATTTATAAGGCAACAGCGTCGAAAACTGACCCCTAGCTTCCTATAATTTGATTGCCTTTCAGAAAAAGTTCTCAGCAGAGAACTGAGTCTAGAGTCCTCTCAGTACAGAAGCGAGGATACGCAACCCATCAGATAAGACTGGTTTGCTGAATCAAGAGCCACTGACCGATTTGACAGCTCCATATTCAAACTAAACAGCTCTTTTTGGAAACTAGACTTTTGGATGTTATACCAGAGATGTGACTGAGTAGAACAGAGCTTTCCAGGGGATGAATAATCCTTTATGCTTATTTTATCACAGATTCAAGTTGAAGCCACTGGGCCATTGAGTAATAAACTCAGTTTGACCTTGTCAAAATCCTACACCTAGCAGTATTTTGAGAACTTGTTTGTTCTGCCACTTCATTCCAAGTTGTTTGAACTTTAGTTGAGCCCATGAAAGCTTTACAGTTATCAAGTGTGCTTATATATGCACATTATTTCACATTGATCCACACCTGCCTGGTAGCCATCACTAGAGGCCCTGGAAATATTCAGAGAATCACTGAAGTGTGAGCAACAGTTAATAAAAAAATTCTTGCAGTTTTAATTACAAACAAAAAGCAAGCATGTTTCAACCCTATAAAATTCATCTGGAATATCCAGGGAACTATTGCTGTTTATAACCACCATAAATTATATTCATCTTTCATACTGAGTTAGTGCAGCTTACGGATTGATATATAAAGCAACAAGTTCCAATATTTATGAAAGTGTGAGTTCTACCACCTGTTTCAGGAGTTCTAACCTAACCTCCAGAACAAATAAAAATGAATAAACAACTATCCTCGCCCTTCCTGCCATGGGAGTCCTTTTGTTCTCTAAGTCATGTTCCTATCTATGAAGCAAAATGAAGGACTACTACTAACAACCTTGGTGCCATATGTATTAGGAAGGAAAATTGCTGTGCTTTGTCCAAAGGCAATTAGTGTTAGGAAGGAATCAAGAAGCAAGCCAATATTGGAGCTGCTCTTTCTTCTGAGCTGTGACTGCTACAAACCATGACAAAAAATAATGTGAGAGATTCTTATCAGGGATCTTGGGCCCCATTTGCATATTCTTTCATTCACCACTTACTTTGTAACCAGCCCTATACTGGCATTCAACACACAAAGACAAATTAGACAGACTCCTGCCTTCTTTACAGAGAAGCTTCCTGCACAATGGGTGGTTCACATAAGCAGTAAAATGATTTGGTAAATGTGAGAATGGAGACATGCATTATTCATTCACTCTTTCAACACATATTCTAGCTTGACTTTTTAAAGTCAGATGCTGTATTAGGTACTAGCGAACTAAAAATAGTCCTCGCCCTTGAAGTGTTTGTGGGATGTGTCTATATGGTAAATACCCAATTACAAAATAATGAGATTGGGGTATGGTAGGCCAAATGCATGGAAGCATCTAGCGAGTCCCCTGTCTCAGATGTGGAAGTGAAGGAAATCTCTCAGAGAAGATGGACTATCCAAGACAAGAGCTAAGAATGGAGGCACATCAGTCATTGAAAGAGGCAGGTGTAGGGTTGGAAGGTACTGCAGGCTACGAGACCTAGAACCAGCAAGAACGTGGTGCACTGTAAGGTTTTCTGGATTAAAGTCTAGGTTGTAGTGTTCATCCTAAGAAGTTTCTTATAGCAAAGCTTTAGATATTATAACCCTTTAGTATAAGCTTTGGAAATTATCCAAATCTTGCAAATGAATGAATGAATCAATACATAGTGACGTTTCTTTACAGTAACCCCAGGAACCATTTTGTTGGATGAACTTCAAAAAACACAGAACACCAAATTCGAACACATGAAAGGAAAGGAAACCAAATGTATCAAATAACTCACCAGGAGAGAAGACAGAAGTAAAATGTCCTTGGGCTTAAAGACAGTTGCAGGAAGATAGAATCAAAACTTTAAATCATGCATGAAAATGCAAAACCCATGGTCTCGCAGGCCTCAGTGGATGGAAATATTTAAAAAGCAGATTTCTTCACCTGGTCTCAAAATAATAAAATTGTGCATTTTCACCATTCTTCTTAACATATTAAGTGAGGTAAAGAAAATGTTTAGCAGAATGCCTGCCAATAGTAAATATCCCCTAAATGTTAGCTACTATCATCATCTATGAGACACCAGTTAATAATTTATGTAACACATTAGTTTTGCTAGGAAAAGCATTTCTTATTTAATAAACAAACAGTTCAGACTAAAACATGAAAGTTTTCTAAAAGGTTAGTGAGGGGATCTGGGCTTGGGTATTTGAGAAGCAGCCTCCCAGCTTCTGTGCTTAGGGCACACTCCACCTGAGAGAGATGGATGGGCAGGAAGGCTTATGTAATTAACTCAATGTCATCCAGAAAGTCCTATTCACAGAAACACCCTTCAATGATATGAGGGCAACTCTTCTCAGAAATAATGGCCAGTGCTGAAGATTTCCTCGAAAACAAAATATCCAAGGCTTATTTTGTTCAGAACAGGTAAGACCAGACATACCTTTCCCATTCAATGGTACTGGTTACCACTCGGCCTTAACATGGTTAACGTGCAGGAGAGACCTCCTTCTAGTCATGATTTAAGTTGTGTATTTAAATATTTTGAGTGAATTCTTGGAATTATCAGAACATTATACAGTAGTTTCTAGAAAAAGCATCCTATGTTCATCTAAATACCTTTTATTTTCCTCAAGCCCCAACTGTCACATACATAGCAAAGATACATTATCCTGCTATGTTTTTTTAGAGACAGGGTTTCTCTCTGTTGCCCAGGCTGGAGTGCAATGGTGTGATCATAGCTTACTGCAGCCTTGAACTCCTGGGCTCAAGCGATTCTCCTGCCTCAGCCTCCTGAGTAGTTGGGGCTATAGGTGTCCCACCACACTCGGCTATTTTTAAAATTTTTTTTGTAGAGATGGGTTCTCTCTATGTTGCCCAGGCTTGTCTTGAACTCCTGGCCTCAAGCAATTCTCTTGCCTTGACCTCCTAAAGCACTGGGATTACAGGTGTGAGCCACTGCACCAGGCCTATTCCTCTACTCAACGTACCATTTTAGCAAGTTTCTTTCTCTCACCATCTCCTTCACATTTTCTTTCTCTTTCAAGTTTACCATCCATTGCCTTTGAGAATAACACAGAGAAACTCAATCACCAACACATGTAAAATCCAATGGATATGGATAGCAAAGTTGGCAAGCTGAGGAATGCCATAAAAATTCTGCTTGGAGTTTAATCAAGGTAAAGTTCAATGAACTTTGTCCATTCAAATGAAAGGTACAAACAAAATTGGGAAGCATAAAGTAAATTTAAAAAAGCATAAAGCAAAATTGGTAAGCATAAGCATAAATCTAAATGAACAAAGTGGTTGCAAGGGCTTTTTAAATTTGCAGGGACTCCATTTACCTGGCCTCAGGTCTCCAAGCCAAGCTGACCTCAGCTCGTTTTCACCAAACAAGAATGACTTATCCTACACTCACTAATTCTTTCCCTTCTCAAAACCTGTAGTGGCCCCTAAATGCTTCTCATATCACATTAAAACACCCAACATAGAATTCAAGGGTATTTATCCCTGGCTTTTGAAGATACTAGTTAAGACACAGAGTGTATTAGTTTGCTAGGGCTGCTGTAACAAAGCATCCCTTGGCTTGTAGAAGTATCATCCTGATATCTGCCTTTATCTTTACATGGTGTTCTCCCTGTGTGTCCAAGTTCCCCCCTTTTTATAAGGACATCAGTCATATTGGATGAGGACCTACACTAATGACCTCATTTCAACGTGGTTACCTCTATAAAGACCCTATCTCCAAACAACATCATATTCTGAGGTTTAGGGGTTAGGATTTTAACACATAAATTTTTGGAGGCCACAATTCAACTCATAACATACAGTACTATATTGTCATTATTATTATTTGGTGGCATCTGTGGAACTGTAAGTATAATGGGAAGGACACATACTTGTCGTCAGACAGACTTCAATTGAAATTCAGCTCTGCCGTTTACTCTGAGCTTCCTGACTGCGTGAGATAGAGATAAAATGCCTATAATGCAGAATGCTGTGAAGACTAAATGGGGAAGCAACTTCTGTAAATATGTAAGGACAGACCTTTGCACATTACACCCAACGGGAATGACCCATATCAGGTTTGAACTTTCTTCTAATAAACCAAAGCATAACACAACATAATCAAACTTGTTTGCCTATTCCAAAAAGGAAAACCTGTAAGATAATTCATAAAAATCTCTCAAATCTCTCTGTTTAAGACTCTGAACACTCTCTCTTCCCATAACGAAATGCGTTTCTTGTTTGTTCATTTATGGCTGTTTACCCAACTCTATAGAAACCAATCTAAATCAATCTTTCTTATGGCATCTTTTCATGTTTGAATTCATCTGGCCATTTGATCGCAAGCTCTTGGAATGGAAGAACGATGTATTCAATGATATAATTAAGTATTTGAAATATTTTGATATAATATGTGAAAATATTTTCTGAAGACAGCCTTCATGTTAAGCACCTTCTCTATGTAATTCATTGATAATTAGGGAACTTTGAAGCATATCTTTGTTTCCCAGACTGTTCTTTCTCATTGACCTGGTGTCCACTGTCTACTACCATATGCTTGTTGTCTCTATTATCTTTATTCTCAAAACCTCCTTGCAGAAAAGACACAGATGTGTTTTGGGGATTAAGCAATAAAGTGCTCTGGGGCTGCTGGGTAATATTAAGCAGGTTGTAGAGTGCACAGGGTGTCCCCAAAACACAGGAGATTTTCATATTTATCATAATTCTTTAGCAGATGGTTGTAGGTCTGTTTTAATATAAGTCTGAATGTTACAACAATTTTCTACTCTGTATAAGGAGTGTTTTATCTAATTTGCATAGGGCACTGCATGGGCTGGCCTTGGCCTTGCAGCTGATAAATCTGATATGTAATTCCCCTCAAGAGATTCTCAGGCAAGGAGAACTAAGCCAGAGGAAGGGAACTCTGTGCATTTTCTGACTTCAGCAATGTGAGGGATTGGTTGGGGGAGAATCTTTTGACAAGTCCTGTATTAAGGAGTGGCCTCCCCTCTCAGTGTTGGAGAAAACTGTAGTCAAGCAGGCTCTGGGGTGGGTAGTGAATCTGCCAGCATTGCACGCTACTCACAAGAGAGATGGAGGAGCTAAGCCATGGAAAACGCACTGCCCTGGTGCTACTAGATAAGATCAGAGACCTGATCCTCAGGGAATTGACAACAGTGTCTTCTTCACTCATATCGCAGCTGAATCATCTAGAAGATAAACTCAAACTCATCAAAAGGAAACCCTCAATAGGAGAAACAAGAGATATGTAATATTTTGCAGACATCTGTCACACTGCTATGTGATAAATAGCTTGGAGTACGTAATGCATGCAGGGCTTAAAACCTAGATGATGGGTTGATAGGTACAGCAAACCACCATGGCACATGTACACCTATTAAAAAAACCTGCACATTCTGCTCATGTCTCTTAAAACTTAAAGTAACATAAAAATAAACCTTGGAGTGGTGCATTTTAATACTTCAAAAGGAGAGTTTGCTTTTTAATCATCTAAATCATGTCAATACAAAATATTAATAGCAATCTGACCAATGATGATGGCCAATGACATCAGTATGAACCATATTTTTAAAAATGTAATTAGCATAAGAATTAGAGGAAAATATGTCTGTTTTTAACAAATGCATATTCTGGTTGGAGAGCATAAAAAATAGCAAACAATAAAACTTCCTAGGTGGCAAAATTATGTGATATATCAACATTGACATCTTTGCAGAAAGATTTAAGGGGTGATTGGGAGCATAGCCAAGCAGATGGAGACTGTGTGAAGGCAGAACCAAGCGGGAAGGCAGCTCAAGCTCAACAACTCCTGAAGCATGGGAGGGCAGAGCACCCTTCACTGAGAGGCCCGACAGGGTTTAAACACTTGACTTAAACTTAGCCAATCACAGGCACCAGGAAACAGCCAGGGTGAGAATGCTAGGGGAAGTTTATAAAGTGGAGCTGGGCTGGGAATTGGCATCACAGATAATGGTGGAAAGTAATGGAGATGAAAAAAGAAACACAAAATATTTGAGAAAGGAGGAACCTTGTAGAAATAAAGAAACAGACACCTATCACGGAGACCGAGGCCGCTGCTTGGCAGATGCATTTCCTTTTAGAGCACGCCCTGGAGCCTTGAGACAACATGCTCTCGCTCTTCGTTTTAGGCAGCCCTGATGAGGTTCTGCTTCTTATAATCACAGCTATGTAACAAAAGCTATAGGAATACCAGGCAGAGGAAGAGGCAGGCCAAGGGAACAGCGAAGGGCCTGGGACAGGAAGAGGGGTGGAATTTTTGGGGGAAAAGTGGGGGAATCAAGCTATGGAGGACTATGGCAGGTAGAGTAGGTCCAGGGTCTTCATTGCACAGATTAAGAATGACTCATTGACCCTAAGATTAAAAAATAAAAAACAAAACACAAAACAGCTGTCATTATAAAGTTGGAGGAAGGTCGGGAGGCAGTTGAAGGCAGGGAGAAAAGAGTTCTAAGATTCTGCACGTATAGATAGGCAAGAATTCAAATTGCCAAAGCCAACTTGAGCATTTTGGGCGGGGCGTTTTATATGAGGTTTTAAATTTTGTTTTCTTCTAATGTTTAGACTGAAGAGAAATTCCCTTCAATCAGAACAACTTTAACAGATTATTAAAAGGGACAGTGTGAAACCTTCAATAATATTTAGAAATATGTGTAAGAGAGCTAATTTGATTCATTCATCACATTTTCAAGTAACTGGTGTGGGCTCCATAACACAGTACAGACTACATAACACAGTACAGGCTTTTGTGTATTAAAATTAATGAAAAAGTGGGGGGGACTTATGGGTCTCAGTAGTTCTCCCAATTTAAATACACTTAAGTAACTGTGAAAACTGGTCAGTTTACACATAAAATCATGCCAATTTCAAACAGAAAAGTTCCATTGATATTGACCACATTTTTGGCTCCTATTAAATTGCTACATAAATATATAAAGCAGGTCAGTAATACTATATGTCTGCAAAAACATATTTTTGGCAAATAAAACTCATTTCATTTTCTAATTTCAATCTTCCTTACCCAGTATTCTTAAATATATAAAAATTATGTTTGGTGCTAAATATCCAAATACCCCCACTCCCACACACTTTTTTCCACATTGCTTTTATCCATCCTTTTCTTTTACAGATTTATGCATAAAATAGTTTCAGTTAATAAGGATCACAATTTTTAATCTCCCAAAATCCAGCTTCCCATTGTCACCCAGAGCAACATCTGAAGTTTAAATGTAAAGGATCAGTGATTATCATGAGCTGAATGGTGCCCGCTGCCCCCCTAAAAAAAAAAGATATGCCCATGACTTTACCTCCGGAGCCTGAGAATGGGACCTTATTTGGAAGAAAGATCATTGAGGATGTAATTGAGATCATCCTGGATTACTGGTGGGCCCTAAATCCAAAGATAAGTGTCCTTTTTAGAGGCAGCAAGAGAACAGATCTGGAGAGAAGAGAAGTGAGAAGGAGAAGATGACCATGTGGGGATGGAGGCAGTGACTGGAGTTAGACAGCCTCAAGTCAAGGAATGTATGAGCCACCAGAAGGAAGCTGAAATTGGCAAGGAAGGATTCTTCCCTAGATCCTTCAGAGGGAGCCCAGCCTCATTGCAGGCAGCTGGCCTCCAGTGCAGTGAGAAAAATTTCTGTGGTCTTAAACCACCAAGTTTGTGGTAATTTGTTAGAGCAGCTCTAGGAAACTAATACAATGATTAAATGGTATCGATTTATTTTTAAATTTGCATTTCATTAAGTTTGTAGCCCATATAAAAATGCTGATTTTTTTTCTTGTGATATTGTGATTTAATAAGAAATATTTATTTGTTCTGTATCCCTGCTTCCTGGCACAGAGCTTCTGAAGCTTCCGAACCCTTGGAATTTCCTGAATGATACGAATGAGAGCAGCAGCTTTTGTTATTCACAATAAGCCCCTTTCTAACTATACCTGAGTTACTCTGATGAGGTGACTCTTTGTGGGACCCTAGATAGTTTCAGGATGGGACCTGGTTGCTAGAGGAACCAACCATGAAATTAGAGGGTTGGGAGGTGAAAGGGGCTAGAGATTCAACTGATCATCAATGAACAACGATTTAATCAATCACGTCTATGTAAGAGAACGTCCACAAAAAGTCCTAAATGACAACGGGGTTTGGAAAGCTTCTGGGATAGTGAACGCATTGAGGTTCTGGCAGGTTGGTGCCTCCGGAGAGAGCATAGAAACTCCATTCCCCTGCTCCTCACATCTTGCCTAGAATCTTTTCCATTTGGCTGTTTCAAACTTGTATCATTTATAGTAAACTAATAATAGTAAGTTAACACTTTTCCCTGAGTTCTGTGAGCTGTTCTAGCACATTATCCAAACTGAGGAGCAGGTCATGGGCACTCCCAGTTTATAGCCTGTCAGTCCTGTGTGTGGGAGGCCCAGAACTTGTGGCTGGCACTTGAAATGGGGGCAGTCTTGTGAGAGTTTGATGCTAACTCAAGGTAGTTACTGTC
This sequence comes from Gorilla gorilla gorilla, assembly GCF_029281585.2. Lineage (NCBI taxonomy): Eukaryota > Metazoa > Chordata > Mammalia > Primates > Hominidae > Gorilla > Gorilla gorilla. The sequence continues at coordinate 35,948,843 of NC_073235.2, forward strand.
AGAATTGAGTGGAATCATTGGACATCCACTTGGAGTCTAGAGAGTTGGAGAACTGTTCATGGGTGTGTGAAAAACCCACATATTTGGTGTCAGAAGTGTTCTGTAGGTAGAAACCAATCATCATAGTTGGTATCAGAGGTATTATGGAGTAAAAGTAGCACAGGTTCCTTAACTTAATTTCTACCATAATTAAAAAAAGGATATTGGGTTATCTCACCCTGGTTTCCCAGTCAGGGCTCCAGCCTGGGCTGTCATAATAACTTCCTCCTTTCCTTTTTGACCCTTGTTAGCTTCCATTGCCCATGGAGTCAAGTTTATTAAGCTCCCCAGAATGGCGATGAAGTCCTCACTTACTTTCCAAACTTCTCTTTTTCTAAACCTTCTCTTGGACCTACTGTACTACTCTAATCTGCTTGTGGCTGCTAAGCTTGCCTGTCATGATCTCTTGAGATTCAGCTCAAGGGATGAGACCATAAAATCTCTTCTGCCCTTCCAGGGGGACGTCACCCTGTCGGCCTCCACTGTCACCCATACAGCATCATCAAGGAAGCCTTAAAATTTTGTGTCTTCCTAAGTTAATAATCTCTGAGTGGTTTTAGTTAGGATTTAATCCAGAGGGTTGGATTACTGGTGGAAAAGAGGGAAACTGAAAGTGCTTAAAATGCCTCAGTGCTAAAGAAGAAGGACTCAGTGTATAGTTTTAGTGAAGACAAGCACTGTGCACTCACGCCTACTGATGGTACTAAACACAGATCCAGAAAAACCCTAAAATAGGGCCCTGAGGGCCTAGTCTTCCAGGGATGAGGAGGAGAAGACAAAGAGGATGGATAACAAGTGGAGAAAGACAGGATTTGGTAACTGATAAAGAAAACTTACTTTCCTTTAGATTGTAGAGAGGGGAGAGTTGCAGATAAGAGATAGAGGTCACAGGTAATAATTTAGTAACAATGTAAACTGCAAGGCAAAGCTCTTTGGTAGCTGATAGGGTTTGGATGTTCTGTTCCCTCCAAACCTCATGTAGAAATGTGACCTCCAATGTTGGAGGTGGGCCTAGTGGGAGGTGTTCGTGGGGCTGGATCCCTCATCAATGGCTTGGTGCTGTCCTCACGATAATGAGAGAGTTCTCATTCTGAGTTCATGTGGGATCTGGTTGTTTAAAAGAGCCTGGCACTTCCTCCTTCTCTCTCTTGCTTTCTCTCTCACCAAGTGACATGCCTACTCCCCTTTCACTTTCCATCTTGACTGTCAACCTCCTGAGGCCCTCACCAGAAGCAGATGCCAGCACCATGCTTCCTGTACAGCCTGAAGAACTGTAAGCCAAAATAAACCTCTTTTATTTATAAAATACCCAGCTTCAGGTATTCTTTCACAGCGATGCAAATGGACTAATACAGTGACAATACATCCTGACTTACTTACCTGGCCACATTTTTCTGTTAAGAATTTCTAGTGAGTTTTGAGGAACAGAAACATTTTTTTAAATTGTGGAAGTAATTAGCCAGAGTTAACTTTTATGTCCCAGTGAAGAAAGATTCCCAAGCTCTAGGTGGCACACCACTTATCTTTGAATAGCTTTGAGAAAAAGAAATCATGCCACAAAAACAATGTGATTCATTGATTGTACTTCAGACAGCAAAGAAAGTTCTAGGGTATGATTTAGAAAGTTGGTCTGCAAAAACTCATTTTCAAGACAAATAATGTAAAACTAGGTTCACTAGGATTGAGGCATTCATTTCACAAAGAAGTAATTATGAGTAATTAAAATGTCATGCACCAATGATGATTAGTGACAATTGGCATTGCCACAGTATTAAAAAATACAAAAATTGATTGAATTAAATTTACTTTAGCCAGCACCTCATAAGAGTAAAGTAAATGGCCTGTGGCAGATATGAATGGCCACAGGGTGTAGCAAGTAATTTCTTATAGGTTTTACTAAATGTATTTAGTCTAGTCAATGATGTTTTATTGAGTTTGGAAAATTTTGGATGTCTAGTGTTTAACACAAGACTCATGGTTCAAGATGACTGTATTTCATATCCATGTGAAATGTACTAGATTTTCAGGAAAGTCCATGTATTGATGTAATTCTAAGAACTCAAGGCTGGCACCAGCTTTAACGGTGGATGGTGCAAACTGCTTTAGTTACTGTGGCCCTTCCTGTCACCACCTTTGCAAAGTGCTGCCATGGAGAATGTCCCCACTTTGGGCACGTTTCCTGTGATGCTCCAAGTCCCATCTCATTCCACCAGTCCCAAATTCCCTTCTGAGTAGAAGGTAGTATAGAGGGTTAGCATCATTTAAGTCTATCCTTATGCCATGAAACACATTTTACTGATGTGTTTAATCAGTGGGGTTCCCATAAGCTGGTCTGCAGTCAGGTGGATGTGTGTGTGTGTGTGTGTGTGTGTGTAGGTGAGTTTTCACCAGTCATACCTGAGCCCCTTTACTGCTATGTGATGAGCCTTGGCCCTTGCCCCTCAGCTGGGCAGCCCAGGCTCTGTGGCTCTTGGTCTTGCCTACACACCTGGGTAGCCCACACCCTACTTTCTCCAGGCCTACAAACCCCAGCTATAGTGCCTCAGCTTCCCTACCTCCTCTTAGAATATTCTGAATTGAATGAATTAAGAGACTGGCTTCCAATTTTGCTAACATACTTACCTGAAACTACATTTTGATCACGACTGGGTAGAAAATGAACATTTGGGCTCCCTGTCCTGTTGAACTGTTGAAATACAGGTCTAAATTGAGCAACGTAAATCAAGATCACAATTATATGCAAAACAATATTATGAAATAAAACTTTGTTACAGTAGTCCCCCTTATCTGCAGGGGATATATTCCAAAACCACTAGTGGATGCCTGAAACTTCAGACAGTACCAAGCCCTATATACATTACTGTTTTTTCCTATACATACATACATATATAGCTATGATAAAGCTTAATTTATGAAGTAGGCATAGTAAAAGATTAACAATAACTAATAATTAAATAGAATAATTATAGCAATCTACACGCTATAATAAAAGTTATATGAATGTGGTCTCTCATTTATTTCTGAAGTTTTTCATTTAATATTTTTGAACCTCAGTTGACCATAGGTAACTGAAACAGTGAAAAGTGAAACTAGGTAAGTGAAGACTACTGTTTTCTTTAATTGTAAAAGCAGAAAAATGATATCTTTTTATACTTGTGTTATATCAGGAAAAATTTGTCCATTGTCTTTCTTGCAAATAACTATGCTTTCCTCTTGACTTTTGGGATATTCAGGTCTTTTCTTTTACTAAGTGATGTTACTAGCAGATGGCCCTGCTGTCTTCCGCTCTTTAGCCATCATTTTTACCCCTAGATTACAGAATGAACTTCCAACTTTTCCTCCGTCTATCAGTTCTCGACCAGCATTAAATGAATAGTTAGATGTGTGATGAGATTAGTGTTTCACTCCCTTGCCTCTCTTCCAATCTCAGGCTTCCCACTAAACTTAGAACTAGACCTAAACTCTCTAGTGTAGCCAATAAGGCCAAACACAACCTGGCCCCTCCTATAGGGTTACATCTCATTATTCACAGTAGTTATGTTTCATAATGTCGTTGCCAACATTGAGTTAGCAAATCCTGAACCATTGCTCCTTGGAAAAATACTGGGTTACGTTTCTCTGAGCCTAGGGTCACAACATTTTTGTCAACTGATCAATACATAACCTTGTTTTGTGTGTGTTTCTGTTTAAAGACACTTTATTTAGCATAGAAAGTTCATTTATTAACTTTGGAGTCCTGGTCAACAGCAGGAGTTGCTGCTATAACTTATACTTGAACAAAGCTTATCTAATACACATATTTTCTACATAAGGCACATCACAGCCTTCGTGCACTTACGAACACCAGACAGCACCTCGGCACTACTCTTCGGGGCCATTTTAAACAGCGACATCAACCAAAAGCACAAAAATGTGAAAAATGCAGTACTAAGCAGACCTCAAAAAGGACACTTGTGTATAGTAAGCAAGTGAAACCAGAAGGCGGGGCATTGTCTTGTTCAATCTCAACTGGGGACATGTGCATGGCGAGACTTCAAATTTTTTGCCAAATAAGTCTGCAAGTGATAGCGAAAGCACTGTGATGATTGATTTTGGGGGTTACAAGTGAATTTCAGTGAGTAGCAAATTCATAAATAAAGAGTAAAGATTTTCTGACTTTATCTTCTACAAATATCCTTTGTGTTTGCTACACTCCAGCTATACTGGCCTCTATGCTTCTAGTCCATGTCCAGCTCACTTCTGCCTCAGAGGCTTTGCACTTGCTGTTCCCCTTGCCTGGGTTATACCCTGCACAAACCCCAATCTAATCCCCAGCATCTATGACAGAGCCAGATGCCGTAGGCACTCAATACATAGTTGGTGAATGAATGGCAATTGTTTTCTTAAGATGTCCTTTCTTGACAAAATAGAAAACACAGGCAACTCTTCGACAGTACTCAAAATTCAGGGGAATAATTTACAGGTCTGTATAATCCCCGAATTGAAGATCCATTGCTTGTAAAAAGCACTCTCTACAAAGCTGCAGCCCATCATCTTTTCCCATCATGTTGGGATTTTATTTAGTCACACAGCCTAACATGTCATCAATAAACCAACAGCAGTGTCTCACATTGGAAGCATCCCTGGAACAGTTAGAAGAAGAGAGGCTTTAGGCAGTTTTACCTGAGTATTGATACAGATTGCTATCCTCTTAACTACCAGAATAAAGACACTTTCCTTTCATTTAACTAAGTTGATTTGTACTAACAGAAAGAATCATTTTGATGAGTTTTGGGGAGTGCTTTTGGAGAAAGATAAATGTGAGAAAAGTTATGCAGAAGTAGGCTGCAGGGGGCTGCTCTGGAGAACTGGAATTCAGCCTGAGTCTCTGAACTGCGGTAGGTGAGAAGAGACATGAAATATAACACAGGAGAATAGAGAGGGCAAAGGGAAGGGCTTCAGAAAAAGAACCCTCCCCCTTTTTACAGTTTTGCCCAAGGCTGGACCTGCCTCATTCATTCTTGGTGTGGCATCAATTTGTTAAAAACAAACCAACAAAAAACTTCCAGGAAGGAAGGAAGGGAGGGAGGGAGGGAGGGAGGGAGGGAGGGAAAATAACAACTGAAAAACAGTTAGGAAAAAGAGTTTAATAATTTACCAGATAAATAAAAGATCAAAGTTGGGAATCTGTCTGGGGTAGGAATGCAGGTATAGCTTTCTGCTGAGTAAACTCAGTTCTCTCACAGACTCAGCCAGACACTGTCTATACTGTCCCATTCCCAGAAAACACTGACTTTGGCCACAGTTTAGCTCCCCTTACAGCAAAGCAGCAAAGTCTGTATTCAAGCCCCACCTTGCCCTTCCTTCCAGGGGACCTGCATTATTCCTATCAAACCCAAACTGTTCTCTCTGTGGCTGGGGACAGACTTCACTGGTTAGCACAGTTTTTAATATGAATCCAACCTTCTCACTTCTCTTTTGAGCTTTCTTGTGTCTCAGCTCTAGCATGGAGAGCACTTACAGAATATCCCCCTAAATGGGAACATCTGGTTTGCCAAAGAGGTGACCTCATACATGAGCCTCTTGAAAGCCCATGAGCCTGAGTCTTGTAATGGGGAATGCTTATCCGCCAGGTATGAAAGATGAAATGAGGGCTCCAGGAATTTCGTCTTAACTTGCAAGGGAGGAGGATCTATTGTTCAGGTGCTGAACAGTGCAGATTTTCAAGTTTTGTTAGGAACACAAAAGTGTTTGCTCTCAGGAGAACTATGTTATTTTCCTTGAGGGCTTCTCTGCACACAATGGAAGCAGAGAAACCAAACTAATCCTGGTCCCTCCTGTTGGCTTCTTTCAAAATTTTGAGTTGTTTCCAGTCCAAACCAGACTGGCCCAGGCTTCCATTTAAAAATAATCCACTTACCACAGCATTCAAAGCAATTTGGCAAGCCTAGGAAGAAGTGTGACAGGAGGACGGGTGGGTTGGTTGGGGGAGGCAAGGCAAGGAATCCATTTTTGTGTACCCTCTCCACGTGGTGCAGGTGCTGTGCCAGCCACTTAACACGCTGAGCCCAGGGCCTATTGAGAAGAGTCCAGTGCTGTGAACGAGCATCCCTCAGGCTCCCAAGCCGGCTGGTTTGAAATCTGTGTCTCCCTTGACTATCATGAGCAAAGATACCAAGTAAGTGCCATCTCTAACAGGGCAAAGCTGAGAAAACATTACAACAAAAACACAATCATTCCTTAAACTTCAAATCATAGAAAACAATGAAGAGAAATTCTGGTGTTCAGCTATCAGTAAACAAACATCTTGTAAATATTTACGAGTGGGCTTGATATTATCAGTTGTTGTTTAGGAAGGAGGTCAATAAAGGGGACCAAGGTTAGCCAGCAATAGAACAGATAGGAAAGTCTCATGATCCTAGGTGCCCTTTGACTTAGGGTGCCTACACTAAAAGGAACACAAAGACAGGCCATATGCCCATCTTTTCCCCATCCTAGACTTTGTGATCTGGTCCACAGCCCTCATTTCACAACTGAAAAATCAGAGGGTCCTGAGAACTTCGGTGGTTTCCCTGGAATAGTGCAGTCCACTTGGGAGCCAGGACCTGGGTCTGGTCTTCTAATGTATTTTTCTTTCTCCTTCCCACTGCTGATTTGGGGGCAAACCATCTGATTGGAGGCATGATGATGAGGAGGAGAGGCACAGAAGCCTCGAGCTCTCCTCTGTCCTCAAGGCGTGTGGCACAACTTGTGATAAAATGGAACAGTGGACCTAATACTACTGCTTGTATAATGGATTTTTGCATGGCATAAATTTTGCATTCACTTTGTATGCAGCATATATGTTTTTTCAACTCTCTCTGAATGTTGTTCCATAGTATACTTATATGCTCCCTGAGACCGAAATAATTGCTCGTCTCCAAGACTATAAAATCCTCAAGGCCAAGACCTACCCCCTCTACATTGCTGACTCACCCCCATTCCAAAAATGTAAAGCAATCCACAAATATTTAGTTAATGCTTGAAGAACTGACTGCAGTTGGCATCATGCTGGTGACTTGGGGACACAGAAAGGCCCTGTTATTTAATTTAGAGGGTGAAAGATGATATTATTTGTTCACGATTCTCCTTTCCCTCCTACTCCTGCTGGTGGGAGAAGTCTATACCTCCCAGCTATGCTGACTGTAGGGTTTGCCATGGGACTGTCACTGAACACAGAAACATGAGCAGAAGTAATGGTGTGTCAGCCACTGGCAGAGCCTTTCTTCTGCCCCTCTTGTGGCCCTGCCTCCACCTTGAGAACCTCATGCCCCTGAACAGTAGTGGGGCTGCCACTGGAGTCTGGGCACTGGGACAAGAAGATCAGAGGAGCAGACCCCAGCCCATCCTGATGCCTGGAGTCAAGCCCAGCCACACACAGCAGGGACCCAGTGGAGCCACAGCTGACACACAGGACTATGAATGAGGAATAAATGTTGAATACTGTAAGCCACTTAATTTTTTCCTGGGTTGTTACCATGGTAAAAGCTAATATATGGAATCTCTCTTAAAAGCACATTTGCCATAGAGCTGAAGTGCTGTGAACCAATTTGGTCACACAAAATATTTAGATTCTTTTTGGCAGATACTGAAGCAGTTTGACCTTGCTACTGAGTTATAATGAAAGCAAACCTCAAACCAGATTTCCCTACACGTATGTAAACATTTATTAAATAAATATGTGTTAATACAGGCATAAAAATGGACCTTACTACCTGCTGTCCCAGCTCAGGAAAGTCCCAGCTCTCTGTCCCTTTAGTGTCTCACCCACCATCTTTACTCAAAGGTTTCCTAGAAGCAGACGCTAAACATCTCAGAGACAGGATTGTACCCTTTTTGTAGGCATTGGGCAATTAAAACTCTTTGTAGCAATGCCTGGACAACAGACTTATAGGGATCAAGATTCAGGTGACATCCCTAAAGGAGTAAGCCACGGGTCTTGCTGGATTCTTAAGCCCTGTTCAGGAAACCGTGGTGAATATCTCTAACATGTAGACAGCAGAGATACAAGTTGAGACCAGTTACAGACCTTGTCATGGAGAAGTTTACAGAGTTGAGCAGGGGCTTTTGGAGCCCAAGGTTAGGGTTCATGATGGGCTTTAGTTGTCTGAGAACACCCGAAAAATCAAGGGATGTGTGTGCATGTATATGCAATGTTGTAGGAAAAGGTCTACATTGTTCATCAGATTTCTAAAAGAGCCCATGACTTAAAAAGGGCAAAGAAATGCTTTCCCATGGGATCTGTAAGAGATGACTCTATAACAAATGCATTTACTCAGACTTTGCTATGAAGGATCAAACTATAGACTATATAAGAAGAGACTTCTAGCCAAATGACCAAAAAAGGTTCTTACACGTAACAACTATGGTAATTAAGAGGTTATTTTAAAAATGTCCTCCTAACAGAACTAATGACTAATAAAAATGGTACTAGACATGTTCCAATGAAGGAAACTCCATGCTGCACCATTACAAAAGTCAATCATAGACTCAGCAAAGCAAAGGCTCAAGGTTGCTTTGATATGCAGCAATGCCCACAGGGTAATAGTAGCAACTCCCAAGTCTCATTTTAATCACCATTTGCCTCTCCGTGCCAAGTATGAAGCAGAATGGGAAGAATTTACAGCCATGATTTAACCATCTACTCTGCATTGCTGGCTCTGTTACTTAGAATAGACATCACACGTAAGATAATAAACATACAGGTAGCAGGGACATTTCCCCCTCAAACTGTCCAAGCCTGTTCAACAAAGAGCATAGCTGATGTCAATGAAATTCATGGCCCAAGAAGTCATGTGTTATTCATCATGCGGTTTTCATAACCCCTGCTACATCCCTACATATCCCAGTTTAAGAAGCACAGGCTTCGCTTCTCTGAGGTTTAGTTTCCTCCATATACTAAATGGGAATAACCATACTTACATCAAAGGGTTCTTAGGAAAATTAATTGTCATGTATTGGTTCAATCCTATAACATAGCTATGCTGCCTAGTACCTAGCAGGTACCCAACAAATATTAAAACCTACCTCCATTCCCACTTGCTATGCAGCTCTGTGCTTCTCAGAGTGGTCTCCAGAGCGGCAGCATCGCAGGGAGCTTCTTAGAAATGCAAATTCTCAGGCCCACCCTAGACTTACAGCTTCAGAAATTCAGGGGGTGAAGTCCAGTGAAATATGTTTTAATAAGTCTTCTGCATGATTCTGATACATCCTAAATTTAAAACCACTGATGTAGATAAATCACTCTTAACCATGGCTGTACATTAAAATCATGTTAGATGCTTTTAAAAACTACTGATACTTAAACTCTCTAACCACCCCAAGACTACAACAGAATCTCTATGGGGTGAGGGGCTGGGAGCATTGGTCATTATCAACAGTTCCCCAGGGATTTAAATAATTGAATTTAAAGGGCCAAGGGAAGTCCACTTCTCTCCCCTTGGCAGTCTGCACTGGATGCTTGAAATCCAATCAATATTGAGTCTCTTCTGAACTCAGACCTGCCACACCAGTAACTAGCTGTGGGGCCTTGGAAAAGTTTCCTATACTTCTGTTAGCCTTGTTTTGTCACTTATAAAATGAGGATCATAATGATCCATCTTGCATCTTCTTATTTTCCAATGGGAACACTGAATTCCAAAGCTTTTGTCCCTTGCCCATGTCACATATAGCAGTAGTAGCAGACCAGGGCCCAGCCTTTGCCATGTCCTCTTCTGCAAAGAGTCATGTGTATGGGTGGGGGACAGAGAAACATCTGGAGCCCTGGTGTGGGCGTTGGTAAACTTTATAATATTTTTGGCATAAGTATCGGAAGGGAGGGCTTCCAGCTAATGACTGGGGAATGTGCCACTAAGAAAGGTGAGTGAAGGACTTGCAGGACTCAGTGGAAGCTGTGTGGGGTGAGGAGAAGGATCTGCAGCAGGACAAGGAATCACCGATGAGCGTACACAAGGATAAATACACCATTCATTTTCCACTGGGGCTGGTGGAGGGGCAGGCAGCTTTGGTTAGGATACGTGGAGACTTTGAGATTTCAGAGTAAAATTGGGAACAGGGCTTGGAAAAGCTAGCAGCAGCATGAAACTGAACAGGGAACAGGGAGGGTGCGGATATCTTTGTGTACTCTGCTCTGATTGGGAGGGAGAAAGGGGAGACCCAGGGATGATTTAGCCATTTCTCTTGCTTGGGAAGGGTGGCATAAGCCCAACAATTCACAAGCCCAACAGTGTGGAAATGCAGAAAGGAAGTATTTAGCTCTAGCAAAATTCGACTTTGGGTTTATTGAATCTATTATCTTTATTTTTCTTCTCCTTCCCATGATCCCTCCCCATGATGTACACACACTTAAGAATCACCATGTCTGCTAGGTGAGAATGATTACTGTCATCTGAGAAGAGGCTTCAAACTAAGCTTCACTGTTCCTCCCTCTAACTCCTGTTCATCCACATATCAGGGACAAAATGAAGGGGAGGAGGCAGCTGGCTCTGCCCTGCAGCCCCCGATGGTCACAGTAGTCACTGCTTTGGAGTGAACGCCTACGTACTCCCCGGATTTTATATATTGAAATTCTAGCCCCCATGGTGATGTTATTGGGAGGTGGGGCCTTTGGGAGGTGATTAGCTCGCGAGGATAGAGCCCTCATGAATGGGTTTAGTGTCCTTATAGAAAGGGACCGCAGAGAGCCCTCTCTTTTTCTGCCATGTGGGGAAAATGAAAGCAGCCATCTGCAACCTGGAAGAGGTCCTTACCAGAACCTGACCATGCTGGCCCTGATCTTGGACTTCCAGCCTCCAAAACTGTGAGAAATAAGTTTGCATTTTTATAAGCTACCCAGTGTATGGTACTTTATTACAGCAGCCCAGACTAAGACAGTCACCATGTGCAGTGTGGGTGCGAGGCTCTGCCCCACATTTTCTTTCCTGATTCTGAATTTCTTATTCTGACCTTGGCCTTCATACTCACAAGGCTCAGGTCTCTCATTAATGTGCTGAGATGACTCTTCCCACCTTCTGCCATTCACTATTGACCAGGAATGACCTTTACTGTGGTGACTTTGAAGGCAACAAGACAAAATCAATTAACTGGACAAAAGCGAAGACCTTAACTTTTTCGTAATTATTATAAACCAGAAGGAACTCTAGAAGTATGATTTTTATCCCAAGCATTCTAAAACTTTATTGGCAACTTTTAAATCAGTATCACAGAGGCTTTAAAGCCATTTACACTAGAAAACTGGCTTTTATGTCAAATATTTATTTTAAAAACCTCTGTAGTTGTAATCCTCAAACTATGACTCACTTTATCTAAAGAAACATTTGAGATTTCAAAATTCTGGCACAAACAAATAAATATCTTGGGTACCTACCACCTTGAAGTGTACTACAATGGTTTACCTTCTGCAGGGAGGGAGGAAGGAGAGGGAGCTCAGAAAAAATTTGAAGAAAGCAAATATGAGAGTCCTGTGAGCCCAGAAGGCATGTCATGGGCCAAAGCCTGCAGGTCTGGCCTGCCTGGAGCAAACATGCAGAGCCCACCAAGTTCAAGTAGAAGCTGAGCTCAGCATGTGGGTGGGGATGCACAGTGGGAAGAGACAGTGCAAGTGTCAGAGCACAGGCCCAAGCCAGGCACACAGCTATAGGCACATGGGGACTAGTATGCAAACTGGAAGACTGGAAAAGGATCCAGGAAGGAAGTATTAGGAGAGGTCGATCTTCTAACAACATTGTAAATGGCTTCTTTAGCTTCAGCTGTTAGGACACAGAGGCAGGGGCTGGTCCCCTAAATCTAGCCAGATTGTAATGCACACAGATTGCAAACAGAAGTAGTGAGCTAGGCTAATGCTAGCCCTCAAATGTGTTGTGATTGAACAACACAGGAATGAACTGATAAGATCAGTGTATCATATCAGCGTCAATGTCCTAGTGGTGATATACTATAGTTATATGTGATGTTATCATTAGGGGAAACAGGGAAGGGTGCCTGGCATCTTTCTGTATTATTTCTCACAACTGCATGCAAATCTACAATGATCTCAAAACCAGGTAAAAAAAAATTTAATGAGCTAAACTTTATAAATCAGAAGATGTCACATTTTTTAAAAACCTCATTTTCCAGCTTCTCTTGAGAAGTTGGAAGATCCGGCAACACCGGGCCCACCCTGTGTTCCCACAATGACATGTTCTCCCGTGACAATCAGAAGAAGCAGAGAAGCATCTGATGCCTTCACACAGGCATTACAATCTTCATTTTGCCCCCTTCTCCATCCAGCCTGCTTCACTATTTATGTTATTTGTCTGTTCCCAATGGACATTAGATTTTTCTGTTTTTCTATATAGAGGGACAGAGTTAAAGACTTGGCCGTCCGAGAGGTCATCTGAGTTCACACAATTTGTCTGGAGTTGAACACTACATCATGAATAAGAACACAAGGACATCTCACTATCCTGGTGCCCTTGGGGCCTTGCACATAATAGGTATCATTATAGTATTCTCCTACAGTAGAAGAACCACTTAGGATGGGTTCCAAGAAAAATCAATGACATACTAAATGTCATGCCACAGCAATTTCTGTCATAACTCAGGAGCCACATAAAATACAGTGAGTTCTTAAAGTCATAAATACTCTGAAATTATTTATGAAACAGGTATTAGGTAAGGTCTAATATACCAAAATTGGAAATACCTAGACACAAGATTTAACTGGAACTCTCCATATATGTGCACTCTACGATTCCAACACAAGGTGCCATTCCAAATGGAGTCTGTCTTTTCGTTTTCTGAGGTTAAAACATTTTCCACATTAGAAACCTGTCCCATTTGGTTTCCACATGGTAAATTACTCTACTGGAATCATTTACCCTAAAGGCAATGCAGTGTTCCCATTATCACTAAGCAGCAAAGGGCAAAATAGCCAATGGGACAGAGACAGGGAGGATAAATTCAGGTCATTCTTGTTGCACCAAAAAAAGCATTATATTGACTCACAGATTTAGATACATCTCTGTAGTTATTAAATGATACTTTTTACAACCTTTAGTCTGCTCAATATATGGTCCAACCTCCCTACACCACCTCTCACTATGCACATTCTTACACATCATACTCAGGAGTTGGCGTTTTTCCTGGTTAGGCCATTCTAATAGTGGTGCTTTCTCTGAATTTTACTATGAAAATTAGATTTTCCTCCCAAGGAGTCTGTGAAGGGTGGAATATTATAGCACACAAACTAATAATACGGAAAAAGCATGATATTTTTACATATTCCTTAACACATGAGTTAACTTATCAGGAGAGTTAAATTACATTTAAAATTCAGGGGCAGATGTAGGTCCTGGCTAATGGTCCCTCCAGTGGCCTGAGATAAGGATTCACTGACAGGGTTCTCTCAATCCCGCCCTAGTGTTGAACTTCGACCTGCAATATGCTCACTCTATGCTTAGCTGTTTTACAAATTGGTAAATACACAGGCCAAGCTGCTGCTGTCCATTATGTCTCAGATTGATTCAGTTTGGTTACTCAGGTTAGTTCAACCCCATCGCCCCTGCTGATGCTGCCTCAGTTCACACTGGCCGAAATGGACTTATCCATGTTGCCATTTGTACCATGTCATGGCCAAAGAAATTATATCCTGGAAATTCCTTGCAAAATGCCTGCAGTCTGAGATTTGGCTGTTGCCAGTGGCCACTAATCTGACCACAGTCATGCATTTGGAAAATTAAATTATTAATGTGAGATACTTACTCTACTGTATTAAAAGTAGTGGCTATGACATCCAAGCCAAATCATTTCATATGAAACACGGAATTGGTTTGCTCTGTGTGGGGCATCAGCTGGACTCTGCTGTAAGGCATCTGGTGACGCCATGAGTCCTCTCCAAGTTTTCTGCTGCAAGCCTGTGATAGCCAGCTGGCAGAGCAGCTGCAGGCCCAGGTCACTTTGGGAGCCAGCTGACCATACTCCCTGAGATAATACATTTATAGGTCAAAGGAGGCTCTGGCTCTCACTTTGAACAAGTGTGTTTTGTCACCAGGGGTTCCACTGACCATTGGGCTGCAGAACATGCAAATAATTTGCAGCTTCCTTAATTAAGCTAAACTCCAATCCCCAACATAGAGCTTGACCTCAAAGTGCTATTTTTATTTCTTATTCAAACGCAACCACACATCCCCTATCTGTATCAAAGTCTCTCTTTGTGAGGCTTTTGAAAACAACTATTTTCTCTTTCCATTTTTTGAAATGATACATTTATTTTGAATAGCTGTAGAGTTACAGATATATGGATAGAGATCAAATACGGTTTTGATTCTCAGAGATGAGTTTATCTGAGCAAAAGTAAAACACATTGTGAGTGGTAGATCATAAACAACTTGTTTGGATTTTGGTGAAATAAGTGTGTTAGACCAGTAGTCACATGGAATAAAATATTTCTGATGTTCATTTAGTGATGTTTCTCTTTGCTACTGAGATATGTCAAGTTTCTGTTTGCCTCTGATAAACGTCAGGTCTCTCCTACCTCTTCATAGTTCGGCAGCTTATTATACATTAAACAAATATCTAGAAAACACCTCCTCTATGCCAGGCGCTCTGTGGAGCTCTGGGTGTAATCAGCATTAAGACAGATGAAGACGTTTCCTTCAGAGAATAAAACTAGTGGAAATTCCGCTCTAGTCATCCTTTCCTAGCAAAAACATGTGTCCCGTTTTCCAGATTCCAAGAGATGGGAAATTTCCCACATGGGCTTAATAGAGATTCCCTCTGGATTTGTTTTTTAGAAATCATTTATCAATGTATACGGATGAAAATGACATTTTTCTGGAACAACTTTTCCACATTCAGAAAACTACCTTCATGATTTCTGAGAACCTGGCAGCCATAAAAGAGAAAAGATGCTGTTTCTCTGTGCTCTTTGTGAAAAGGATCACAGCAAATGGAAACTTCAGGCTTCTTGGAAAGTCTCTAGTTCTGAAAGATTAGGGTTTACACTCTACTGTTAAACTAGATTTTCAGAGATGAGGGCTAATGCTCAACTTGGCATTGGAAATAATCTGCTTTGGCATTATGCAAAAAAAAAAGTTAGGTTCACATTGTACTGAAATAGCCACCACCTGTGGAATTTTTAGAGGCTGTTTTTGTTTTTATCATGTCAAAGCATTTCTACTCAGCTCAGACTCACCATTCCGAGCTTAGGATGAGAGGCAGCTCACGCCCCTGGACCAAATGAGTTTATCCTGGAGAAAACTCTAGTTCCAAAGCAACATGCAACTTCCTCGAGGTTTGGAAAAAGAGGCTTCCAAGTGTAGCATCTTTTTATTTTATAAAACTCCTTTCCCTGCCAAACATTTGGTCTTGCACGCATCTGAGGGTGGGGCAATGCTTAGAATGAGAGTGAGAAACACAAGATTTAGTAAAAGCGTTGCCAGATACTCTGCTTTTGAAATGTTGCTTAAAATAAAAAAAAAACACTTTTCTCCTTACTCTTTGATATGAATAATGAAAATATCTTTCTTTTTTGCCCTGGAAAGTATGTTAAAAAAAAAAAAAGGCAGTGTTTTGTTTGTTTCTTTCTTTTAAGGACCACAGGCAACTCTTCCATTTGACTCATTTGGCTATTTTTTGATTATTGGCCCCCGACACGTGGAACATTGTTCAGATCAGTCCTAGAGGGCCCAGAATGGTCAGCTCTCTCAGTATCTCATTTTTGGCAATTCAAAGGGCAATTTCCCATTAACCCCGATTGCCTCCTTCATGCCCCTGGAAGACACGCACTTCTCTCCTACTAGGTGAGCCCACAGCACTCCTAAAGACTGCGCAGCCTGGAATCGACCCCAGGCCCACTTTCCCAGGTTGATTTTGCGAGCACAGTGGGTCAGTCTGGCAAGTGACCGTGAACTGCCAGAGCAGTGGCAGGTGTCCTTCCCAGCAGAGAGCTGTCGAGGTGCACAATGTGGGAAATATGCTAATCCGAGGGGTTGGGATGGGAGCCCCAGGCTTTGTTACCTCTCAGTTGAGAGGCCTCAGTGAGCTTTTAACAAGATGGAGCTATTGTCCTCCTGGGCCTCCAACAGGATGATTCAGAGGAGAACAACAGTGTAGATCAAAGGATGGAACAACAGGACCTGGGAGCAAAGGCTAAATAGCCCTGGTATTATTTTGCCTGGAGAAGAGAAGGCAGGAGGTGGGGTGGGTCAAGTAGGCCATAATGGTGAAAAAGCTATTACGTCGTGAATGTGACCAGCTGTCCGACATTTTGAGTGAGAAGAAAAGGCGTAGGAGAAAATGAATGTAAACTGCAATGTGAGAAATTTGGTTGACATAAGGAAAACATTTCAAACAGGGAGCGCTGTTAGACGCTAAAGTTAGTGACAGAGGGAATACGTTTCTTAGATGAACTTCAAAGCTGTGATTTTTCAGTCAAGAGGTTTGAAGGCAAACTTGCTCGGATGTAGGGAGTCAATAGGAAAAAATGTTGAGACCCACTTCACTTAAATATGTGCAACATATGATTTAAGCCTTTGCAAACTGCTCTTTACAACGGATATTTTCTCAGAGGCTAGCATTAGAAGCTGCTACACAGGACTTCTTTGACCTTGCTTTAATGATTTACTTAGCTGAGACAGGAATTGTCTTTGTGGCTAAGTGATTGACAAGTACCTTGGGTGATGGGCATTCTGATTCCAGTTCTGCAGCTAATCAACTCTGAGACTTCCAACAAGCACAGAACCTCAATTTCCTTAACTGTCAAACAGAGACAATAGCTCTGTTCTACCTCATAGGATGGCTTGGAGGAACAAATTATAAAAGGAATAAAAAGCACACTGTACCCAAGTATGTAGTAATTAGACTGTTCAGACCTCAGGGCTACTCCTAAATACAAAAGTGCTTGGCTCTCTTAGCATTGTTTTAAAAAGTTACTCCCCAACCAGACTAGGAGTGAGAAAAGAGAAGGATCAGGGGACAAACGGAGGATTCAAGAACAGAGTTCAAGATGGTATGGAGGCTGTTATTTTATTCTTGCCTCTCCCAGGTCTATAGCCCAACATCAAGCAAAACTGGGTGGTATATACCAGTGCAAGGCAAACACCCAGTTCTTTGATTAAACTGTGACCTCTGCAGTTTGGGTCATTTCAATTGGAAACGTTTCTCCATGAAATCTTCAAATAACAGAACTAGAAAACTCCATTGCCGTTAGTGTTTCTAATAGGTCAGTCTTAAAGAAATTTTGAAATAAACAAATAAATAAACCTCAGTGTTTCAACACAATGATAAAGTGATGGAATTTTTTACCCTTAGTGTGGGTTCAGACCAAGGGAATATTGAGTCACAATGAAAGAAAAAAAGCCTTCTACAGAGAAAATTCTTTTAAAAATGAAGGCAAACTCAAAAGACCTTTTCAGATAAAGGCTGAGAGGTTGTGTCCCAAGCAGATTTGCACTACAAGACATGTAAAGGAGGCTGTTTAGAGCACGCCTGCTTCTTAAGGTTGTAGTCAGTTGGAACTCTGTTCTTCTGTCCCTAATGCTTCTGTGCTGCTGCAATCAGAGACGGAACCCTCAACTGTGGCAGTCATGCCACTCTAGAATGTTCAAGGTAAAAAGGACCATGTGAGCACATTTTACCAAATTCCTTTATTTTCCAAATAAGAAATAGACGGTCCAAGAAATAGCAACAAAGAGTAATGGAATTAGTAGGGAGACAACATTGGAATTTGTCCCCAAATCTTGTGGTTGCCCAGTGATATGATTTATCCCACTGGAAAGGCCACAGACTGATCTCTAATGGGGTAAATATGGTTCACAGGCATATTTCATTTGGCCCACAAAGTGGATTTTTTAAAATAATTTTAAATTTGTTATCTTGAAAAACTAGAAGACATGGTTAGGTGAGCCATGTACCTACATGGAACATAATTATAAGTACATGAGCCTACAGCTGGAGTTCCAATGTTTCCTTCCCTTTTTAGATGAAAAGTACTCTTTTGTTTGCCACATTCATTACCACTCCCTAACGTCTCCCTGATGATGAAGCCATAGGTGATTTAGAACGTATCTCCATACTCACACAGATGCTCTCTTAACCATCCATTTCACTCATTTGTATGATTTTCCTGGGCTATTTACACATTTAATTTTGCAAACCCTTCCCTACCACATGCTGCTTCTATTTTCCTACTCAGCAAAATCATTCACAATTATTCCTGCAAAGAACAAAGAAACAAAAAAACATAATGGCCACATGCATGTATGACATACCCCTGATCCTGTAGTGATAATGTGTATAGCCCTGGAGACATACACACATTCACAAAGCAGTTCAAGAGACTGGTTTATTTTACTCACTTTTGCATAAGACTAAACATTGCTGAAGACCCACTTTTGTATTCCAGTATTCTGAAGGAAAGTGATGACCATGTTGACATTTCTGTCCATTTCTGCTGAGTAAAAGGGGGCCTCCCCTCATACTCTCTACTGTGTTTTCTAATATCTTTTAGGGAAGATGGGGTAAGAGAATCTATTAGTTTTAAGACACTATTAAAAAGATAGACACATTTGTCCACCCAAAAATGTGTACATGAATTTTATAGTAGCATTATTTATAATAGCCAAAATGTAGAAACCTAGATTTCCATCAAATGATAAAAGAAGTATTCTATACCTATACAATGGGGTATTATTTGGCAATTAAAAAATGAAGCACTGATGTATACTACAGCATGGAGAAATCCTGAAAATATTATGGTAAGTGAAAGAAACGAGTTGCAAGCCACCACATATTGTACAATCCATTTATACGAAATGTCCAGAATAGGCAAATTCCAAAGAGCCAGATTATTGCCAGCTAGGCTAGGGCTGGGACATTGGGAGGACATGAGAAACAACTGATACTGGTTATGAGGTTTCTTTTTTCAGTGATGAAAACAACCTAAACTGGATTGTGGTGATGGGTGCACAACTCAGAGAATAGTACCCTTTAATGGGTGGAAAGTATGTATGTAAATTATATCTCAATAAAAATGTGACTTCAAAAAGATAAAATGGGATACGCCTTTTGAAATCAGGAAAAGGGAAATAATATTTTTGGGTGAGCTGCTACTGGCCAGGTAGAGTCCGATGTGTCTTTTTATATATTTTATTCAAGCCTCACAGCAAACTGCCAGGAGGTTTTATTCTGTCCATTTCACAGATGAAGAAATAAAGGCTCACAGAGATTAGGCTGCCTTACCTCGTCACTTGCTAAGCTGAGATCTGAACCAGATTTGATTCCCAAACAGCCTGCCTTTCCCCGCTGCTGCTCAGCAGTCACGCAGTGTTTTCTTCTTCCCTAAAGACAAGGAACTAATAGAGACTTGCCTCCACTGGTTCTTATTGCCTCATGTGACTATTTAATGATGAGCAGGATACCAACTCTTCTTTCCTAAAGAGCTACCCTGAGCCATGCCAGCTGATTAAACAGTCTTTCTAAAGTCAAATGGGGCCTTTTTTTCTCAAGGTGACATGAGTGCTTTTCTAAATGCAGAGCTAGACTTGGCTAAAACAATTCTCTGTCTGCTGTCTGTTGGCATTTTCTCATTTACCCAATATCCTCCTTGAACTCACCTCTGCTTGCTCCCTCATTCCACATTACAGCTAAAAACATGGTTTAATGCAATTTTCCCTCCCTACCCCACCCCTGCCTATATAAAGCAGCATCCAGGTAGCAGTGAACATGTTTACGCCTCCTAATTCTTTTGTTACACATGTCTGTAATCATTAACATCGAATAGTGCTTACAAATTAATTCATATGTACAAATTCCTCACCTGAGCATTCAAAATGCATGAATCAGCATCCAGCCCCAATCACTTTAAGAGGTTACATTAAAGCACAGATCATTAGGGAGCATGGATAAGGCAAGGAGAGGGGAGAGAGATTCAAATAGAATTCACGTTCCTTGCCTAAAATGAGGATCAGTCTGAACTATATACGAGTGGGCAGCCAGCAGAGAGTGTCTGGGATGCAAGCCATCTCCAAGCCACAGGCACAGCCTGTGTTTACTCACATCACAATCCATTATCTTCCCAGCCAGGATCCAAATCTTACCTCTACTGAAGCAAGAGCCAACCAGTGACCTCAGCTGGGTCATCAGGACCACTGTAGCCACTTCCAGCCTCAGCTCTCTGATCTGACAGCCTCAGTCAGCCCTTACTTTCCTCTTTCTGAACAGGGCCAGTGTGCTTCCTCCTGTCTGTCAATATTTAACTACTCTGTCAAGTCACATTACATCACCTGCACTAAATCCCACCCCAGTGATAGCTAGAGGGTGTGCCTGCTCTATTCAATTCAACTCAGCTAACCTTTATCTAGTGCCTTCCACTCATTCATTTCTTTCCACATGTACTGAGCACCTACTGCATTTGGCACTGGGGATAGAGAACTGAAAGATCCACTCCCCAGATTCTAGTGGAGGAAATAGACAAAATAATGTGGTATGTGCTATTGTGCTAGAGCACAGAGTGCAGGGGACACTCCCATTCCAGGCTGGCTGGGGAGGTATGGAGCAAACAAAGCCAGAGAATTCCCAAAGATGGCAACACTTAGAGTGACATCTCTAATGGACCAGGCTATATCAGGAAGACAAAAGGATGATGCATACATGGCCTCTGTCCTCAAGGAGCTTACTCCCAGCACAGGTTGCTCTGTGTTCCTACAGATGAACAGGATTGCTTACATAAATGCCACGGCAAAGTGCAGAATATTAAATCAAAGAGGGCAACCCTTTCTTGTTGTTTTTTGTTTTTTGGTAAGTTATGTCCTGAACAAAGATGTCTCAACAGTGAAAGCTGGCTGTATCCTATAGATCCCTTGGTGCTACAAATCAAGGGGGATTCTTCCGAAAGCCGAAAGAGCAGATAAACCCAGTGAATAAAGGAACTGTCTGTGACCCATTTTCAGGACCAGGAAAAGAATAATTCAGGTCACAGAGTAACATTTTTCTCTGGTCAAAGGAATTAATCTGGTACAAACAGGCTTGGCCAAAGGTAAACAGGGATCTCTCACATGCCCTCCTAATCTCTCTATGACTTTTCTAAGGCAACATTTCCTGACACTTAATGAAGTGTTGATGGCTCTTTTAAATAATAGAGATAGATATGCAGAACCACTTGGCATCACTAAAACTGCAGCCTTTAACTTCATCTGGGATCAGAAGCCTCAGAAGCTATTCACTTTGGGATTTTTTTTAAGGTTGAATTTACCACCAAAGCATGGCTCTCAAATGTACCCATGCAATCCCTTTTCTACCAAAACTTACTTCAGTTTCATGCACCAGAGAACAAAGACCCCCATTTATGTGTGAACATTCAAAGGACCCCACCACTGGGGAGCCTAAGAGGCTGCCACGGAAAGTCCCGGTATATTTGAATTGCAAAACACAGCCTGGGGATCTCAATACATCTAATTTGGGACATGTTCCAAGCTCAGGAGCCTCTCTGCATGGAAGCAGCTTTATTAGTCACTTTCTCAGACAATTTTCTAGTTGCACATGCACACTTCCCCAAGTGTTTCCAAGACGAACATTTACAGTCTGTTGCAATATTTTACTACAAGGTATTTAGGGTTTTGACAAATACTAACTGACATTGCCACCATTCCAGTGAAAACTGATGACCCATAGCTAATGCCTGCTTCTTGGTTGTGGCTCAAGATCTTTTTGAGCCAGTGAGAGATTGTAAGCAGAATGACACTCCAGACCTCTCCTTCACATCCTGGAAGCACAGTTTGATTTCAGCCCATTAATAAGTTCGCATTGAATGTTGAATCATCATGAAACTGAAGCGAAGTGAAGCTGCACCTCAGTCAAGCCTGTTCTTTTTTTTTAAACCAAGAGTTATTCAGAACCCTTTTTGCTTACTAACATATAACACACTTGGCATCAGGAATATTATATGTTATTAATTGGGGAATTGTTACTACTAATTGCCAAATGCCCAGGGACTTCTGGATCCAATTAGAATGGATGTTTGACATTTATCTTGCAATCCCACTAGAAGGACAAGGTGCTATGTGACCTTTAGTTGGTTTTTAAAGGCAGTTTTAGTAAATTTTAGCCCACATGAAGTAAATTTTTCAAATAATATTATGCATGTCGTGACTGGTGAGATAACTATCAGCTCATGGAAAATAACTAGCAAATACAACTAACATTTCCAGAAGTAAACCGTAAGAAACTTCAACTTTCAAAAGAGAATATTTAAAATGAATTCTATTTATCTCTTGTGTACTCAGCTTTACAAAATACAAGAAAGGGAAGGTTTTTGTTTGCTTGCATTTTGTTTTCAATAAGAAGTCTTAAAGAGAAGTTCTAAAGCAAGACTAATTTCTCCAAATCCAATTGAACAATATTCATCCAAGTTAGAAAGCAACTGGTATTGTGCACTCATCATGGCAGAAAAGTATAGGTAGAGAACGTGAAGCCACAGTTAATTTAATGTGACCCTGGGCAAGTCAATCCCGTAATTAGGGTCTAAACCTGCTCTACTGAAACTAAAGTGATGGATTGTTTAAGGTACACACCAAAACTCATAGGTGTCAGGGAGTACTGTGCCTTTTAAACCCACAGTTATAGGGTTAAGACCCTACAACTTGTCCAGGGTCACCAAAGAGTCCTTCTCAGGCTGCTGTTAATGCTCTCAATTTTCTCAGGCCTCAGAGGTTTCCCAATCAGTGTGACTGTCAGTGCCAACACCAGAAAAGTCCCTGGCCGACCAAGATGGCCACCCAACTTGCTACCACTCAGATAATGTCGGAACACCATCTTGGAAGTGATTTCATATTATATGACAAATAATTACGCATCTTGTCTGAGCCAGCAAGTTCTGATTCTTTAAAATTCAGTTGACTTTTTGAAATAGCTATCGTTTGTAGCCAGGCTTAATAGATGAGTTTTCAAGGTGGGTAAAAATTGTGATGTGAAAAATAAAATGTTTTCATTAAGTATAGAGATTTGACTTTTTGTGTGGGGTTCAGAAACTAAACCCAAAACAAAAATGTAGAAACCTAGAAGGATTTTACTTGCTACTTTGCCTTGCTACTCATGGTGTGGTCTGTAGGGCTAGCAATGTAGCCTCATCAGGAACGTGTTAGAAGTAGACGAACCTGGTTGCCCTAAATCTCCTGAATCAGAATCTGCATTTCTACAAAATCCCCAGTGGTTCTGAGGCACGTGACAGTTTGAGGAGTCCTGTTTTAGAATTTGTTTAAGCCTAGGGGAAGGGCAAACCAGCCTCCATAAAAACACTTGATACAGTCATAAATAAAAAACATTCTTGCAATTCAAAGCATTTTGACAAAAAAATGAAAGGCATTATTGTAATTTATGTTTTCTGGGCCTTGTGAATTTTAACTTCATAGCTGAGAAGGCCATAAAATATAGTTAAACTCTAAATGAGGCCAATGATTAAATGGTTTTCCTACGAGGGAGCCTTGTTGGATGCCAGGGCCCACTTCAAAGAGTGGAGCAGTCAGTCTGCGGGAATTCCCCTCTATGCACAGTTAGTCACCAACCTCTGTTCCAAACATCTCCCTGGTTAGGGGATCAAACCCAGGGTGTTGCCTAGGTTTTAATGGTTTACATCTGAAACATTATCGCACAGGTGAAGAATGGGGAGAGAGGGAATTTCTAACATACAGATTGAGAGGACTATTTTGACTGTGAGATTTGAAAAGTCTAAAAAACACCTATGTGGAGAAGAAACTGGTATTTGAACATAGGAGTCTGAGGCAGAGCCAGTCAGAAAACAGTATGTATGTGAAACATCCTTGGAAAGTAATCAGGGGGGCAGTCATCTTATGGATTATATCAGAAAATGAGGGAATAAAAGATCACAATTACAGGGAGAGCATTTCAGGCCTAGATAACACTGGAAACAGATGCCCAGTGGCAAAAGGGAAAAAGAGGGCAGAGCAAAAGAAAGATAAAAAGAAGTGACAAGCAAAAATTACTAGAAGATAAAGTGAAATCAAAATGAATGACAATAACATATAGAGAACTGCAATAGTATGAAGGTTAAAAAGTTTTCCTTCCTAAAACAGAAGATGCATATTATTGTGGGAAATACAAAAAGAGTCTGAAACCAAAATTCTAAATATTTCAAATGGGGAGTCAGAAGAGGACTGAGCACAGCGTTTGTATTTGCATGTAAATGGATATTTGGTATGCTAAACAGAAAATGCACAGTCTTCTTTTATGCTTATGGGATAAAAATTCACAGAAAATAATTATGCGTGTGGCCACAGAGAAAACACTGAAAATTCCCTGAAGTGAACGAGGAAAAGGCAAAAAACACAAAAACTCTCAAGTGTCTTTAAATTAAAACAGAGTCTTCTAACCAAACCAAGGATAGAAAATGCAGGCCAGGCGCGGTGGCTCATGCCTGTAATCCCAGCACTTTGGGAGGTCAAGGCGGGAGGATCACGAGGTCAGGAGTTCAAGACCAGCCTGGCCAACATGGTGAAACCCCGTCTCCACTAAAAATACAAAAATTAGCTGGACATGGTGGTGCGTGCCTATAATCCCAGCTACTTGGGAGGCTGAGGCAGGAGAATAGTTTGAACCCAGGAGGCGGAGGTTGTGGTGAGGCGAAGTCACACCATTACACTCCAGCCTGGGCAACAGAGTCAAACTTTGTCTCAAAAAAAAAAGTTCAAGTTATTTAGACATAAATACAACAATGGAGAACAACTCATATCAAAACTGTGATGCAGTAAAACCCAGAGGAAAATATATAGCCTTAAATGCTTTTATTTTAAAAAAAAGATAGAAAATAAATGCATTACACATTCAGCCTTCTTAAAGTCTTCCAAAAAAAAAAAAAAAAAAAGACATAGAAGGACTATTTCCAAATTTATTTTAAGAAGCCAGCATCATCTAATACCAAAATCAGATAGAGACACTATAAGAAAACTGCAGGCTAATATCTCTGATGAACATGGATGTAATAATCCTCAACAAAGTATTAGCCAAATAATTCAAAAACACATCAAAAAGATTATACCTTGTGACCAAGCAGGATTTATCCCAGGGATGCAAAAATGGTTCTAACGACCATACCTTATTCAAGTATGGAAATTCAAATAAAGTATGATCTTTAGTTAATAACCGTGTATCATTAATTGTGACCAGTGTACCATACTAATGTAAGATGTTAATAATAGGAGAAACTAGATGAGAGGTATATGGGAACTCTGTACTACCTTTCCATTTTTTTCTGTAAATCTCAAGCTGTTCTAAAACCACACAAAAGTCTATTTTAAATTTTTAAAATAAGTAGATAATTTCTGATGGTGATATACAGAACATAAAGTAGTGTAATGCAGTACAATGTTCTGGGATTGGGAGGGTAGCCAGGAAAGGCGGTCAGCAATTTTCCCTGCAGCATTTGAGCTGAGAGTTTTTCATAATGCAGTAGGGAGAGCCACGCAAAAATCTCAGGGAAGATATTCTAGCACAGGGACAACATCAAAACACAAAAGCAACAAAGAATCAATTAAACTGAAAGCTGGTTATTTGAAAAGACAAATAAAACAGGTAACTCTCTGGCATTCTGATTAAGGAACAAACATAAAAGCATACAACATAAAGACTAAGAAAACAGACATAAATGAGTAGGAAGACAATTTGAAAAATGATAAGACTATGTGAGTGACACTGCATTTGAAAATGGGTATTTTTTAAGCAAAACATTAATGACTGAAATTAATACAAGAAGTATGAGACAGAAGTAGACAAAAGAAGGTAAGGTAATAAAACCGTTGCTAAAATGTTATAGTTTTAAAATAGGCAAATATAGCATGACAGTCTGATTTTATTTAAATTTTAAGAAATAGATAATTCCCATGTAATTTAATTTGTCCCAGAAAAGAGCAAAATATAAACATTTTCATAATTAACTTTACTGAGCCAGCAGATCCTTAGCACAGATAAAGAAACTCTGATAAAACTAGCACAGAAGAAGAAATTCTAATTTCAGTTGTAAAATTAAATAGAAATATTTTAAATAGAATGTTAGCAAATTGTATTCAGCCTTGCAAGAAAATCACAATGCAATGTGAGAAAATCACATATGATATGACCGAGCACAGTTTATTTTAGTGATATAAAAATATGTTAGCATTAAAAAATCTATCAATTGAATTTCTTATATTAATACATCAAGATCACTGGAAATAAGATACATATAAAAGGTTATCATGCTTATTTATACTATATAGTAACAGAAAAGAAAATTAAAAGCAAAATCCTGAAATTCTGATGCATCTAGGAATAAATTTTACCCAGATAGTTCAAAGAAGACCTATATGAGGAAAATGTTTAAAACTTGCATATGAATTAACAGTAGAAATAAATGTATATTTGGATACAGGTATTATCATAAAAGTGATGATTGTTCCCAAAGTAATATATAAATGATATAATTCTAATAAGAATTACAACAGGATTATTTTCGGAAGAAGGGGCACTAGGCAAAAGTCACTCTACAGTACATGCGGAAGAATAACTATTCAAGAATATTCACAAACCTTTAAGGAAGCTTTGTCCTACAAGATATTAAAACACACTTTGAAATACTATCACCAAAACAGTAGCTAATTGCTACTAGTGCAGGGAAAATAAATCACTGGCACGGAATAAGACATCTAGAACCATGTCCAGAAACAGTGCCAGAAACTTAATTATGATAATATTAATAAAATTTTGATAAAACTAAGATTTCAGATGAGTAAGAAAATCATGTTAATCAGTAAGTTACATTATTCTGTAAATTATATGAGGGTATTTGCTTTGTAGGTGGAAGAACATTTCATTAGAACCCTATTTTACACAATGTGCAAAACCCATTCTTGAGGGATTTAAGTTAGAAGTGCAAAACAAAACCCTGAAAAGCAAGAGCATTGTGAAACAATATATTAAATTACTTTTATAAACTCGGAGTAAAAGAGATAAGGTATTCAACTCAGAAGCCATAAAGGGAAAAATAGACATAATTTACATAACTCATCACGTGTTTACAGCAAAGATACTATGAACCAAGCCAAAACACCCCAAATATTTCCAATTTGCACTAGAAACAGACTCCAGTAGAAAAATGGGCAAAGAATACAAACACACAATTTATAAAAGACTGCAACTGGACAATACGTATTTGAAAATATAGGCTACTATAGTCAGTCAACTACAAATTGAACCTCAGAAGAAGGTTCATGATAAGATGTTATGTTAAAAAAGCAAGTAAAAACAACAGTATTAGATGATTTTGTTTTGCTTTGTTTTAATTTGGAGCTACTTTTTTTTAATTTCCATTTTTATTTTGGATTCATGCAGTACATGTGCAGGTTTGTCACAAGGGTATATGGTATGGTGCTGAGGTTTGAGATTCTAATGATCCTGTCACCCCAATAGTGAATATAGTAACCAATAAAAAGTTTTACAGTCCTTCCCCCTCTTCCTCCCTCCATTTTTAGTCCTTGCCTCCCTCCCTCCTTCAATGTCTACTGTTCCCAGCTGTGCGTCTGTGTGCCCCCCCCAGATTTAGCTTCAACTTATAAATGAAAATATGCACTATTTTTTTTCTTTTTCTGTGTTAGTTCACTTAGGCTAATGGACTCCAGTTGCATCAATGTTGCTACAAGGGACATAGTTTTATTTTTTTATGGCTGCATAGTATTCCACGGTGTATATGTACCACATTTTCTTTACCCAATCCATCGCTGATGGGCACCTAGGTTGATTCCATGTCTTAGCTACTGTGAATAGTGCTATGATGAACACATGGCAATACAGTGCATGTATCTTTTCGGTAGAACGATTTCTTTTCATTTAGGTATATACCCAATAATGGGATTGCTGGGTCAAATGGCAATTGTATTTTCAGCTCTTTCAGAACTCTCCAAACTGCTTTCCACAGGGGCTGAACTAATTTGCATTCCCACTAACAGTGTATAAGTGTTCCCTTTTTCTCCACAACCTCACCAATATCTGTTATTTTTTAACTTTTTAATAATAGCTATTTTGACTGACGTGAGATGGTATCTCATTGTGGTTTTGATTTCCGTCTCTCTGACTAGTGATGTTGAGTATTGTTTCATATGTTTGTTGGCTGCTTCTATGTCTTGTTTTGAGAAATACCTGTTCACGTCCTTTGCTCTTCTTGATTTTTTAATTTTTGTGGGTACATAGTAGGTATATACAATTATCTTTGCCCACTTTTTAATAAATTTGTTTTTTCTTGTTGACTCATTTAAGTTTCTTGTAGATTCTGAATATTAGTCCTTTGTTGGAAGCATAGTTTGCAAATATTTTCTCCCAATGTGTAGTTTGTCTGTTTACTCTGTTGAGAGTTTCTTTCGCTGTACAGAAGCTCTTTAGTTTAATTAAGTCTCATTTGTCTCCTTTGGTTTTGTTGCTTTTGTTTTTGGAGTCTTCATCATAAATTCTTTGCCTAAGCCAATGACTTGAAGAGTATTTCCTAGGTTTTCTTCTGGCATTTTTATAATTTGCAGTCATACATTTCAGTCTTTAATCCATCTTGAGTTAATTTTTACATATGATGAGAGGTAGGGGTCCAGTTTCATTCTTCTGCATATACTTAGCCATTTTTTCCAGCACCATTTATTGAATAGGGAGTCCTTTCCCCATTGCTTATTATTGTTGACTGTTGAAGATGAGTTACTCATGAGTGTAGAGCTTTATTTCAGTGTTCTCTATTCTGTTCCAGTGGTCTATATGTCTATTTTTGTACCAGCACCAACTGTGTATGTGCATGGTTGTTGATACATGAATAAAAAATCTCCCAAATGGGTACAATCTGACAGTTATCACTGGGTCCTTACGGTGGATTAAATAGTGGGGGTGGGGGTGGAGAGGGAGAAGGAAGGAGGAGTGAGGGAAGCCTATTCTTCCTTTCTACAGGTCTGAAATTGTTAAATTGATATCATCAGAGAGCCAAAATTTTGACCTTATAAATCATATACTAGGAGAAAGGGGGAAAAAGAAAGAGAAAGAAAAAGAAAGACAGAGAGAGAGACAGAGAGTTTTCTAGCTACACAATGTTTTCATTTTTCATGGAAATAAAGCTTCATTTCATTTCTAGGGTCATCTTTCCAAAGTTCAAGGAAATGTAACATGAATTCAGGTTTCCAGTTCCAGACCATGTGCTGATGAGACAGATAGGAAACTAGCACTGCATTTAAAAATACTTCAGAATATTGAATAATAATTCCCCTGAAAGCAAATACCCACAGAATGCTGCTTTCCTGCCAGGTTGGTCAGTCATACTCTCCATGTTTTATATATTTAAACTGGCCATTTCAAGTTGTCTTCAGATGTGTAACCTACTTCCTGTACAGAATTAATTACTGTATGTTGATGCAACATTTTAATCACCACCCACTCTGGACTTTTAGAGGTAGAAGAGGAGAGAGGTGTAGACAACCGTTTCCAAGGTATACAGCTTGGAGGCCCTGAAGGCTTTTTCTTTGATGTGAACTTTCTGTTTCACTGACTCATTCTTGGAGAAAACATTCCGAAGCTGTCGAAGAGGGCAGCTGGGATCTCTGCAGCTGTAAGCATGAATATGTAGCTTTACGATGCTTGCACAGATACTAAGGCACAAAGAACCAGGATAATCTGCTTGAGGAGTGGCCTTTTTGATGGCGGAACAAGGTTTTTGTTTATTTGTAGGAGGCATATTTTATTTGTAGCAATCATACCTATACCTCAGAAGCAAATCCTTCTTCATAATACCATCATCAAAGATGCACAAAGCAATGATGCTGATAAAGAAGTAAGGAAAAACACAACTTCTTTTATCACTAAAATAAGAAACAAACAATAAGTTTTACTTGGATTGAGGAGAGGAATCAAATCCATTTACATGAGTATAAAGGTTCAAGAACTGAAGGGTGGTTACTGATTTATAACTTTGTAAAATTGCCCATGGAAGAGAGGGTCCCATTTAGAAGAAATAAATTTGTTTCTCTCTGAAATAGACACATTCACCAAACACATGGATCCGATAAATACCAAATCATGGAATTGATCATTATATCATTCCTTAACCTTTGCTTCAACAGCCACAAATCAGGTCAATAATCACCTAGCCTAGTGTTGTCCTTTGTCACAGCAAGAGCACATTAAACTTTGAAGAGGAAACATCATAGAGTTTACAATAGAACCGCAGGACTCATACTACCACATTATCTGTATCATGCAACCAACTTAGCATCATTATAGTTTCATGAGATAAAATAAAAATTGCTCATTCATTATTAATAATCTGTTTCCAGCACACAGAATTAAAAAACAAATACCTGAGAAAAGCAGAAATGCTGATACCCTAAACATTTATTTAAGTCAAAAAGACTCAGCTGAGTTTAAAATGTTGCATTTCCCGTCTCCTGGTAGCACGGATCACTGAAGTGCTTTGAGAACACCTTCCTTCCTCCATGCCACCCAAATGCTCCCAGTGCCTGTTGTTGCTATTAAGCCAGAGATAAACTCAACATCAGGGTTATCTATCCTGAGCACTGATGGACTCAGCTCCAAATAAAAGTCTGTCAAGTAGCTTGTTTACAGCAAGTCTTTAAATAATGAAACTGTTCCCTCTAAATACCTGGCCGTCAGGGTAGCATGTTCATTTCACTACTCTAATACTCCTGCAAGACTATGAGCTCCATGGGCTCCACAGGAAATGATAATGATTTTGCTCATCAATATAGTCTTAGAACCCGACACAGTGCCTTGCACATAGAAGACAATCAATAACTATTCATGGTGAATGGATTATATGTTAAGAATTTCTCCACTTTATGCATCTGCATAATATCCTATGAAATGGGGATATTATTTTTTTTTATTTCTACATTTCTGGGGATTCAAGTTGCTTCTTTTGTAGTATTTTAAACACTGCTGTGATGAATATCTTTATTTTTGTGATCTCTCCATATGTTAGATTCCCAAAAGGAGAATTAATGGGTCAAAGAATCAGAACATTTTTATAGCTCTTGACATATAATGCAAAATGACTTCTGGAAAGGATGGAAAATAGCATAGCACCAGCAAAACATAGAAGAAACAGTTTTGACCACTTTCCCAGGCATACCAGCTATTAGCTTTTTAAAAGAGATGATAACTAAAGGGAACAATGAAATATTATCTAAATATCTGTTATAAATTTGTATGACTTTAATGTGGTAAATTGGACATTTTCTCTGTTTATTTAACTAGTTAGATCTTCTGTTTTGCATATCAACCAAGGAATGATTTGATGTGGCTTCTGCTGTGTGAATGGGGAAACTTTCATAGATACTTGAAGAAACTTTGACACTACAACTTCTCTGCCAATTTGATACCTTTTATTTTGAATATTCCTCAAGAGAATGACAGGAACTTTGAAAACTGGAGTTTAGGTGATACTTCCACTGTTCCAGGGATCTCTTTATTCTATGTATGAATTCCAAGAGACCAGGAGCCTCTTAGATAGATTACTTACATGTGTGTTGATAAATATCTTCAGAGGTTTTCACACGGGAAGAATTAGTGAGTTATTTTGCAGAGTTGGGCCAGTTTTACAGGCCAATAAATAATGAGCTAAATAAATCACAGTCAGGGACCAGCCTACACAGAGAAATTGTATACCTACAAAAGTTTTAGCAGTAATGAAATTGAAAGCTGTCACCAAATCCTGTTATCTGTCTGGATAGAAAAGTGCTCAACAAAAACACTGATAGCGTAGGAGATAGAGAATTGAATTAAGGCCAAAAAAACCTTTGAGTGAATGGCAGATTGAAGACAATAACTGAGTAATAGAATAAAACTTTCCCAGGAACCCAAGTCTTAATAAATTGCTCTGTAAGTACTTTGGGACTACAGATCTATCTAACTTCTTTAAGTTCCGAGGGCTCAAGGACATTTGGTTTTGGGAGGAGGCACCTTTAGGATGTACAGGAAACCTGGGCAACTCATAATAGGGCCCAAGGTGGAATCCGGTTCGTGTAGTCCAGTTAAGGTTGGTATTATTGTGTAAATACTTATACATGATTTCCAGAACAAAGCATTCTCTCATTGTTCCAGACACTCATTGCTTAAATACTTGGAATCAAAAAAAAATTCCAAGAATGCTTATAAAAATATTCTAGAATAAGTATTTAAAAATTCTCAAGGATAATCCAAGATATGTTTAGTGAGCTCAGTGTTTACCTCTTCCTTCCTTTCTATTTTGCCAGGTGATGCTTGATAGGAACATAAAGGTTACTTATCTTTAAAAACACTCCTTTTCAAGAAGGATTAGTATAGAGAGAGCTAAATGTTAACTACAGGTAAACAAATAACTGCATTCTATAAATAATTTCAAGGAAAGTTTTCTTTTCATGTCTCCCTGGAGATCGTAATTGAGTCAGGGAGAAAAAGTAAAGCAGTAAAGTCAAGAACATAGGCTGAAGCCAGAGGGCCTGGTCAAATCCCAGTTCTATCTTTACTCGTTATATAATTTGGGATGAACCATTAAACTCTATATTCCTCAGTTTCCTCATCTGCAGAATGGGGTTTATAGTGACAATATCTATCTCATAGTGTTGTTGTAAAAATGAAGTGAGTTAAATATGCGAAAACACTTTACAATAGTGCCAGGCACATGGCAAAGTGTATTTTCCATTCTGATATTATGAACATCTCAAGAGTAGTTTATAAAACTGTACTGCCCAGTACCCAACATCATTCCAGCACATAGTAGGTGATTAGTGAACAATTGCTGAATGAATGGTTGACTATAAAGGATTTTCCACCAATACTTTTTTTAAAGGACCACATTTCCTTGTATCTTCAAAGCATGACTTAATTCAATACAGGACTGACAGGTAACTTTCAGAAACAATTCCAGGGTTCAGAGTATGCACACCTGTACGTATCAGCAGAATGAATAATGAGAGAGCAATGAACAATATTAGATAAAAGCTAGGAGAACTATAGAAGACAAGTAAGAGTCTTAACCCAAATCCAAAAGACTTTGAATTAATGCAAGTATTATTTCCTTGGCAAAGCCCTGGCCTGCCCTTCTAATCTTCACTGATAAGGCCATGACTATTACACCATCTGGGATAGGTCAAGATTAAGTGAAGATTCTGATCTCATCACTAATTACTCTTATATTCAAGTGGGGGTTGGGGAGTGGGTGGGAATGTCTCCGGGAGAGATCTTCTAACGACAGATTCACTCATATAATGCTCAGGAGGTGATTTAGGCCTACTTAATCTCCAGGACATCTGAAACAACACAATTTCTGGAACAGCTTCTTATCCTGGAAAATCCCAGACAAGTTTAATTATTTTTTTAATCCCTGTGTTTAGTAGTCATATCACTCACCACTGAAATGCAGTTCTTGTTTCTGGAGTAAAAGAGAGCAATGTTTTTAATAGGTACCAAAGATAATAGGATGACTAGACACACAGCTCACATCACTGAAAACGGAGACAGACTGGCTCTACCAGGTTGGAACGAAGCCAGTCTCTCCAGGGCTCACTGTACTCTAGGTATGGCATCATCAGTTCCCCTAC
Source organism: Gorilla gorilla gorilla (assembly GCF_029281585.2). Classification (NCBI taxonomy): domain Eukaryota; kingdom Metazoa; phylum Chordata; class Mammalia; order Primates; family Hominidae; genus Gorilla; species Gorilla gorilla. Next base: position 35,982,481 of record NC_073235.2, read on the forward strand.
CGGACAGTGATGAGGTGAGAGAGTAGGTAAGAGAAAGAGGGAGAGAGTGGGTGATTAAATGAACAAATACAGCAAAGTTAGAGAAGGTGCTGGCCTACAAAGGTTTTAGTTAAAAAAAGCAGGGAATTTGGCATTAATGAAATCCACTGAATAATCGGTTTAATTTGAGATATCAACATGTGGCTAGTGGCTGGCATATTGGACAGGGAAGGCTGGGTGAGTTCATTTGATATCTCTGTTCTTTTTCTGTCTCCTTCATGGTGTTCTCTTCTCTCACCTGCCACTTCCATGTCGGGGTTCCTTTTTGGTTCCCTGCTTTTGTGACTCTGCTCACTTTCCATGGCTGACCTTGAGTCACCTCACATTCTACGCGATCAAAACTGAATTTTTCATCTTCCTATATAAAATAGCGACTCTTCATGAATTTGTTAGTTCAGTTTGAGGCATTATCATTCACCCAGACCCTCAAGCAGGGAGCTATCCTTGACAGCTCCTGCCCCTCCATCCCATACATGCAATTAATTTTCCATTCTTGCTATATTTACCATCCCCCCACTCCCCAAATCTATCCATGTAGCCCAACTACAATAATCTTCTCCAAACTGTCATCTTCTCTTGCCTGCATTCCACCTAACATTCTTCTAGTGCAAGGATTCTCAGTTCTGGCTGCCTGTTAGAATCATGTAACGGGGAGTTTAAAATATGGCCAGAACCTGGATCCACCTCCAGAGACGCGGTTTTATTCAGGATGGAATAGAGCCCAGGCATCGCCATTTTTTAAAGCTCTCCAGATGACTTTTTCAGAGTCAGACTGGGACTCACACATCTAGCTCATCTTCCTGGCTCTAGTTTGTTTGCCCCTATGGCCACACCATAAAGAAGCACCACAGGGCTCTTTACAGAACATTCACTTGTCCACTCTGCCTAAACCCTTTCAGTGACGGACCATAATCTAGAAAATGAAACCCAAATTCTTTGACATTCCCTGGCCTTTCTAGTCATGTGCTGATATTCTCAGCCTCACAGCTAGTTCCCCACCTGCAGGTGCCTTTTCCTACCTGTGCTTGTGACCTCTTCTTTGCTCAGATCCCCACTCTTCACCTGGGGAACCTCTACTCATCCTGAGAGACTCGGCTTCGGCGTTGCCCTTCTAGGAAATCTGTTCTCACTTGCTTATGAGAACAGATTCTCTGTACATTGAACATCCTGTGCATAATTATATGTATGATACATCACGTGTATATTAACATGGGTGCCTACACCTGGATGCCCCGTTGCCTATGAGCCCGTTTTCTCAGAGCATGTATGGTTTATACCTGCTGTGTCCTTTAATTATTAATGGTGCTCCCTTGAGTCTCAAGGGTATCTGTGCTACCATAGATGATAGATTGCAGATTGCCCACCCTGTAAGATTGTTGAGGTCAGTAACATTGTCGTATTTTTCATTGGAATCTCAGTGCCTAACACTTTTTCTAAAACTTGGTGTTAATTTATGTGCTCAAAAAAATTAATGAAGGTGCTGGGCACGGTGACTCACTCCCGTAATCCCAGCACTTTGGGAGGTCGAGGAGGGCGGATCACGAGATCAGAAGATCAAGAGCATCCTGGCTAACATGGTGAAACCCCGTCTCTACTAGAAATACAAAAAATTAGCCAGGTGTGGTGGCAGGTGCCTGTAATCCCAGCTACTCAGGAGGCTGAGGCAGGAGAGTCGCTTGAACCCGAGAGGCAGAGGTTGCAGTGAGCCGAGATCGTGCCATTGCACTCCAGCCTGGGTGATAGTGCGAGACTGTCTCAAAAAAAAAAAAAAAAAAAAGAAGGAAGGAATGAAGTATTTACCTGGGAAACTATCCTTTTACCTCCAGAAGCACGTGGTAACTGTTAGAAAGGCTGGCGTAAAAAACTGAACAAAGAAACAAATGGACACATAGCCACTTGTAAAAAAAAACGTGATTTTAGAGAGTAAACTAAAGTCTTCTTTCTCAGCTGAATATTACTTTTTGTACTTTTGTGTTTTTCCCTAGGCCCTACTGATGTTGGGGAAGTTCCACATAGTCATCAGGTAGGTATAGATGATTCCTAAAGCAGCCCCAGCCAATGTCAGTTCTCAGAAGGGCAGCTCTGCTTTTTATGGCCAAGGATTTAGAATCTGATGTCAGACTTCTTGCATGTGAATTTTGCTCCTCCACTGGGAGGACATTTGACTTCAGTTAAGTCATTTAAACTCTCCAAGCCTGCTTTATAATGAAGGATGTTAAAAGTGCCTACCACATACAGTTCTTTTGAGAATTAAATAAGGAAATCTATGCAGAGAGTTTAGCATGGTGCCTGTCATAGAGAAAGCTCTGAATAGAGTAGCCCTTATTATTTTATCTATTTTACTTGTTGAACTTACAAATAATATTTCATTTGAAGAAGGGATTTGCCTGCATTTAAAAATACTTTGAAAAATCACTGTTCCAGAATATTGGGATTGTAGAGATTCCAACCCAGTTCCCCCTTGGGATTTTCGTAACTTGAGTTGCTAATGGAGCCAGTGTTATTTCTTTCCTCTGCAATTCAGCAACCTAAGTCCATACCTTGCCTGTTCACTAGTACCCATTAGTGGAAAAGAAAATACCAACCCAGGACTCATATTTCAGTGTGAGCCACAGGTGTTGTTGGGTGCCAGCTTCTGGCAGCATGGCATACAAAGAAATGAATGCTGTTGCCAATGTTGGGAATATTACTGCAGTATGCCTATTACAAATATTTACTTTTTTAGCTGGAATATCAGGGGACACTAGGGTTTCTGTTTGAACAGTGCTTTGAGGCAGAACTCATTGAAACAACATGGAAAGCTTTGCATAAATAAATTCTTTTATGATTATACTTGTAACACATCATATCATCAGACTGCAAAATAAAACTTGAGAGGATAAATAATCCCAGTTATTTACACATAATGCTAGTTACTCATACAGAGTTGTAGATAACTTCGCATAAAGTATAATAGGAGATATTCCATTTTTGGTAAAAGGCTCCTATCAACTAGCATTGAAAAAGCAATATAATTTGTGAGTTACAGGCTGGGGGTTATAGACAATGCCTTTGGAGTCAAAGAGACATAGGTTTGAGAAAATAATGCACTTAAGAGTGCCTGGAACCTAAAACAAATGCAACAAATTGTAACTCAGAGTAAGAATATTAATAATAACTATTATTAATATATTATTCTCTAGGGATATTTGATATAGTTCTACCAAACAGAAATGATTAGATTATATTTTGTTCTATCCTATGTTATTTTTTACTGCTGTTTTTGTTTGTAATTTTAAATCAACCCCAAAATATTCACATAAACTTAAAACCTGACTTCAATAATTTCAATTTTCTCTGAGAAGTTGGTGGATCAACACAGAAGTGTGGAAATGAAATTGAGGTGTCTGCATTTTCATGACCAGCAGGCATGATAACTTGTCCTAAAACTGTTTGATCTTGTTACAATTTCTGCTGAATACTTTGAGTCATGCAAGAGTATAGAATGCCTTTTATTCAAAAGCTTCCAAAAGAGAGATAGCATCCACAGAAATTCAGAGCGAGCTGCTGAAAGGCAATATTAATCCTGATCTCGAGATATTACGCTAAATATTTGACAGGAATCCAAATTTTCCTGTAGCCTTCCACTAAGAAGATAATCTTTCATAATTTTAACTGTGAAAGGGGAGGATTTGATCTTTTGAAATGGAAAGGGTGAGCCTAATTGAATTTCCTTCTTTGGTTTCTTATTAAAGATGGGACCAGATTGAATCATATTCAATTAATGATTGTACTTGGACATATTGCTCTTTTCAGAAGCTGAAATAAGATTAACAAAGCTTGAAAAAGATGTAGGGGGCAACAGTGCCAATTCAACACTTAAAGGGCTAGGCATACAAAAGAGCAAAACCCTATTTCAATGCCGTTTATTTACATGATCCTTGAGCAGGCTGGGCCATTGTTCTTGACCAATTCAAGGACTGAGTAGAAGGTTGTGTGACCTTGAACATCAGCTATGGAGGCAAAGTAAACATACAAATGTACATATGAATATACATACATGCAAATAATAATTAAGACATACCATTCTGACCTGCCCTCTCTTCTGACTACACACCAAATACACCATGATCCTTGTCAATGATGAGTCAGTATACCCCTATAATGTCTCGTCTAGGCCTACCCAACCACTTTTCTGTCTGCCTTCATTGCTCAGGTTAAAGAATGTCTTCTTCTCTAAGGTTTTATGCAAGTCTAGTAACCATGGAACCATGTTTTATGGACTAATAATTGTGATACAAAATCTAACAAGTAAATTAGCACAATTACTCTGAAGATTTTAAAACTGGGACTGTCCAGGAGCACAATGCCTACATAATTAATCTCCATAAAATTCTCCCTTTTGTAAGCTTTCCTCGGGTATTTTGTTTCTATGTTAAACATTAGGATTTACCACAATAGACCTCACATTATTTGCTAATTGTCTCATGTTTCCGTTTGGATGATATACTGCTTCACTGGTGATTGTGTAAATTGACTAGCCCTTTATTTCTTCAGTGTCTGCATAGCACAAAACACATAGTAGGAGCTTGATTGGTACTTCTCCAAATGCAGTTGGTGTGTGTGTGTGTGTGTGTGTGTGTGTGTGTGTGTGTTTGGGAGGTGATACAAGTTTGGAAGATAAATCTGAAATTAGTATCCTAGCTCTGACCCTTGACATCTGTGGGAGCCTGAGTAAGTTTCCACATTTGTAGTATAGGCATAAAAATACAAATAGTACATGCATTGTGATGATATTGTAGGACATTTGTGCAGGGACTGGTATGCAGTAGGAGCTCCATCCATAGTCATTCTGTTGTTGAATGAAAACACTGGCTTAAGAATGATTTTAGAAGGCCGGGCCCGGTGGCTCACACCTGTAATCCCAGCACTTTGGGAGGCCGAGGAGGGTGGATCACAGGGTCAGGAGATCGAGACCATCCTGGCTAACACGGTGAAACTCCATCTTTACTAAAAATACAAAAAATTAGCCAGGCGTGATGGCGGGCGCCTGTACTCCCAGCTACTCCGGAGGCTGAGGCAGGGGAATGGTGTGAACCCAGGAGGCGGAGCTTGCAGTGAGCCGAGATCGCACCACTGCACTCCAGCCTGGGTGACAGAGTGAGACTCTGTCTCAAAAAAAAAAAAAAAAAAGAAAGATTTTAGAATATGAGAGGCAATGGAGTATGGTGCTCATTGGCTTGGGGCTCCTGCATCAGACTGCCTACATTTAAACCCCAATTCTAAGCCTTCCAGTTGCAAGGGTTACATGAGTGAATACATATAAATCCCCTATGAGCGCCTGACACAAAGATTTAGCTTCGGTATTAAGGATGAAACTACTTGAGACACACAAATTAACTTGGTCAATTTTCGAGGTCTTTTAAAACTCTTAATCTATATTCCTGTGAAGAAATAATACATGTTCTTGCCTTTAAAGCTCCACATATTAGAAAACACAGGATTATTCTGAGACAGCTCTCACATCCTACACACACACACACACTCACACACACACACACACACACACACACACACAGAGCAGCAGCAGCATTGTCTAATTTTTTCCTTCCTCCATCACCCTCATATGTTTGCTAATTGTAGTAACTGTGAGTCCAATCAATATATGTTCTGTCATAAGGAGAGGAGAAGCTGGACTAGGAAGATGGAGTTGATGCTATACCTGATATTCAGTTTGAAACACTGAATATTAGAATGTTAGTCTTTTCCAGAGGGTCTGAATAAATGACTTGTCTAAAATAGATTCCTGAGGAAAAGATCTAGACTCAGAATCATGCATTGAACCAGGATTATCAAAGAAAAGCCTAATTCTAATAAAATTAAGGCTCTTCCAGCAGATGGACTAGGTCAGCAAAAGGTGCTCTATTTAACTAACTGGAAGTCTTTGCAGCGTTAGGATACAAAACATTTACCAAGAAAGTCTAGGTACAAATTGCCCATGTAATCACACATCTGTGAATTTGCAGAGTTTTCAAAATCATTTAGAGATTCCAAGGAAGGGGTAGTGTGGACTCAGCAACAAAATGAAAAATAAACTAAGATAATAAAGTTACTTTGTGATCCACTCAGTATATAAATTCTTTGAAATACACCTCCTCTAGCAACCACCATTGCACATTGCTTTCATGCTTCTGGCCTGGTTGCCTCCTCTTCCTTTTCCTTTTAAATGAGGTCTTCATAGGATATCTCAGTTTCTGTAGGCATTTCCTAAGCGAACTCTCAGGGAATTAATACCATATCTAAGATTTTTATTTAAATATAGACTCTTCTCTGTATCAGTTTCACTCTTTCAGTCTCTGTCATAAAAACTCTACCTGGTATCATTCTTTTTTTTCATTCCCAAATACAATATAATTGCATTTCAAGTTACAGAAACTGAAAAGGCTGCCCATGCTGCTTTCTGAATGGAACAAAATGTCACAACAAAAAAGACCCACTGGAGAAACACGGACAGGGTGCAATGTCATAGGAAAATCCAGAATGTGGAGAACAGCAAGTTGCCAGAGGGTTCCCTGCAGCTACCCCCGGAACTTAAAGGATGTTCTGAAAGGGCATCACACGTGAGCTCCGTTCAGTGGTTGTAAGAGTCAGGTACTGGAATCAAGACAGGAAGGAAGAAAGAGAGGCAGGGAGGAAATATAGAGTGGTAGTAATTGGGCTGAATTAATGACTCTAGACAGAGCTACGCACATAGGAGGCAGTGGTTCTGACAAAGACGACCCTCCTCTGGAGGGACTTGCCCCACTCCTCCACCATCAAAACCTTCCCCATCTGTGAGTCATTGCTGAGACCCAGCCTTCCCTGTAGCTGTTGAAGCTGCCTAACAGCTCCCCTCTGACATCTGATGAACTTATTGTCCGCACCAGGGTTTCTCAACTAGGGAAGATTTTGCTGCAGTCATCACATCCATCATAAAACCATCCAAGCCCCCGACCCCACTGCTTCCCTTCTAGGGTGTGGGTCTCCTAATGGACTGCCTCTTAATTGATGGTTCTCAGGCTATTGCCCCAGGGCTGAGGGCCAGCTCCCTGGTGCTGTCACCGCCTTTAGCCATTAGTTCCCCAGCACCTAGCAGAGTGTGGGCTGCCAATGGTGTTTGTTGAACTATCGAAAGGGAGGACTTGTGACCTCCTGAGATGAAGAAAAACCATGGTTAAAGGGGCTAATATCCAGCCATGACAGCACCAGTGCCAGACAGCCTCATGTCAGGCTGTGTCAGGCAGCTGCTCAGATGGCAAGGCCTGCTGCCCTGAAGGCTTACCTGCCTGGGAGAAAGAGGCAGCCACAGAGTGCTCCTCCAGAACACCCCTATTCTTCAACTGCATGTGAATTTCTGAGTACTGATTTCTAGTAAGATAAACAGCATTTAAGGTTGCCTCTTGGTGCTAGTTTTTAAGATGATATGAATTGCATAGTCCACAAAACATATTTGCCAAGATGTAGCATTTCTTTTTATACTTATTCTGCCTGATGGCAAAATACAAAAACGAAACCTAAAACTAGTCCAGGATTGAGAGATTCACTTTTCTCAAGCCCATTTCCTCAGGGGTTCAGGTTTATGGGACTATGGCATTGGGCACTGAAATGTTGTCTCTCGCTGTCTGCTTGCCCTGCCTGGCTGGGGTCAGTGTGAACTTCACAAGTCCTATCAGCAATCTAGGGAAGAGCTAGTCCTGCCTGGTTCCACTTTCTCTTGGTTTTAGATGCCTTTGCTCCGGATAGTTCTCTTCTTATCAGGACATTAGTGAAACAAAACAACTGTGCTCCTCCAGTAATGGCCACCGGCTGGTCTGAAGGATCCCAAAACCTCCCACTTGGATGATCTGGTCACGGCAATGCCCTGAGGTTCAGCTGCATTTTCTACCTCAGCCCTGGTAGGAACCTTCCTGTTTCACTGAGATACTCCTCCATGGGAAGGGCCCTCCTTTCTTGCACACTCCCTCTCCTTCGGCTAACTTTTGGACCCTGCTTCTGGAAATTTCCTGAGACCTTTGAGCTGCCCGCAGCCGTCTCCAGCATGGATCACCACTCTTCTCCCTGAGCCCAAGCTTGAAGCATGCAGACTTCCATCAACTGCAGCTCCAGCGCACCCCTGAGTCTCCTCCTTCCACTTCAAACCTGCTCTTTCTTCTTCCTACCCTAGAGCTGTTTTCTCTACTGGAAGAGGGGAGGAAAGGATGAGTAGAGGGACCTCTTGAGTCTGTTTGCGTTCTCCTGGTGATCTTTTCTTTTACCTTCACAAGTGACTTTTGAACCTAGAAGTCAAGATTATGGCAGGCTTCTTTACTGGTATGTTTTAGATAATTTCATATACTCCTGCCCAGGGCAACTGGCTGCTCCTAATTGCATAAAACAGTGTTAATCAATGTATAATAAAAACAAGTGTATGCTTTTGTGACAATCCAATTCATGTTAAGTGCACAAATATTGTTTTTTAAAAAGTCCTTTTATTTTTTTTTTCAGTTTGCTGTATTGTCTAAAATGTTCTCATTCTCTTGACTGACCTAGGTGAAGCTTTTAAATGAAGCTGGAAGGTGTCTGGGGCTCCAGTGGTTTGTCCCATTCTTCAGGTGAGAAAAGAGAAAGCCCAAAAGAAGGAAGGACTGATGTCCTCAAGTTTTGGTACCACGGTCTAGGGAAAGACTCACAGCGTCTTAGGGCTATCTCAGCGCTGTTTAAGCACAATGGAACAGCTAACATAGGGGGCCCAGAAACTTTGCCAAATGGCAAATAGCTTTTAAAGACAAAAAAAAAGATAGATAGATAGATAGATAGATAGATAGATAGATAGATAGATAGATAGAGATATAGATGTAGATATTTAAAAAGATGTATACATCTTCTGGTATTGCTTTAAAATTGCTCTTAATCTTTGAGAGGGAAGTTGAGACTTGGCTTGTCCCTCTCTCTGTTTGCAGTCAAACAAGAGGATAGTGAACCCTGCCCTCCTTATCCCAGCACGGTGTTAAAAGGATCAAGTGAGATAACAAATGTGAGACACCCATCTAAAATCAGGAAACTCTTAGAGGTCTTGTGTGAGTGTTATCTGCAGGGATTTGCCAGAGTTCTGTGTTCTTCCTTGCACTCTGATCTTTGCTTTTCTACTTTATGAACTCAGCAGAACAGGAGTCAGCCGTCTCCATGAACTTGATGGCCAGCTCCTCTGAACTCCAGGCCTGACCCTCTGACTAGCGCTGGCCTTGCTGCTCCTTTGAATCCATCTCAACATTTCCTCCGCAGCTGACTTCCCGGATCTTCACTCATTGTGATTCTCCTGTGGACTGTCGCCTCCATGTGAAGAATTATTTTAACTAATTACTTGCATTTTAAGATCTGAAGAAGCCAGAATAGATACCATGTGATAATAAAAAATAAGCTCTTAGGTAATTTTGTTAATTTCACGTGCGGACACTAAACATTTTCTTGTGATTGAGTGATTTACTTGGGAAAGGAAAGAATTTATTAAAAGGTCATTCTCTTTATACAAAAAAGGGGCAAGTTGCAAAAATATCAGGCAATTTAACTTTCTCATGTTTTACTGTCTTGAAACAGTCCTCAAATCTAGGTACGTCTGAATTAATACAAGAAATGAGCTTTTTTTTTGTAGGTTGAATCTTATAGATTTATTCACAAATAATGATTCAATACCAATTTTAAAAAGAAACCCTGATGCTAGGTATTGTGGAGTTTATAAAGATGTTAAAAATAAAATCCAAAGCAACTACTTTTTGGGCAAAATTGGTTTTTAAAAAATTAGTTTCAAAAGACTTCTCATATATATTTGACTTAATTCTCATAAAAATCTTGTGACACAGTTATTATTGCTATCACTGTTTTATATTTAAGAAATCCAAGGCTCATTTTTGTAGACCTTGGATCAAATATCCCAGAACCTCTGACTTCAAACTCTAAATCCTTCCCTTTACACAGCATGTAGACATTTGGTTTGCAGGAAATAAGTATCTCTAAGAGGATCCAATGCAAATTGTTATTTGGTCCTTCTAGGGAGGAGCTACTTTTCATTGGAGTGATTGGAGAGGGTATAATTAAATTGCAATTCCACCTGGTCCCAGAGAAAGGGAGAGACTTTTTGGCAGCACAGGGAGAGTAAGGAAGGGGGAGTTCAGGGAGAGGGAGGAGATAGGTGAACAGAAGCACGGAGGGGAAGGGAAGCTAAGAATTTTTAGGGAATAGCCATTAGAGCAGCTTGCGATAATGTGACACCCCTGAAGAAAACAACAACAGCAACAAAAAATTAGCAATAATTCAAAAGGTGGGTTGTATAAGACCTTATTGCTGGACCAAGGGATTTAGACATCCTCCAGTGTTGAGTGGAACCCACTGTGTGTGTGTTTGTGGCAGCGTGGTGGTGGTTTCAAATGAAAATGGAACGATTAAGCTTGTGTTTCAGGGCACTTGGCCATGTCTTAATGCAAGACAGACTTGCAAAGAGAGGAGGTGAGAACCAAACAACTGCAGGAGAAAACTAGGAAGCTGTCAGAGTGGTCCAAAGAAGAATTAATATAGCAACCATAGGAAAGGGGAGGAAAGGCAAAGATATGAGAAACGCAATAATCAGAAAACTGAAAAGCCTTGACAATTTCTAGAAGGTTGAAGGTGAGAAAAGAATGGAAGTCCTACATTTCAAGCTTCAGCAAGTAGAAGATTTGTTCGTGTTATAAATAGATATGATATTAAAGAAGAAAAGCTTTCTGGAGCCCAGAAGTATCTAAAGATAAAGGAAAATAAAAACAAAAATAGCTAACACATACTTGCATGCTTACTGCATACCAGGTGCTGCTAAGCCCTTTTCGTGTAATAACTCATTTAATTCTTACTCCAACTTTTGGAGCTAGGTAATATGGCACCTACTTTAAAGATGGAAACACTGAAGCAAGGAAAATTTAAACAATTTCTCCAAGGTCACACAGCTGGTAAGTGAGGGACGGAGAGGGAGACCAGGCCGCCTGGTCCCAGAAGTCGTGTGTATGAGCACCATGCTCTGCGGCCGCTCTATCATGAGCCTCGTCCTGAGCGCGCTGCTTGATTTTGCCCTGGAATGACCAGATGAAGATGCATAATGAGAAAGCCAAACTCAAGATGAAAGCTTAGAAGAGTAACCAAAGCTAAGCTTGCATGTCTGGAGGGCATCTGTCTGGAGATGACAGCTGAATAATGGAGGAGATGAGACAACCATGGGAGAGAGGGGAGAGGCAGGAAGAAGAGGTGAGAAGTGAGGGGAAAGGGAGAAAGGATGAGAAAGAAGACAGAGCACAGCTTGAAGTGCCCATATTTAGTGGGTGGGAAAGAGGAGGAATCAGAGAAGGGAACCAAAAGTATGCAGTACACCCAGGAAGACCTCTGGGCAAGTTTCAAGTGCAACCCCAGCAGTCTGAAATGAGGAAGATCGCTCAGGCAAGGAGCTAACCAAGTAAGAACCATTGGTAAAGCTGAACTAGTGACTCTATGCGTGGTGGAAAACATGCCAGGAAGTGTGCGTAAAAGGTACGGCTTCATGGGAGGAACACACCATGACTTTGAACTCCATCTCTACCCGCCATCAACTCACTGCCCTTCCCGCAACCAAGCAGTCAGTAGCAGGAAAAACAAATTGCCATAGACCCTAGAGGGGCTCAATATTGATGGGAAACATTCATGTGCATATCTTACTGAGCTACATGCAGAATTCAGAGGTAAATGTCAAGGTCCTTGCACTCGTGCTTTTAGTAAAATAGTCTTACGTAAATAATAAACCTGAACTGAATCGGCTCAATAACTTTATTTTTAAAGCCTCTTTCTCTGTCTTTTTCCTTCCTTCCTTCCCTTTCTTTTTATTTCCTTTTTTCTTCTCTCTCTCTCCTTCCTTTCCCCTTCCTTTCCCTTCCTTTCCCTTCCTTTCCCCCTTCCCTCCCCTTCCTTTCCCCCTCCCTTCTCTTCCTTTCCCCTTCCGTTCCCTTCCTTTCCCCTTCTGTTCCCTTCCTTTCCCCTTCCCCTTCCCCCTTCTCTTCTCTTCTCTTCTCTTTTCTTTTTGTAGAGATGGGGTCTCCTTATGTTGCCCAGGTCTCAAACTCTTGGGCTCAAGTGATCCTCCAACCTTGGCCTCACAAAATGCTGGGATTACAGGTGTAAGCCACTGTGCCCAGCCTCTTTCTTTTTCTAAAAGAGGGGAATTTGAGACAGTGAATCATCTTGCATCTCTATCTGTGGCCTTCATCAGGGTTCTCTAAAGATTAGCCAGTCTATGTCCAGCTGGCTGAGACAGGGTGCCACATACGGTACTTCCAATAATTCTGTCCACATGCATGGGCCATTTCACCTCTACAGCTCTAAGCTCACTGCTGAGAGTACCCATCAGACTAAAGCAAACATGCCTATTAAACATGTCATAAATAGGCTAGCAAGAAGCGCCACACACAGCAGCAGAACAAAGCAGAAGTGGGCTGATCATGTCCTAAGTCCATCCACTTAAAATTTATACTTCTACTTTATTCCTCTGAAAATATTTTGATTATGTTACCATCTGAAATGAAAGCAAGTATAAATCTTCTGTTGGATTTATTCTCCCCTTTGTCAACCTTCTGGCCAATAATAGGTTTGATATTGTTCTGGGGGAAAAAAAAAAAGAGGGAGGCGGGGTGGTGGCCACAATTTAAAAGCTTCCGGAAACTCTTTTCCACCAATCAAACCTTTGAATCATTCTTTAGCATGAGGAAGCTCATGTATTTCATTGACATGAGAGGAAGAGCGAGCCCGTATTTAACTAATCCATCCTGTATAGTCACATTAAGTAATACCATTGTTTACCCTGAGCAGTCGAGAGGAAAGACTTGCTAAATCTAAAACAAAAGTAGCACATGTATGTTCTTGGTTTGGTTTTCTTCAAGGTTTCCCCAAATGCTGCAAATTGAATTTGGCCTAGGAATGCATGGTTGAGCAGTATTTTTTTTCTTAAAGCATTTTTCTGCTTTAAAGAAAGTCTACTGACAAAAGAGGAATCAGAGTTTCTTCTTTATTTTTTTTTTAAAACAGGGTCTCACTGTTGCCCAGGCCAAGTGCAGTGGCATGATCACAGCTTACTACAGCCTTGACCCCCCAGGTTCAGGAGATCCTCCTACCTCAGCTTCCTGAGTAGCTGGGACTACAGGTGCACGCCACCACACTTGGCTAATTTTTGTATTTATTCTATGGACGAAGTCTCACCATGTTGCCCAGGCTGGTCTCAAACTCCTGGGCTCCAGCGATCCACCCACCTTATATGTTCTTAATCTCTGTAGCCATCTTTCTCCTTTCTATAAAATAACATAGATAGACAAGATGCTGTGTTTACACAGACATATGCACCATGTACACATGAATAATGAGATAGGATATTCTTATTAACCTTTTTTCCACATAGATTTAATTATCCTTGCACTTCCAAGCTTTTTGTATATTCCCCCATAATGGCACTTATCATATTGTATAAAATAATTTCTCCCCTACCCAACTGGGAGTACAAAATCAAGGGTAGTTTTAGATTCACTTTACATTCCTGTTGCCTATTGTAGAGTAGCTGCTCAGTAAGTCTTTGTTGGCTCAAGGAATGAATAAATGAAAGAATGTTTCCCTAAACTGCTATTCATTCTCATGTTATGTATATTAGAAACTGAATTTTTGCCCCTAGTTCTTAGTCCTTTTTCCTTCACTTTTAGCAAAACGATTTAGAGCTCTTGTACCTTGGGCAAAAGCAACTGAATGGAATATATTTTATAGTCAGAATATTTCAAGGAATTTTTAACAGAGTAATAGAAAATAATCAAAACAGGTGAATGGCATATTATAGACAACAGGGAACACACGTTCTCCCTAAAATGGGAATACTAAAATCAGATATCTCTGAAATTCGAAATAGTTGGACTTTTGGGTCCTTTTCCACCTTGAGAATTCTTTGAACAAGGAAATATAGAGGTTTACCCTAAGGCGTGACAGTTCCTTTTAATGATATGACTCTTCAACTTTCAAATTCTCTATCTTCAAAATCTATAGGCCAATCTGAAATGGATTCTATGTCAAGGTTGCGATCATAGATTGTATCATCTTGACTTTACCACCTTTTCTCTCTTATGTGCTGTATCGATTTGAACTATAAAGGAAGGTTAAAATATATAATTAACATTATTATGCCTCATCCAAATCTCACAGAGTTTCCAGCTTTTTTTTTTTCAACAGAGATTTTAAAACTTCGATGCATAAGAACTCGGTTGCATAGCACAATTTTTGTGGGTTGAAGTGCCTTGACAACTACCTGTCAAATGTCTGTGCATCTCTATGTTTGAGCATCTCAACTCCCAGGGGACTCACCATCTCCCAGGCAGTCCATGATCAGTTGCACAAGGCCTTGTTGCAAGGTAGCAAAGATGTACCTACCAGAAACATTTACTGATTTGCCCATATTTGTCTACTTGAGGCAATACAGGCCAAGTTGAATTCCTCTTCTCAACACACACGCACACACACGCGCACGCATGCACGCACACACACAACAATTTAAAGGTTTAAAAGAAAGCTTATTTGCTCAGTCTGTGCTGCCCATCTGTTCTCCAGGCTAATCTTCCCTGTTCTGTTATCCATCCCTCAGGTAATGTCAACTTGAGTCATTTTATTCTCCCAGCAATTCTTCTCTGGGTATATTCCAATATGTCCATCAAGTGCCTTTTCATATGTGGTAACCTTTCCCGAACCCAGTTGTTTTCAGCATATGTTGACCAGTCCAATGCAGAGGAAGAGGATGACCTCCATCATTCCATTAATGCAGCCTATGGTAACATTACGTTTTCGAAAGCCATTCATATTGAGATTACTATTGACTATTCGGATGCATACTGTTAACAAGCTTACAGCCCTCTGACGAGTTAACTGTACAGTTGATTTTGAAATAATGACAGAATTTACATTTATTTTAAATCATTTAAAAATATATATCTAACAACTTTCATTGGGTGAAACATTTTCAATTTAACCACACACTATTCTCAAATGGGATATACATGGTTCTATTCTCCTTATTCATACTATCAACCAAAAACTTGAATAGCTCCAAGGCCACAAAGGAGGCACGTACTATGCCACAAAAACCTTCTGGTTGACATCAATCTTCCTTTGGGGACAATAATTCAACCAAGATCTAATTCACCACATGGTATTAGTATCCAGACTACAGTTCTCCATCTTTTCCACCAGGGTAAAATGAGAAACCTTATAAAAGGTTTTCATATGCTAAAGCCCTAAAATAATATTTTACCAAAAATCAAGGCAGAGAAAAATATATTATTTCATTCATTGCTCAAGCTGTGTGTATTTGGGTTAGAGCCCCCAAACCCCCAAAATGTATGCCAACCTGGAAGCTGTGAATGTGACCTTATTTGGAAATAGGGTCTTTGTAGCTGTAATCAAGTTAGGATGAAGTCATCCTGGATTAGAGTTGGTTCTAATCCAATAATTGTTTTGTACATAGACACAGACTCAAAGAGAAGATGGCCCAGTAACATGAAATATTGCAATTTTTAGAGCCTAATCAGATACTTAAGAGGGACCCAGAAGCCATTCTTTACTCTGATCTTATGGTCATGGATCTGAACTTCCTTTCCATCAGCAGCACTCACTAAATGCAAAGCAAGTTCTCTGGGAACCCTCTCTCAACCTCACCTTTCTCTGCATTTTACCACTGCAAATAATTGATGGCCAAAGTTTCAGTCAGGTGGGTCAGGACCAGTTCATGTGCACATATCAGAAAGCATATGCCCCAGTGGCACATGAGTATCCTTTTCAGTAATCAACTTCATCAGTGAAAGTCAAGTCATTTTCTGCTGAAAAGTGAGTTGTGAAATCTTGTCTGTCTTCTAACAGATCTTTTCCCTGGAATGCCACACATGGCCATGCAACAATCACTCTTATACACAGAACTTTTTTATCTTTTCCACCAAGGTAACATATCAACTTCACTAAGAACAGATGACTTTCATGTGATTTTTGAGCTAAACCTCCCCTTCCCATTGCAGGGCAGAGAGCATGACCATATTAGTGTCTATCAACAAAGTGACTTGCATTCTGGGTCCTAACTGATGCCAGCAACCCCACAATCTCAGAAAGCCTGGCATGAAAGTGAATTATGACTTTGTCTCTTTCTGGACTAAGCCATCTATATGGCTTGCAAATGTATGCTTGATGAATGCTACCATGGAGGATGTCTCTTCAACCCAAAGGAGTGATGGGAACTTCAAACATTTCCCTGCTTAAAAAATAATTGTGTGTTGTCTTCCCTCAAGCACAATTACACACACACATACTGAGTAATGGGGGCTATATGTGCACTGCACAAGAAAATTTAGAGGAGGAGAAACTTCATAGGGAAGAAAGGATTCCATTTAGCAGTCTTTAGGACAGGTGATCTAGCAAATGAGTCCCCTGAAACAGCTTACCAGCTCACTCCATTATAATAATATTTCAATTATCTGAGACCTGTTAGAAAACAATCAACTGGCCAAAAATAATAATGCTTGGCCCCAAACACCATGTCAAATGCAGCCTCCTCTCCTTGAGAGAAATGTTTCCCATGTCTGCAATTGCAGAACACACTGAAGGGCATCCCTGCTCCAAAGACAAGGGAGAATATGAAGGACCAAAGCATTAAATGCAGCCAACTAGGAGAGGCTCCTTGCTTGAGAAAGCAAGCAGCAGTTGTGCAGGCAGTGCATATGAATGGGATTATGGGATCAGGGGAAGCCCTGATTAAATGGAATATGTGCCCAAGAAGGAAATCCACTGATGGAGGATAATCCATATGCTATAAATTTAGACCTATGGCTGATAATATGTAATGGAGAAATTGTCCCCAAATCTCACTATAAAATTTCATTTGTAACTATGCTTCTAAGTGGCATAGATGTAGGAAGGAGGCAGTAGGGGAGAGGCAGGTGATACATTCCTTGCCTGTACACAATCTCCTCAAACGACACCTGTTTAACCATTTCTAAAATGTAAGATGTTGACATGACAGAAAGGCTCGCAGAAGCAGCAGTGTGAAATCAATCCTTAAATCCATTCAGAACAAGATTGATGCATCAGGAGTTAGACTGTGAAACACTCAGAAAAGGGAATCAAAGCAGGACTTGTTTTTACATGCCCTCCCGTGATGTCCCAGACCCAAGCCTTGCCTTGGGAAGCCATGTGTGGCATCTTTCCCCTGTATAGTCATGCCCTGGTGTTAGAAGTTACTACTTTTCACCACACCCAAATTTAGTATAATTCATTTATTTATATTATTAGATAGTGAGCAACTTGAGGGATCCTCTTTCCTTCTTTTTCTCTCTCCTGCTATTACCATTGCTACCTAAATAAATTCATTGTTGAATAAGTGAATGTATATACAAAGTAGTAGGACTCTCAGTTCTCCAAATAAGGCAACCAGTAATCAATTTAAAAATCTTCAATTTTACAGAAAACAATAGAACTTGAAGTGTTTTATTGTCTTTATCTCATCATCCTAAGGAAAGAGTCATTAGTTAAAATTAAACAATGTCTGATGATTTTGCCCAGTCATCAGGTCACCTCAATCAGGAAATATGTAACTAGAAAATCCTGAAAGCAAAGATTATCAAAATAAATTCATCATTTGTCCATTTCAAGATACTTATAGAACCACTGAATAAAGAACCCTAGAATCCTCCATCTCCTTAATGCAACCAATAGTTTTAGACAGAACTGCAATAATTCCAATTGACAAAAATCTCACCCACTTTAAATAATCTGATAAAAATATTGTGCATAGCATTGACCAAATAACTTCAATTCTAATAACAATTCCTAACACATTACTAATAGAGGTGGACAAACCCTTGTGAACAAAGATGTTCACTGCATTTCTATTTATAATGGCAAAAAAAAAAGAAAAGAAAGAGAAAGAAACACAGTTGGAATTTGACAAAATAAGGGTTATTCATTCAGTGGAACATGATGTAGCCAGTAAAATATATTTATGCAAATTGTGTAATTCCATTGGAAAACACTAATAGGGTAGTATTCATAAAACAGGAAAATGAAAGATTATATATCCAACGTGCTCTCTAATGAATGGAAGGAAGAAACCAAAGAAGGAAGGAAGGAAGGACAAAATATCAAGTAAGTTTTATTTCTTTCAACTTTTCTGGATATGTTTATAATGAACAAGTACTATTATAGTAATCAGAAACATTAATGATAGATTTGCAAAAAATTAAGTTGAAAACAAGAAAGAATTACAGGAGAAAGAGTCTAGTTTTGAGCCCCCCCACCACCGCTGAATCACTATCATGTTTGTCACTTGCATGGTACAATTCAGCATGTATATCTAATTTACTTTAATAATTATCTGAAAAACAGTAATCGTTTTCTGTTAGGTTGCTTTTATGTCAGTTTGCACATCAGTAAAAGGGACAGTATATGTTCATTTTTAGTACGGCTAAAAACTAACAAACTGGTTGCCTATAATAAGAAATGAAGAAATTAAGCTTATAAGCTTTAAAATGTTCTTCTAAGTAGCTTTTAAACATACAACTTGGCTTTTAGAGGGCAGCATATGCACAATGGATAATATAATTTAAATATAAATGGCTATTCAGAATGTGATTACCATCTATAAAGTACTGGTGACTTACTTTGAAGTAAGTATTTGGTATAGAATTATACTTCAGCATACTGAGGATATTGATAAATATTGTGTTTGTTATCTGAATTAGGTCATCAGGGACAAGATTCAGAAAATGGAGAAACACATTAGAAAGCTTTAACAGTGCTCTAAGTGCCTTTGAGATGGGCATCTCATTAATATTCATATCAAATCATGTAATATTTATTAAACATTCATTTGTGTCAACATTTGGTATTGACATCATAGATCAGACAACAGACTTGTAAACTCAAGGTCTTCTCTGCCCAAGAAAGAAGTATTCTCAGCATTTCCTATTTCAGCTTCTGTAGTCTTTGGAGTGCTTTTGACATGGCTGAGATTTTAAAAATAATCATACCTATCATACAAATGAAGCACAGTTAAATATAAACATTACTTTCTTAGATGGTTCAACATTTCAAGGCTGTCTGGATAAACAGGTTGTACGGGCCTACATACTTTCAGGGATTTTGTTTTTCTTTCTAACCAAAAAAATTAGGTCAAACTATCTTACCTACAATTATGAAGCTATCTGCAGAACCCAAGATATTCTTTAGGGTCATTAAGCAACAAAAAATGAATATAATTGGAATGTTACCTATCACAGGTACAAAACATCTGGGGAGCCGGCTATATACTTTCATCCAAAGGGTCTGATTTGAGAAAATACATTGGCATGATATACTCAACTTTAATATTTAAAAATATTTAAATAATATTAAAAAATATTTCGTGTTGACTTGTATCTGAGTCTTTGTTAAAATGCTAGATGAAACACGATTTTCTACCTTTTGTAGCCACAACATGTCCATCCAGCCTGATTTGTTTAAAGCAATACCAAAAAGAACATGATATACTCAACTTTAATGTTTTATTTTCAGTTCGGTTGAAAATATTTTTTAATAGAGTAGATTCCTTCAGATTATAAATGCAAAAAAGTTTCCCCTTAGAATGGATAGAAAGGCCAAATGGTAATTTTCAAAGGGTCCCTTCTTAAGGAGTTCAAAGAGAAAAGTGTAAATATAGTTTCTCTGAGAAATATGACTGATAAGAAGATATTTGTATCCATTGAACTACACAGGGTCAGGAGATTGACTATACTTAGAACAATCAAAGGAGTTACTGAGGCCGTGAAAACAATCCCAGATCCACAGACTGACTACACCTTCAAAGATAAAACAGTGGTTATTTGACAACCAAGACATTTCGCAGATTAAAGTAATCCAACTCTGTTTCAGTTTTCAAAAAATATTGCATGCTGACTTGTATCTGAGTCTTTGTTAAAACGCTAGATGAAACACAGTTTTCTACCTTTTGTAGCCACAACATGTCCATCCAGCCTGATTTGTTTAAAGCAATACCAAAAAGAACAGGATATTATTTACAGAAATAGTCAAAGATGAAAGGCTCCACAATTTTTCTTGGCATGATTATAATATCTCAAAGCCTTGACAGCTATTTTTTGTAAAGCCTAAAATGATACATCTCGATGAAGTTTATGCCCATTTCATCCCTTTCAAAGTTTAAGGTCAGCTATTTGGTATGCCTTTATGAATAATAAAATTATGGCTTTCCTCCCTTCTAGGCCTTATTGTAGCCAAGTGGCTTTAGTCATTTTCATGGGACAGATTTTCCAATGTCTTTATTATTACTCTACATTCGCCATCTCACATTTTTACCACTGGGCCCTAGATATATATATCATCCATTGTTCAGCGTGCTCTACCCAATGGAATAATCATATTTAGAATGGTCTATAAGATGATCATTCTCCATTGGGTCCAATTTACAATCTGTTTCTCCCTTTTTTCTTTCGTATGTTTCTGCTCATTCAAATTATGATCAGAAGCTAAGGCATTTTCATATCCAAATGCTCTTCCCATCACTTCTAATACCATCACCATATATTAAAAATAGAAGACAATATGAAAGGAAAGCAATAAAAGACCCTCACTGAAAAAGTCCTTGCACTTTGAAAAACAAACTTATATTTTTATACAAGAAAACAGAACTTAAACCCCCTTTTTATGTTTGAAATCCTGACAATCAAATAGCTGTGACATTAAGACTTCACAAGCATTAAGTCTTATATCAGCCATGGTTAGATGTAAATAAATCCACCATAAAAATCAGTCTAGGCAAAAACGCACTGTAACTTAATTTTCTAAACCACAGGAGCTGGGAAGCAGCTGAACTTCACTAAATCAGACAGTACCAAAATGGATAAACATCCGGGCTCTGTATCTTTTGTGATGGTGTGCCATATCTTGTTAGATTCTCTGCACATTTGTTGTTTTATGAGCAATGATATTATCACTTTATGATCTCAGGGAATAACCCACAACAAGCATAAATTAAGGATGGGACCTGTAGCAGACATTGGGAGTTCCTTGCTAAATTTTCATTATTGATTTTATTCTTCACTAACAAAACCCCCATATTGCAGCGGTAGCAATCTACCCAACTGCAAGAGAACATGTCCCAGGCCCCCATGCAGAAAGGAGTAGCAATTATGATGTAAGTAGGAGGCACTGATTGCCATCGTGTGGGCTTTCAGGAAAATTCTCTAAAGGTGCCTGATTTGGCAGGTGCCCTTTTGCCCTTCCCTCTCCGCCTTCTTGCTGCCTGCACTCTGCATCAGTCATATTGTGACCTGAAGTGACCTTGAGAGCAGAAGCCATGTGATAAGAATGGCGGGACAGAAGAGAAAAGGAGTGCAGGCTCCTGATGACATCAAGGAGTCATCCATATCAGCTGTAATTCGCCTTCCTCTGCAGTTCATGTTCCATGGGAGAAAGATAAATCCTTTTTTGTATGTCATGATATTTTAGATGTCTTACTTGCAGGTGTACACAACTCCTAGTTGATGAAATAACCTTATTATGTAGTGAATTTGAAGGAGGCTGCTGACCCCAAATCAGTAATACATTAGTCTTAAATTATTTTTCCATTAGTAACAATTAGTTGGATAAAGCAAACACAATTTCTTTTTAATTGGCCTTTCTTGTTTAACAGAAGTACTTATTTCCCAGATACTTGGCCAAAGGAAAGTAAACTTTACCAGTCCAAGTAGTGTCAAACCCACACATTTAACCACCTTTCTCTCAGCAACTACATAGCTGCTCATGAACATTATCAGGACTGTCGGACACGTCATAGGTGTAACAAGATCTTTGTATTTCCATTTCTGCACTGTCCAACCAATGTCTTCCGTTAACACAGCTATGAGCTTCATCTCTAATGTGCAGCATTCGTAGCAAAGGGGCCCCAGGTAAGAGTAGGTCCTTAAGTCAGGACAAGGATGCATCGTATTTCATACAAAAAGGGGACTTGAGAGGTACATGATGAAGACAGAGATTCCATCTGACAAACTGATTCCCATGTGGCCGGCCTGGAGACAGGGGAAATTGGATTAAATAGTTTCTGATGGCTTTATCCAGGCTAAGATTTCAATGATCTTTATAAACCTCCATTAATCATGTAATCATCTTTCCATTTTGGAACTGAATTTATAGCATTTTACGATAATGGCTTCCAGTGTCTGTAGAGCCAAAGCTAAAATATGACCTCAAAGAGTCACCCCTTCCCTTGGTGAGATATCAAATCCTACCACTGAGAACTCTTTCTCATTTGATGTGAAGAGAAAGATGCCCACAGAAACACACCTACACCATTTCTAAGACAGAATGGCAATGCAGCCTTAATCTGCATATTTCAAAATAGGATGCTTTTAAAAGATTTTACAGCTGGCTTAAGGATGAGTGTAAAATATTTAAGATGGGAAGAGAAATTATAAGGTAATTATTTTTAGACAGTCTGAAGGAACAAAATCTTATGGAAATGGTTTCATTCAGAACAATCAGTAATACAGATCAAAATTAACACTCATGGGTTGCCAAGTAAGGAGAGGTGCAAGGCAACTCAAATAGCATTCGTTTGTGTAATTTCAAAAAAGGAAATCCATTCTTAAAGGGCCAGTTTTTCTCCCTCTCCCATTTTTTATAATGCTACACATTATAAAAATGCTACACATAGTTTTTTCATGCTACACATAATAATTGGTTATGCAAATAAAGTGGTACACCTTACAATTTCTAACAATTCTGTTAAGGACAAAAGTTAAACATGATTTTCTCCTCTTGTCTCTGTTTAAATTAGTGTGTAAGTGTGTATGCCCTTTCCCACCACTTTATGTTATTCAGCCTTGATGATAGGTCTCTGTTACATTGCAGCCAGTAAATCTGTTAAGAGCTTGGCTGCCATGTGCAACCATGCCTGGAGGCTATGTTAAAAATTCTGAGATCCATGAACATCAGCAAAGTTTTTGTTCAGTTTAAGCTGAACAAACAGAGTTAAAGACAAACTTTATTGAGTTTGGAATGGGCCCATCCATTGTCACTGGACTAGGTACTGACAGGCTACCAGCTAGAATAACGTTTATTGGATTAGCGAAAATCTACTAGCTGTTGGAGGAGAGAATAAGGTGCTAGTATTAATCATGGAGAGCATGGGAAAATGAAACTCTTTCAACAATGAAAGCAATGCTCCTTTCTACCATGAAAGTTTTCATCCTTCTTCCTCATCTCAATTTCAAAACGCCATATCCTAAGCATCAAGTGCAATTTAAAAACATGAGCAACATTATGTGTTGGGCATCTAGATGGTTCATGTGTGCAGAGCCGGTGAAAACTTTAAGGGCCTTGCAACATCCTGGCTGCTGTCCAACCAAAACGATGAAATATGGAGTGAAACACTATTTCCTATCCCCACAATGCACACCTACCTTGTAAGTCCACAATGTGACACTGAGTCTTTTGGATTCTGAGTGTCACCTTTGATAAATCTACCACAGGGGAAAAGTAAGCCCCCAAGAAAGGAAAGGAAATTTTGTTATTGTTGTTATACACACCTCCAGAAAAGTTATGGATACATTTTCCTGGATATTAACAAGACTGCAAGAGGAGGATCTGGGTGGCAGGAGGGGGATGAAGAGGAGGCTGATAAGGACTCTCAGGGTTTAGGAACACAGGCACAAACCATAGTCTGTTTAAATGGTTAAGTTATCAATGTTGTCAAATTGAGATGTCGAAATTATGAGGTGGTCTAGGGGGAATTTCATCTGCATGTAGACAGATCTCATTAGAAAATCCTTAAAATGGTTTTCTACAACTGAAGCAAATCTTGCCTAAGAAAGAGTTGAATCACTACCTGCCTTGTGAAATCTAAATATGCATCTAGTCCATCTTTGGCTAGTGATGGACCTTCCTCGGCTTTACCTGAACTCTCCGCAGTTCTGTGTTCTTTTCTCTCTGATGCTAAGTTCATGGCAAGTAGAACTAACACAAAGCCTTGGTCAATAGTTGTAGCATTTGGCATCTGGCTAAGGAAGGATTTTCTTAGCATTTTCCTTCACAAAGCCAGATTCCATGTATGTTTTGTACAATTCTCTCAAATTGATAGAGACGGGGTCTCACTTTGTTGCTCAGGCTGGTCTGGAACGCCTGGCCTCAGGTGATCCTCCTGCCTTCCAAAATGCCAAGATTACAGGTGTGAACCACCACATTTTGCCCAAACTGAGAGGTGAGCTTCAGCAAAGCCTGAGACTTCATGGGCTAACAATTTCTCTTTGGCTTATCTGAGTGTGAGGTTCTTATAGGGCTCCTCTGGGGCCTATCAGAGGAGGCTCATTTAGTCCAGGCCTTCCTTTCACCCGTAGTCCCAAAGGTAGACGTCCGGTGTTATCTCCAAGTGAAATCATACCTATGTATAAAGAAATATACTATAATAATTGAAAGAATACTACGTGAAGGATTTAACTTTAGTTATTAAATGAAAATGCTTAAAATGTATCTGGACACATTTTAATATACTGGGATCCTCAAAAACTGCAATGGCCTGGATTCTGTTGACCTGATAAAGGCCTATTGAGGTATACTAATCATTACAGACAGCCTTCTATGTGAATCATGAAGATGTATTTAACTCATGATCACACAATGCATGGGTAATTAACAAACATGTAATGAGTCTGTAACTTCCTGCTCAGGCGTGGGAAGCACACACTTTCATTAGGAAGCACTTTTACATGAACTATTACTCAAATGTGTGTAGGTCCATGTGGAATGAAATGTTCCTACTTTAAATATCAAGTTCAGTGTTATGTCTGTTTGATATTTAAAACATTGATAAGTACATTTTCAAAAGACTTACGTGGAAAAAGAGGAAAGATAAAACTCGCATCAGTTCATTTTTCCTTTACTAGTAATTAGCAGATAGAAAAAAGGTGCTATTTGTGACTAATGCTTAGTTTTATGATTTTAAATTATACTCTGTCTCCATTGGATGCATAAATAAGAGCCCTCTCACTACATTTTCCTCTTGCTACCCTTCCAACACTAACAAGGAAATTAGCTCACACATATTCACCACCCAATATGGTTATATACTTTAACATTCAGCAAAAAGTTCTAAATTGCTCACTTACTGAGCTGAATCACATAGAGGGCTGAAATTCGTCCATTAATGAATTATTGTATTGCCTGAGGTCTGCTTAGAGCTACCTGATTTTAGAATTAATGGCAGAATAAATCTTAAGAAGAAGGCCAATATATTTTAATTTTATGCATATTACCTATTTGAGCAATATATTCTAACATGAGTTTGGCTGTAAATATCTTATTACTACTAAGTATCAAAAGGAGTTCAGAAATATTCACCAATATACTTCATATTGCAACTTTAAATAAAATTAAAATTTAATCTACACTTCTGAGAATAGAATAATTGTCGCTCATTTACTAGAATAACGCTTAGGAGCAGATGCATATAATGCTCATAAAACCATGAAAGAATAGCCATTGAACATTTAACTAGAATTGTCAGGTACAAACTATAAACTGTAACTTAAAATAATTTTATTTTCTTCCTCTAACTGCAGAAATAGCACCTAAATCAATTAGAGAGAGCTAAGAAATTTAATCTTGAGGAAAAAATAAGATTTTTATTAAGGAGGGAAAAATCCTATCTTTTATTTTTGTATTTAGACTATTTCCTTTACAAAACAGCTAAATGCAACATTATGATAAAAATTTCATAGGTAAGCCAAAATAGAGAATTTGTAACATTTAAGCTAAATCAAAGCATTATTTATAGTTTTCAGAGAAAAACAGGCTATCTTTTGATATAATACAAAGAAAAATCTATTAAAATGATTTTTCTAAATTCAGTTTGGAAGAGAATGGGCTTAAGTAACTCTTCTGTTGGTTGCTAGGAAATCTAAATGATGTTCTTCCTGAACAAGCAACACAAAGCGCTACGTTTTACTGCAGCCAAAGGGAGATGGGATGGAGCAGGTGAATAGAGAGGGGCGGGAAATGACAGCAGGTCTCAGGCAATCTTCATGCTGTGCCCATTGGGAGGAAGGACCTCCAAATAGAAACATTATTTATCTTTGAGAGGTGAAGTCATGGATAACTTTTTCCATTCATTTTCTGTTGTATTTTATGAGTTATATAAGTTAAATGAAGATTTTTTTCTAGAAGTTCTATTTGATTCTTTTTCAAATCTCCTTGATCAAAACTTCTTAATAGTTTACTGGGTTTTGCTTCCATTTTCAAGTTTCTCTATTATTTTTCTAACAGCTATGTATTAGGGTAAAGCTAGAGCTTCAATAATGAGAAGCAGAGATCGAATGACCTAAGGTTTATATCTCTCTCACCTGGTCTCAGTGTGAATGGGCTAGATCAATGGGACAGATCTCCTTTCTGTGCCCACTCAGAGTTCCAAGTCCCAACCAAGCAATTGCTCCACCATCCCCTAGGACATGGTCAACATGTGTGTGGTTAAAGCTAGGTTGATGCCCTCCTGGGCTCTAGCCAAGTGTAAAGAGACAAGAGGGTGCACTGACACATCACTTCTACTTCCATTCTATGTGTGAGATCCTGATGACACAGCCTCACCTGATTGCAAAGAGAACTGAGAAATGTGGCCAAGCTAGGCAGTCATCCATCCTACATACTACTACTACCGTGGAGTAGGTTAAAATGGACTTTATGAGTAGCTACCCATCACAACATGAAACATGAAGATTTCATAGTATATGCCTAATATTTCCAATATCAAAGTCTCTGCAGATCTGACTCTGCTGTCTATTTCTTCTGCTTTTCACTTACTGTGTCATGTTTCCCTTTATGTTTGAGGATTTTTGACCATGAGTTCATGTTTATGTTCTATGGGAATATATGGTTATGTTCTATGGGAAAATAATTTTGCAGGAATGTTTTGAAGTCTGGGTTAAAGTTGCATTATTTCACATAGGGAATGTATTTGCTTTTGCCTAACAACCCTAAATAATTTTAAAAATGTATTTTCTTAAGTTCTGGTTGGGCCTTATGGGCAAGTTTCCTTGTTGATATCTTCCAGGCAGTACAGTCAATTCCAGCTCTCATCATTCTGAGATTGCATCCCTTTTGGGTCTCAGCTTCACTGGGCTCTGATCTTTACCTGCCGGTCACATCACATGATAAAGTTGTCAGAGTGGAGCCATAATGGATGGGCAGATGTCTTGGTGCCCACTTTCTTTCTAAATTCCTGTTGTTACTAAATCTTGGCTTCTACAGATTCCTTGTTTTTGTGCTGGCTTTGCAAGGCATTTGAAATTATGGGTTTTTAAAACTGTGTATGTTTGTTTTATATTTTTAACCAGCATTTTAGTTTCTTATTGGAAAGAGTGGAATTTCTGGTCCAAGATAGCATCAGAAATGGAAGTTCCAAATATACTTTTATATGACAATCATGACCACGATTTTAGAGAGATTATCACAAGTAGATGAGAACTAGCAATGCAAGCCTAGAGTTTTACTACTGAGTCTTGTGTGTTATATCATACACAGAACCTGGATTTCTTGATCTGTAAAATGGGGAGAATAATAACCATATTACCCATGTCAGTAAGTTATGATGATGACAGAATAAGGAGCTTTGCAAATTCTTAAACAGTATTGCCAGTTGGAATTGAGACTGAGCACCTCACAAGCCACAAGCATAAGAGCATGAATATGTCAATAGGCAACAGACATGTTAAAATGCAATGATTTACAAAGCCGTTTTCTGATATCTTCCACAGGCCCTACTCCTGCTGAGCCATCCCTCTCATTATTGGTTTCACCTGTAAAACAGTTCTCTGCCACTGCTGACTTCACCGAATATCTTCTTTGTACTTCCATCTGCGTTTTATGTGAACTCTGGAGCGATTAGTCGCTAATATCAACATTGGTGCACAGTCTAGGAACATTTATTGCTCCCCTGCTTGGCTTAATGTTTCTGGCTTGGTACCATAATATTATTAATAGTCACAGGGTACAATAAAAGAAAATTAAGTGTTTATTTTGTTTAGGCTTTAGCCACTTTACCTACAGCCTTTTTCCATTACATTTGCACATAAATGAGCATACGCCACATTTTTTAGACGCAAATCAGGTTTTAACTTTGCTAATCATATAGTTTCCTTTCTGGTAGTCTTCCAGGCTGGTTTCAGTGTGACTCCAGATGCATGCATATTGTAGCAAATGAAGAAATGGCCATGTGGTAGATGTTTGCCCTTTTGTGATTCACAAATAGTGTTTTTGCAGAAAAACTATATTTATAAATCCACTCTGAACATTCCTTTTCAATTCCAGGAGCACATCTTTAAGTTTTAGGCTGAAATCCATTGTTCAATTCCAGATTATTTTCTAGTAAATAGTTGGGAACAACTGCCATGGAATATGTAATCATTGAAGGCATGAGAACCACTTGAAATAAAAGTTACTAGAACCAAGTTTTAGCATTAAAGGGCCCCCATTTCTCAGCATGAGAAGCCCAAAGCCCTGAGATACTTAAGTGGGCATCCAAGGCCAATGCAGTGAGTTTATTCCATGTTTCCTACTTTCTCTACCACCTCCTAGGCAATGTTCTTCCAAATGAAGTGTTTGCTTTGCCTTGAAAAGACAAACTTATATTTCACATGGCAAGAACTCTTTATTCCTTGGTGGGATATTTCCAACTTGATTTATATGATGGTGTTTAAATGCTTAAAAGCTTTTGTAAGGCAGGGTTTCAATCGATTAAAGAATTTAGTTTTCCTTGAGGTTCTTGCATCAGATATTATCTCAGAAGGCCTACTTCCTAAGATTTATAATCCAATCTCTTCCTCATGTTAACCATACATTTTGGTGAGCATCCCATTGGACCAAGCTTGGGGATTTCAGCCCAGCATCATCATGTGGAGTGACTGGAAACAGCACAGGGGAGCCTGCATGCCCCAACTTTCCATCAACGGGCTCTGGCTGTACAAGACTTCAGTTTCCTTGCTCACTAGCAATATATATGAGTCCTCTGGGCTTCTGGGAATATCTCACAGGTTCAGAAAACAGATGATCTTGAACAGAAAGACAGAAACACAGTATTCCAAGATAATCTGTATACATGAGTCCTTCTTCATTAAATCAAGAACTTTTACCTTTTCACTTAAAGGAAGTACCTTATGGCTTCTCTTTGACATATATGAATTGCCAGCTCCTTGAGGATAGAAATGGCACCTATCATAGTACCTAGGTAAATAAATGTTCAGCAAACATTTGTTAAATGAATAAATAAAATAAATGGGCTGGGAGTGGTGGCTCACACCTGTAATCCCAGCACTTTGGGAGGCTGAGGCAGGTGGATCATGAGGTCAGGAGATTGAGATCATCCCGGCTAACACGGTGAAACCCCGTCTCTACTAAAAATACAAAAAAATTAGCCGGGTGTGGTGGCGGGTGCCTGTAGTCCCAGCTACTCGGGAGGCTGAGACAGGAGAATGGTGTGAACCTCGGAGGCAGAGCTTTCAGTGAGCTGAGATCCCACCACTGCACTCCAGGCTGGGTGAGAGAGTGAGACTCCATCTTAAATAAATAAACAAATAAATAAATAAATGTGGAAATAATGAGGAGTAGCCTGAGATGTGGGAAGAAGGCAGTGAGGAGTAGAAAACTTGGATGCCACCTTGTCATTGCCTTCAGCTTTGTCTGGACTGAGACTTCAACTTAAGAAGAGACCTTGCAAGTCAGACACTCCTCATCACTTGCCAACGTGGCATGGGGCTCTCGGTGAAGCTTGATGTTTCCATCTGTAACATGGGGCCAATTATAGACTAATTGAGAAGATCACATGATTTAAGATACGTAAATACACAGAATAGTATCTGGCACTGCTTTTGCTTTTTTTTTATTATTATTATACTTTAAGTTTTAGGGTACATGTGCACATTGTGCAGGTTAGTTACATATGTATACATGTGCCATGCTGGTGCGCTGCACCCACTAACTCGTCATCTAGCATTAGGTGTATCTCCCAGTGCTATCCCTCCCCCCTCCCCGCACCCCACAACAGTCCCCAGAGTGTGATATTCCCCTTCCTGTGTCCATGTGATCTCATTGTTCAATTCCCACCTATGAGTGAGAATATGTGGTGTTTGGTTTTTTGTTCTTGTGATAGTTTACTGAGAATGATGATTTCCAATTTCATCCATGTCCCTACAAAGAACATGAACTCATCATTTTTTATGGTTGCATAGTATTCCATGGTGTATATGTGCCACATGTTCTTAATCCAGTCTATCATTGTTGGACATTTGGGTTGGTTCCAAGTCTTTGCTATCATGAATAATGCCACAATAAACATACGTGTGCGTGTGTCTTTATAGCAGAATGATTTATAGTCCTTTGGGTATATACCCAGTAATGGGATGGCTGGGTCAAATGGTATTTCCAGTTCTAGATCCCTGAGGAATTGCCACACTGACTTCCACAATGGTTGAACTAGTTTACAGTCCCACCAACAGTGTAAAAGTGTTCCTATTTCTCCACATCCTCTCCAGCACCTGTTGTTTCCTGACTTTTAAATGATTGTCATTCTAACTGGTGTGAGATGGTACCTCATTGTGGTTTTGATTTGCATTTCTCTGATGGCCAGTGATGATGAGCATTTTTTCATGTGTCTTTTGGCTGCACAAATGTCTTCTTTTGAGAAGTGTCTGTTCATGTCCTTCGCCCACTTTTTGATGGGGTTGTTTGTTTTTTTCTTGTAAATTTGTTGGAGTTCATTGTAGATTCTGGAAATTAGCCCTTTGTCAGATTAGTAGGTTGCGAAAATTTTCTCCCATTTTGTAGGTTGCCTGTTCACTCTGATGGTAGTTTCTTTTGCTGTGCAGAAGCTCTTGAGTTTAATTAGATCCCATTTGTCAATTTGGGCTTTTGTTGCCATTGCTTTTGGTGTTTTAGACATGAAGTCCCTGCCCATGCCTATGTCCTGAATGGTAATGCCTAGGTTTTCTTCTAGGGTTTTTCTGGTTTTAGGTCTAACGTTTAAGTCTTTAATCCATCTTGAATTGATTTTTGTATAAGGTGTAAGG
This sequence comes from Gorilla gorilla gorilla, assembly GCF_029281585.2. NCBI lineage: Eukaryota > Metazoa > Chordata > Mammalia > Primates > Hominidae > Gorilla > Gorilla gorilla. The sequence continues at coordinate 36,013,671 of NC_073235.2, forward strand.
AAGGGATCCAGTTTCAGCTTTCTACATATGGCTAGCCAGTTTTCCCAGCACCATTTATTAAATAGGGAATCCTTTCCCCATTGCTTGTTTTTCTCAGGTTTGTCAAAGATCAGATAGTTGTAGATATGCAGCATTATTTCTGAGGCCTCTGTTCTGTTCCATTGATCTATATCTCTATTTTGGTACCAGTACCATGCTGTTTTGGTTACTGTAGCCTTGTAGTATAGTTTGAAGTCAGGTAGTGTGATGCCTCCAGCTTTGTTCTTTTGGCTTAGGATTGACTTGGCGATGCGGGCTCTTTTTTGGTTCCATATGAACTTTAAAGTAGTTTTTTCCAATTCTGTGAAGAAAGGCATTGGTAGCTTGATGGCGATGGCATTGAATCTGTAAATTACCTTGGGCAGTATGGCCATTTTCATGATATTGATTCTTCCTACCCATGAGCATGGAATGTTCTTCCATTTGTTTGTATCCTCTTTTATTTCATTGAGCAGTGGTTTATAGTTCTCCTTGAAGAGGTCCTTCACATCCCTTGTAAGTTGGATTCCTAGGTATTTTATTCTCTTTGAAGCAATTGTGAATGGGAGTTCACTCATGATTTGGCTCTCTGTTTGTCTGTTATTGGTGTATAAGAATGCTTGTGATTTTTGTAGATTGATTTTGTATCCTGAGACTTTGCTGAAGTTGCTTATCAGCTTAAGGAGATTTTGGGCTGAGACAATGGGGTTTTCTAGATATACAATCATGTGGTCTGCAAACAGGGACAATTTGACTTCCTGTTTTCCTAATTGAATACCCTTTATTTCCTTCTCCTGCCTAATTGCCCTGGCCAGAACTTCCAACACTATGTTGAATAGGAGTGGTGAGAGAGGGCATCCCTGTCTTCTGCCAGTTTTCAAAGGGAATGCTTCCAGTTTTTGCCCATTCAGTATGATATTGGCTGTGGGTTTGTCATAAATACCTCCTGTTATTTTGAAATACGTCCCATCAATACCTAATTTATTGAGAGTTTTTAGCATGAAGGGTTGTTGAATTTTGTCAAAGGCTTTTTCTGCATCTATTGAGATAATCATGTGGTTATTGTCTTTGGCTCTGTTTATATGCTGGATTACATTTATTGATTTGCATATATTGAACCAGCCTTGCATCCCAGGGATGAAGCCCACTTGATCATGGTGGATAAGCTTTTTGATGTGCTGCTGGATTCCTTTTGCCAGTATTTTATTGAGGATTTTTGCATTAATGTTCATCAAAGATATTGATCTAAAATTCTCTTTTTTGGTTGTGTCTCTGCCCGGCTTTGGTATCAGAATGATGCTGGCCTCATAAAATGAGTTAGGGAGGATTCCCTCTTTTTCTATTGATTGGAATAGTTTCAGAAGGAATGGTACCAGCTCCTCCTTGTACCTCTGGTAGAATTCGGCTATTAATCCATCTGGTCCTGGACTCTTTTTGGTTGGTAAGCTATTGATTATTGCCACAATTTCAGAGCCTGTTATTGGTCTATTCAGAGATTCAACTTCTTCCTGGTTTAGTCTTGGGAGAGTGTATGTGTCGAGGAATTTATCCATTTCTTCTAGATTTTCTAGTTTATTTGCGTAGAGGTGTTTGTAGTATTCTCTGATGGTAGTTTGTATTTCTGTGGGATCGGTGGTGATATCCCCTTTGTCATTTTTTATTGCGTCTATTTGATTCTTCTCTATTTTCTTCTTTATTAGTCTTGCTAGTGGTCTATCAATTTTGTTGATCCTTTCAGAAAATCAGCTCCTGGATTCATTAATTTTTTGAAGGGATTTTTGTGTCTCTATTTCCTTCAGTTCTGCTCTGATTTTAGTTATTTCTTGCCTTCTGCTAGCTTTTGAATGTGTTTGCTCTTGCTTTTCTAGTTTTTTTAATTGTGATGTTAGGGTGTCAATTTTGGATCGTTCCTGCTTTCTCTTGTGGGCATTTAGTGCTATAAATTTCCCTCTACACACTGCTTTGAATGTGTCCCAGAGATTCTGGTATGTTGTGTCTTTGTTCTCATTGGTTTCAAATAACATCTTTATTTCTGCCTTCATTTCGTTATGTATCCAGTAGTCATTCAGGAGCAGGTTGTTCAGTTTCCATGTAGGTGAGAGGTTTTGAGTGAGATTCTTAATCCTGAGTTCTAGTTTGATTGCACTGTGGTCTGAGAGATAGTTTGTTATAATTTCTGTTCTTTTACGTTTGCTGAGGAGGGCTTTACTTCCAAGTATGTGGTCAATTTTGGAATAGGTGTGGTGTGGTGCTGAAAAAAATGTATATTCTGTTGATTTGGGGTGGAGAGTTCTGTAGATGTCTATTAGGTCCGCTTGGTGCAGAGCTGAGTTCAATTCCCGGGTATCCTTGTTGACTTTCCGTCTCGTTGATCTGTCTAATGTTGACAGTGGGGTGTTAAAGTCTCCCATTATTAATGTGTGGGAATCTAAGTCTCTTTGTAGGTCACTAAGGACTTGCTTTATGAATCTTGGTGCTCCTGTATTGGGTGCATATATATTTAGGATAGTTAGCTCTTCTTGTTGAATTGATCCCTTTACCATTATGTAATGGCCGTCTTTGTCTCTTTTGATCTTTGTTGGTTTAAAGTCTGTTTTATCAGAGACTAGGATTGCAACCCCTGCCTTTTTTTGTTTTCCATTTGCTTGGTAGATCTTCCTCCATCCTTTTATTTTGAGCCTATGTGTGTCTCTGCACGTGAGATGGGTTTCCTGAATACAGCACACTGATGGGTCTTGACTCTTGATCCAATTTTCCAGTCTGTGTCTTTTAATTGGAGCATTTAGTCCATTTACATTTAAAGTTAACATTGTTATGTGTAAATTTGATCCTGTCATTATGATGTTAGCTGGTTATTTTGCTCGTTAGTTGATGCAGTTTCTTCCTAGTCTCGATGGTCTTTACATTTTGGCATGATTTTGCAGCGGCTGGTACTGGTTGTTCCTTTCCGTATTTAGCGCTTCCTTCAGGAGCTCTTTTAGGGCAGGCCTGGTGGTGACAAAATCTCTCAGCATTTGCTTGTCTGTAAAGGATTTTATTTCTCCTTTGCTTATGAAGCTTAGTTTGGCTGGATATGAAATTCTGGGTTGAAAATTCTTTTCTTTAAGAATGTTGAATATTGGCCCCCACTCTCTTCTGGCTTGTAGGGTTTCTGCCGAGAGATCCGCTGTTAGTCTGATGGGCTTCCCTTTGAGGGTAACCCGACCTTTCTCTCTGGCTGCCCTTAACATTTTTTCCTTCATTTCAACTTTGGTGAATCTGATAATTATGTGTCTTGGAGTTGCTCTTCTCGAGGAGTGTCTTTGTGGCACTCTCTGTATTTCCTGAATCTGAACGTTGGCCTGCCTTGCTAGATTGGGGAAGTTCTCCTGGGTAATATTCTGCAGAGTGTTTTCCAACTTGGTGCCATTCTCCCCATCACTTTCAGGTACACCAATCAGACGTAGATTTGGTCTTTTCACATAGTCCCATATTTCTTGGAGGCTTTGCTCATTTCTTTTTATTCTTTTTTCTCTAAACTTCCCTTCTCGCTTCATGTCATTCATTTCATCTTCCATTGCTGATACCCTTTCTTCCAGTTGATCACATCGGCTCCTGAGGCTTCTGCATTCTTCACGTAGTTCTCGAGCCTTGGTTTTCAGCTCCATCAGCTCCTTTAAGCATTTCTCTGTATTGGTTATCTAGTTATACATTCTTCTAAATTTTTTTCAAAGTTTTCAACTTCTTTGCCTTTGGTTTGAATGTCCTCCCGTAGCTCAGAGTAATTTGATTGTCTGAAGCCTTCTTCTCTCAGCTCGACAAAGTCATTCTCCATCCAGCTTTGTTCCGTTGCTGGTGAGGAACTGCGTTCCTTTGGAGGAGGAGAGGCGCTCTGATTTTTAGAGTTTCCAGTTTTTCTGTTCTGTTTTTTCCCCATCTTTGTGGTTTTATCTACTTTTGGTCTTTGATGATGGTGATGTACAGATGGGTTTTTGGTATGGATGTCCTTTCTGTTTGTTAGTTTTCCTTCTAACAGACAGGACCCTCAGCTGCAGGTCTGTTGGAATACCCTGCCGTGTGAGGTGTCAGTGTGCCCCTGCTGGGGGTGCCTTCCAGTTAGGCTGCTCGGGGGTCAGGGGTCAGGGACCCACTTGAGGAGGCAGTCTGCCCGTTCTCAGATCTCCAGCTGCATGCTGGGAGAACCACTGCTCTCTTCAAAGCTGTCAGACAGGGACATTTAAGTCTGCAGAGGTTACTGCTGTCTTTTTGTTTGTCTGTGCCCTGCCCCCAGAGGTGGAGCCTACAGAGGCAGGCAGGCCTCCTTGAGCTGTGGTGGGCTCCACCCAGTTCGAGCTTCCTGGCTGCTTTGTTTACCTAATCAAGCCTAGGCAATGGAGGGCGCCCCTCCCCCAGCCTCACTGCCGCCTTGCAGTTTTATCTCAGACTGCTGTGCTAGTAATCAGCGAGACTCCGTGGGCGTAGGACCCTCCGAGCCAGGTGCGGGATATAATCTCGTGGTGCGCCGTTTTTTAAGCCCGCCGGAAAAGCGCAGTATTTGGGTGGGAGTGACCCGATTTTCCGGGTGCTGTCCGTCACCCCTTTCTTTGACTAGGAAAGGGAACTCCCTGACCCCTTGCGCTTCCCAAGTGAGGCAATGCCTCACCCTGCTTTGGCTTGCGCACCGTGCGCACACCCACTGACCTGCGCCCACTGTCTGGCACTCCCTAGTGAGATGAACCCAGTACCTCAGATGGAAATGCAGAAATCACCCGTCTTCTGCGTCGCTCACGCTGGGAGCTGTAGACTGGAGCTGTTCCTATTTGGCCATCTTGGCTCCTCCCCCCCTGCTTTTGCTTTTATGTACTGATCATCATCATCATCATCGATCATCAGTCATTCCACAAGATACTCGGTATTACACTTTTTGATCCTAAAAACAGTTCAGCTCAATTGTCAGCTCTTTAATTTTTTTTTCAAAGGTTAGGGTCCTCTCAGGTTGCATGCACCATCCTTGGGCGCACACCCCTCTTTTGTGGGTGTGCTCACCTGTCATCTTGGCCTCAGCACGAACAGCCACTTTACTCCTGCTAAGTGAGTGGCTCATATGCACTTTTTTAGACTGTATTGGATTTTATAAAACCTTAAAATTGGTAATTTAAGTGCCACTAGCAACTTGTCTTTAACAGGTGGAGAGAGATCTGGAGCCCATCCTAGGAAAAAGCAAATGACATTTCTCTCTTGTGACCCAGTCACTGCAAATTTGGTCTGTCTTTGCAAGGAACCTAGTGCTAGAGACATTGCTAGGTTTTCATATCAGGGGGAATAAAAACCTGGGAGGGGAGCGGGGAAGCAAGCAGGCAGAGGGTCTCAAGCTGTGGGTTGGTTGGGGTATATATACTTAGAAAGACACTGCCTTTGGTGGTCTCCTGATAATTGCTTTCCAGGACCACTGATGCTTTGGATACACAGTTAACATGGCTTCCTCCCAGGCTTTATCATCATAGGCTAAACTCCTCTTGCATGAATCTCTTACCTAAGGTAATGTTGATCAGCCACTACTCCTCTTCCCTTGTCCTGACCAAATGCCCTCTACTGTCTCTCACCTCATCAGGGCTCCCACTGCAATGCCCAGGAGATGATGCAAGCCATCCCTACCTCACTTGAAAAATTATCTTACTCAAGTCTCAAACTTTCAAGACCATATGTTATGCTTTAGTTTGACATGGTCATTGATCATAAACTTTTATTTATTTTTCTTTTTATCTCAACTTAGTGTCCTGGATGTAGAAATTTAATTGAGTAAACTTCTAGAAGCGGTTGTTATAGACTAACATAAAAGAAAAACCTCAGGGTAAATATAAAATCATCCACAATCCCACCATCTTAACTCTAATACCTTTACCATTTTAATGCAGCAAATCACCCTTTTTATATGTAATTTTATGTAGCTGTAACCAGATTCTACTTGAGCTTTTTCCTGCCCTAAAATTCTGCTTGTTTCCATGATATTATAAACATTATTTTCCATATGTGAGAAAAACATATTTTCTCACAGTTGTAATACAGGGTTTATAACTATCATTTTAATGTCTGCATACTGTAACTTTCCTTTAGGTTTCTTATAAATTATCTTGTATCTAGTAGCATAAGATATCAAGAGCATCTTATGCTTCTAGACATTACTGTGGCTTTAGATGCTTTTCATTTAATTCTATGATGAAGATCTTGGTGCAATGGAGTTTTGGCACTTTGATTATTTTGTAAGGTTTTATTATTGCTTCTTCTCTTCTTTTTAGGCTCCCCTCCACCACCTATGCTTTAAAGGTTGGGGTTCTCTTGGGTTTCATGGACAAGCCTCCTTCCACACGTCTCTTCGGCCCTTAGTAAGCTCATCTACTATCAAGGCCTTACCTCCCCAAACATTCTGCAGGGTCCGAGACCCATATTTACTAACCCTGCAAAAATGTACCATGTAATCACATTAACTCCTCAAATATTTTCCCGAACACTAAACAATAACTTCTCCTAGAAGCTGCTCTACCTTCTGAGCAGATATTCTCTGATAATGGCAGCCCTATCCACCAGATCTGCTTGGTTAGCAACAGCTCTAGGAATCTTCTCTCTCTCTTCTCCATATCCAGTAGGCATCAAGTCCTGTGCAGTGCTGCCTTAGAAATCTCTTTACATGTTGGATTGCTTCTCTTATTGGCTTCCACATGGCCACTGCCTTGATCCAGGCCTTTATCATCTTGATAAAGATGATAATTGTTACCTGGTTTCCATGCTAAAAATTTCTTACCACTGCAACCAGTTTGATCTTAAACAAAGCTCCCTGATTAAAAATTTAGTTAGGGCCGGGCGCGGTGGCTCACACCTGTAATCCCAGCACTTTGGGAGGCCGAGGCGGGTGGATCATGAGGTCAGGAGATCGAGACCATCCTGGCCAAGATGGTGAAACCCCATCTCTACTAAAAATACAAAAATTAGCCAGGCCTAGTGGCCTGTGCCTGTAGTCCCAGCTACTCAGGAGGCTGAGGTAGGAGAATCGCTTGAACCCGGGAGTCAGAGGTTGTAGTGAGCCGAGATCGAGCCACTGCACTCCAGCCTGGGCGACAGAGTGAGACTCCATCTCAAAAAAAAAAAAATTAATTAATTAAGCTTTTTATTGACTACAGAAGTAGTTGTCAAAGTTTAGCATGCCTCAGGATCACCTAGAGGACTTGTGAAATCAGAGCTTGCTGGGTACTATCCCCCAGAGTTTCCGATTCAGTAGGTTTCATGGGGTTGTGAGGAGACGGACAGCAGAGAATCCGCAATTCTAACGAGTTTCCAGGGAATACTGACACTGCTGTTCTGGGAGCCACACTTTGAAAACCACTGTTCTATAAGACAATAGTTAAGTTTCTAATCATATACATTTTGAAATCGGGGCTCAGTTTATCCTTCCAGCCTTACTTTGTAAAAGTTGTCTAGTGAAAATTACTTTTCAGCTATTCTAAAATTACCAACTATATGTGGTTTCTGTCTGCTTTCAAAATTACCCCTCGTTGTATATGCTGTAACTTCTGCCTGAATAGCCTCATATTTAAGTTTTTCTTTGTCAATTGGCAAATAGTGCCAACTGGCAAGCCAGTTACTACAGAGCTACAAATTCAAACATGTATCTAGAGCAGTTCAAGAGCAAAAATGCATAAAGCAGGAGGAAGGAAGAATAAAGAGAGTTCCATTTAAAGTACTGTATGATCCAGCAAACCCACAAATGGGTACATATCCAAAGGAAATGAAATTAGTATGAAAGAAAGTGAATCAGAGGTATCTGTGCTCCCATGTTTATTGCAGCACTACTCCCAACAGACAAGACAGGGAATCAACTTAAATGTCTGTCAACAGATGAATGGATAAAGAAAATGTGATATCTATCTATCTATCTATCTATCTATCTATCCATACACACACACACACACACACATATACACACACACAATGGAATACTATTCAGCCATAAAAAGAAGGAAATACTGTCATTTCTACAACATAGATGGACCTGGAGAACATTATACTAAGTGAAATAAGCCAGGCATAGAAAGACAAATACCACATGATTTCACTTATATGTGAAATCTAAAAGAGTTGACCTCACAGAAGCAGAGAGTACAATGATGGTTATGAGGGGCTGGTGAAGCTGCAAGGCAAGGATTGAGGAGATATAAGTCGAAGGACATAGAATTTCACTTAGACTGCAGGAATAAGTTCAAGAGATCTATTGTGCAACATGGTGAATAGAGTTAATAGTAATGTATTTCATATTTGAAAATTGATAAGGGAATAGATTTTAAGTGTTCTCATATTAAAATATGGGAGGCAATGCATATGTTAATTAGTTTGATCTAGCCATTCTACAATGTTACATATATAAAAACATGGTTATGTACACCATTAAAATATACAATTTTTGTAGATGCAAAAAATAAACAAATAACGAATAATAAATAAAAGGGCAGCCTCTATCTCTCTCCTACTAATTATCCCCTGAGAATATTGCTAAGTCTTTGGAATTTTTCAATAGAAGCCAGAATTCTTGGTTTTTTGTTGTTGTTTTTGTTGTTTTTGAGACACAGTCTTGCTCTGTTGCCCAGGCTAGAGTGCAGTGGCACGATCTCGGCTCACTGCAACCTCTGCCTCCTGGGGTCAAGTGATTCTCCTACTTCAGCCTCCTGAGTAGCTGAAATCACAGGTGCGTGCCACCAAGCCCAGCTAATTTTTGTATTTTTGGTAGAGCTGTGGTTTCACCATGCAGACCAGGCTGGTCTCAAACTCCTGACCTCGTGATCCACCCGCCTCAGCCTCCCAAAGTGCTGGGATTACAGGTGTGAGCCACCATGCCCAGCCTAGAATTCCAGATTTCTAAGCAAAGTCTCCACATTCTTACATAGTGGTAATGGATTTCAACAAATGTAAAACCATATGCTGGCTGAATTAAACATATCTGCAGGCTGAATTCAGCCCAAGGCCCATAAGTTTGCAACTATGGTGCTACTCCTTATTCAAGACTAAGTCCAATAACTGTTCCTCCACACAGCATTCCCGATGTCTCCCAGGACTCCCAATGTGCACACACACATGCACAAGCTTAGTCACACTGTCCTTTCTGTTCTTAAGGTACTGTGTTAAAATTTATATAAAAGCATGTGCTTCAATTAAACCATCTACATAAATGACATCCCCAACCCACAACTAAAGGCTCAAGAGCATAAACTTAGATTAACTTCTTTTTTTCTTATTTTCTAATGTAGTATGCCTATCAAATATCTGTTGAAGGATGGAAGAAAGATCGAATAAACAAATAAAGGTAAACTCTATTAGAAAATAGCAAGCGATATCTTATTCCATACATCTTAACTTCCCTTTGTATGGATTTCCTCAGTGACATGTTAGATTTTTCACAATGAAACAGTCAAATTTTAGCCATGCTTTCCACAGATGTACAGAAAAATGTTAGTCCAAACTAATATAAACACTGGAAGGATTTAGATCAAGCAGCATTTTTTAACCTGTCTTTCAAGAGAAAAATGATGGAATGATTCATGACAGTGACTAAAGGCATCAATATTCTCTTATCATAACTCTAGGTAAGCTTTCACATACATGCAATTAATCACAGCATTATAAATGGGAAAAGGTATGTGTCAACCCAAGAATCAGCCGTCTCCTACCTATTTAATCCAAAGAAACCCAACAAAAACAAAAAGCAGAACAGCAAGAACAAAAAATCAGTTCTGTACTGTGCCAGACAAAGATGAAGTCAAACCAGAAGATTCTTCCTTATCCTCCATCCATGTCTCTTTTTTATTCCTGAAGTTGTCCAGCCTCACAGTTCTGCACGTGATTTGAAAGCAGTTAAATAGAAAGTTAAAAATTTTCGAATTAATTTTAACAGAGGTTTTGTTGAGCCCTGAAGGGTCTTTCCTAAGGAGAAAATGTTATTGTCAATGGTGCCCTTCAATTTATACTTTCTGTCTTAATAAAACTGGTTGCAGAGTGTGCAATGCAAAGTCAGGTTGCCTTTCATCTTTTACTAAGCATTAAAGCATTGAGGAAAGAAAAAAACACTTTAAGATAATTGTAATTTTCTTCAATTATATAATATAACTTCATAAAACTTCATAACCTGTAAGGGTTTTCATTAACCAAGGTTCATCAATTCTAATCGGGCTGCCCTCGCATTGGAGAGGCCCATACCAGTGTAATTAAAGCTGCCGATTCTGCTGACAGCATTCTTCAGTTTCCAGGGCCCTTATCATTGATGGATAAGTCATCGAGCAGCATGTGATGGCCCTACATATTGCCTTCCTGCCTTCACTTTTCAGGAGAGAAGCTAATCTCCATGCTTTTAATTTACTCTTCATACATTCTTCCCCTAGAGCCAATGATATTAATCAGTGTTTTAAAAGAAAGAAATTAGGCAAAATTATGTTTTAAAATGTTTAAATAGAGCCATCTGTCTTCGGTTCTCCTTCCCCCTTTCTCATGGAATAGGCTTCATGCTCTTATAGCACATTGATTTTTATATCATGGATTAATATTTTCTTTAGGAAAATACATCTGATTTCCCGGATCCTCTAACATAAAGTACCTAAATCAATAAGGTAGTTACAGATGATGCTGTTATAATTACTTTTCTTTCAGAACACCTTCTCATCATGAGTTAGATGTGAGATTGGAATGCATGCCATGGTCCCTTATTTGAAATGACCCAGGCTACCACAACAGAACCAAGCCTGCAGAGGTCTGGCTCTGCACAACCTTTTCTTCTCACACGTCCGCTTTTGTTGGTCAGTCTCAATACTTTCTCCAAAAGCACTATTTTAATCATGATATTCCCTTATGGAGAAACTTAAGGTTGGATTAAACTATCCTAGTCAGCAATTAAACACTTTTTCTGAAGTCATTGTGCTACGAGACTCTAATTTTACTTCCTTAGAAGAGCAAAAAGGAGTGAGGAATATTGACCTTGAGCCCAGGCGTTCTGGCCCAGTGGTCTGCCTTCATCAGAGCTGGTTGCTCCTGCTGTAGGTTCAAGGTCAATGAACTCTGGCTATTGCTTTCAGCTTGCCATTGGAGAGCTGTATCCTCCCTTTGATAAAATCTTCTTGGCTGACTTATATTCAGCTTGAACATTCTGCTCTATCTGCTCCAGGAAGACAGATATGCTTTTGGTGCCCTGCCCATGACTTACATATCTTCCACTTAGTTACAAGACAGCCTCCTTTTCCTCAGGGGATCTGTTCCAAGACCTTCAGTGGATGCCTGAAACCTCAAGTAGAACCCAACCCTATATACACTATGTTTTTTCCTACACATACACACCCATGATAGAGTTTAATTTATAAATTAGATACCACAAGAGATTAACAATAACTACTAATAAAACAGAACAATTATAACCATATACTGCAATAAAAGTTAAGTGAATGTGGTCTCTCTCGCTCTCAAAATATCTTATTGTACTGTACTCATCATTTTTTTCTTCTTGTGATGATGTGATAACTTAGGCTACTAAGTGACTCACGGGTGTGTGGCATATTCAGTGTGGACCTGCTGGATGAAGGGATGATGCACATCCTGGGCAGGATGGTGCAGGTCAGCATGAGATTTTATCAGGCTACTCAGAACGGTGTGCAATTTAAAACCTATGAATTATTTATTTCTGGAATTTTCCATTTACTATTTTCAGACCACAGTTGATAGTAATTGACACTGCAGAAAGCAAAACTGAGGATAAGAGGGGACTGCTGTGCTGAGATTTATATGACATTCATCCAGCAGTATTTTTTATAAACACTCTTATTATTCCATTGCACCTCGATCCACATCAAGCCTTTAAAAAACAGAGGAAAACTAAGGACTCCCGCATGAAGAACTAAATCTTCAAAATCTGGTTTCAAACTCACTTTCTCTTTTAGATATTGTTCTCTATCACAGTGAATCTCACCTGGTTCCAATCATGCCAGCAAGTCCACTGCCCTTTACTGACAGCAGCAGTGACTTTTGCAATATTACTGATATTTCTAATACCTATTCCTGACACATTTCTTTGCATTTTTCCTAGCAACCCCATTTGATAATGAACTTCTTAAGGGCAATGAGATCTTTGTTTTCTTTGAAACTTCTTCCAACAGGTGCAAGAGGAACCCTGGATTTGGAGTCAGTAACTCCAACATTTACTAGCACTGGGATCTTGAACCTTCCTAGAAATCTCTGGAAGACTCAGTTTATTATCATTACATGGGGACAATCATGTCTCCTGCCCTGACACCTCTATAGGCAGGGCTGTGGGTAAAGATCAAATCAATTATAGTCCACCAGGGCACTTTGTAAACAGCCAAGGCTCATGCAGATGCTATAACACTTATGCTGAATAAATTTTGCTAACAGAAAAACTAGCCAAGATTTATGACGAAACATACAGGATAGTGATTTCACTACCCTTACCCTAGTCAACTGCGATGCATTTCAAATGTTTCATCTTTTTTCCATCACCTTGAAAAAGCCAGAGTCTTAAACCCAAATATGTAAGGATCAGGGAGTCACTAGAAATGTGTAAAGAATACCTCGCACAAGATAAGACACTAAAGCATGCTGGGGACAGTGACAAAATGAAAAGTCCATGTCTTGTCTAAAGCAGAAAGCTGGCACTAGATCCGCCCAATTGTCACCCTGAAGAAAGGTGAGCCAACTATTTCAAGGGAAACTGCAATCCATATTTTTATAAGTGAAATACCTAGATGTTTAAATTGTTGGCCTTTAATTTGGTTATTAAAATAAATGTGTAGTGGTCAAATATATCATTAATGGATATGCCCCATGTGTCACAAGGGTTTGCAACTTTCGGCTCAAGATTTTTAACATCTGAGTTTGTATGAACAATCGGCAAGTGTTCTTCAGCTCCAGTAAAAACTAACTCTGGACCAAGTTTTTGGGGGCTGTTAAAAAGAAGTATAAGGCATCATGCCTGCATCGAAGGAGAGGAATTAATAATTATTATGTGCCTAACATTTATTCAGTTACTTTACATACTTAATCAGTTTACTTTAACATAATCCTTATGAATTTATAAGGTGATTACTGTTACAATCACTTTGCTAATGAAGTAACCAAGGTTGCTTGCCCAGGAGCATGTGACATAACTGGTAAGTAGTGGAGCAATAATGTTAACTCAGTTCTGGTTATTGTCAAAACTGATGTTTCTCCACCACGGAAGGGAACATTTCAAAGTAGCCAGAAAAGAGAACTTGAAATGTTTCTAATGCACAGAAATGGTAAATGCTCCAGGTGATGGATGCCCTAATATACCCTGACTTGCATATACATTCTATGCATGTAACAAAATATCACATGTACTTCATAAATATGTACAAACAGTATGTATCAACAAAAATAGAACAAAACTATCATAGATCCATTTAGTGGAGACCAAATTTAGTGAAAATCAGTTGTCTTTCTGCTTTATTGCAGTACAAGGGAATAAATAAAAGATGATGAACCCAGAACAGAATCAAAAGAATCAAAGACCCAGAGAATAATCAAAATTTATGCTGGATGGTAGTGACACTTTGATAAGACATTAGAAAAAGATATAAACTGGTGAGGAATATGTCACTCTGAGAAACTTAGTGGAGGATATAGGCATTGGGTTAGGGTTATTTAGGATTTGTTTTCTTTTCTTTTCTTTTTTTTTTTTTGAGACAGAGTCCCACTCTGTCACCCAGGCTGGAATACAGTGGTGTGATCTCTGCTCACTGCTACCTCCACCTCCTGGGTTTAAGCAATTCTCCTGCCTCAGCCTCCTGAGTAGCTGGGATTACAGGCATGTACCACCATGCCCGGCTAATTTTTGTATTTTTAGTAGAGATGGGGTTTCGCCGTGTTGGCCACACTGGTGTTGAACTCCTGACCTCTAGTGGTCCACCCACCTTGGCCTCCCAAAGTGCTGGGATTACACATGTGAGCCACCACACCTGGCCTAGGGAATTAGAATTTGGATAAATAGAGGATGGTAGGGGGAACAGCATAAATGAGAGACTGAGTGGATATGAGTACCTTACCAGGTACTAATATAGTTCTGCTTTCTCCTCCCCTTTCCCTTCTAACAAACACACTCCAGCTTCTGTGAAGGACTATCTGTTGGTTTTGCTTGGCTCCATGTTCTCCCAGCTTTTGGTAACAGCACCCTTCCTGTTTTTCCTTTGGGGAACTGTCCTGCCGTCATTCTGTCCTGGGGTTTCTCTGATCCTGTGCATAGAGCCTCCTGTACAAGGTCACACTCACATATTCAGAATCTGGAAGTGAGAAGGTGTTTACTCTACAGAAGCAACACAGGCCTAATGGTGTCTCTTCAATCCCTTGGGTAGACAATTCTGCTCTTCAGAAGGTACCAGACAGATTGACCCTCAGTTGCCCACAGCCATGGCTGATTCAACAATGCACCTTTGCATGGGCTTCCCCTCCTTCTCTAATTCACTCTTGCTCATCTCCTACTCCTACTCCCTGGATTCACTTCCCAGATGAACTGTGTGTTCCAAGCTCTTGGATTATGCCCTGCCTGGGAAAAACTCTGGTTAAGGCAGTTGTTCGTGACAAGATTCCCAAACTGTCCTGCCACCCAGCATTCCCAAAGCTGGATTGCTCAAGTCAAAGCAAGATAGCTTTGACTCTGCTATTGACCTATCCTCTACTATTCTAAAAATTTCACCACTTCACTTTTATCAGCTGCTGTCCATTTCTGTTTCTTGCCACCGAAAAACCCGAACTGATTTATGACTCTATTTCAAATAGACCTATATCATATCATTGGATAATAGAAGAAAAGTTCTGTACACATACTAATACAAAAATCTCACTAAATGTCAGTGTGGCTATTGCTTTGGATGGCAAGAAATTCTGAAACATCTGACAGTATTATTAAATGGCTCTTGAAAAACAAACATTATGGATGGGCTGCACAGTCATCTGGCAGTGATTCACGGTGTTTCTGCCAATGCCCACACCTGGCATGATGAAGTGTTGGAACCCAGCATTTTCTTCATAACCACCTGGGCCTTGAAGACTAAGATTATATATGATTTTTAAATTTGTGCAAATCTATAGGATGTGTGATAAGATTTTTACATGTACTTAATGTGGAGAGATCAAGTCAGGGCATTTAGGGTGTCCATCACCCAAGCACAACACATGTTTTAAAACTTTTAAGTTCAGTATACAGGTTTGTTGCACACATAAACTTGTGTCATGGGGGTTTGTTGTACAGACTATTTTGTCACCCAGGTATTAAGCCTAGTACCCATTAGTTATTTTTTCCTGATCCTCTCCCTCCTCCCATCCTCCACCCTCTGATAGGCCCCAGTGTGTGTTGTTCCCCTCTTTGTGTCCATGTGTTCTCATCATTTAGCTCCCACTTATAAGTGAGAACATGCGGTATCTGGTTTTCTGTTCCTGTGTTAGTTTGCTAAGGATAATGGTCTCCAGTTCCATCCATGTGCCTGCAAAGGACATGATCTCATTCTTTTTTATGCCTCCATAGTATTTCATGGTGTGTATGTACCACATTTCCTTTATCCAGTCTATCAATGATGGTCATTTAGGTTGATTCCATGTCTTTGCTTATAATACATATTTTAAAGTATAGTAACCCTACTCTGCTATCAAACATTGAATTATACCTTCAATCTTACTATATATTTGTACACTTTAACCCACTTCTCTTCACCCACCCTCTCCTCTAACTCATGCTGGCCAGTCTCTGATCTATCTTTCCACTCTTTACCTCCTTATGTTCACGTTTTTTAATCTTCCACAAACATGCTATATTTCTTTATGTATGTGCATGGCTTATTTCACTCAAGATAATAACTTTCAGTTCTCATCCATGTTGCTGCAAATGACATGATTTTATTATTTCTAATGGGTGAATAGTATTACATTGTGTATATATATAAAATTTTCCTTTTTTTTTCTTTTTCTTTTTTTTCTTTTTTTTTTTTTTTTGAGTCATGCACTGACACTCAGGCTGGAGTGCAATGGTGTGATCTCGGCTCACTGCAACCTCCACCTCCTGGGATCAAGCAATTCTCCTGCCTCAGCTTCCCGAGTAACTGGGACTACAGGCATGTGCCACCTCACCCAGCTAATTTTTTATATTTTAGTAGAGATGGGGTTTCACCATGTTGCCCAGAGTGGTCTCAAACTCCTTAGCTCAGGCAATCTGCCTGCCTTGGCCTCCCAGTGTCCTAGGATTGCAGGTATGAGCCATTCATCTGGCCCTAAATTTTCTTTATTCATTAATTCACTGATGGATACTTAAGTGGAATCCATATTTTTGCTATTGTGACTAATTCTGCAATGAACATGTGAGTGCAATTATTTCTCTAATATATATTGATTTCTTTCCCTTTGGGTAGATATACAGTTGTGAGATTGCTGGATCAAATCATAATTCTAGTTCTAGATTTTTGAGAAATCTCCATACTGTTTTTCATGGTGGCTTTACTAGTTTGTGTTCCCACCAACAGTGTAATAGAGTTCCCTTTTCTCTGAATCCTTACCAACATCTGTTATTTTTTTTCTTTTTAATAACTTCTCTATTACTCTCACCCACCAACTCATTGAAATCGTTGTCTTTTTTTGTCTCTCATGTAAGGACCACTCCTGTGATACAGTTTTCTCTTTTCCAGGTGAGAAACTATAGAACCGATTCAAAAATTAAACTTATATCTCATTTTTCCATGACATTGTTTGCCCATACAGCTTTCCATTGCCACTTTAATTAAATGGGTTAGATTCATACTGAGTTCAAGTATTTTTAACATTCCTTTATCTAGCTAGCTAGCTAGCTATTGTCCTTCTTCTTATCTATCATCTGTTTTTCTATCATTTATCATTCTATCTACTAAGTAGCTCCAAATATACAAGTATATCCCTGAAAAGTGGCCATTTTTCTAAAATCTTCATCCCAAATTGCAAATAGAAAAATCTACATTATTATGGCGCATCTGGTCCTTGTTAATTCTTAATCTGTTGTATCTTTTACTGTCATGATTTCACCAGATGTGCAAGTCTATCTCACAAGTTAATATTTTACATAAACTACTCTAAAGAACTGTTAAAACAAAGTTGAGACTCCTTGGCTCCCAACACTCTCTCCATACAGGAGCAGTCTAAGTCTAGCTGACCAAAAGCCAAGAAGATCATAAAAACCCACCGACTTAGAAACTTGCAAATGAGTCCAAGATTCTCCCCACCCTCCTTGGGTGTGTGTGTTTTACCCTCTGTTGGGTTTACAAAAGAAAAGATGCTCAGGATAATCCAGAATTTTATTAAAGATTAATACGTTTTTGAGAACTTTGCTAATACTCTGCAAAAAAAAAGGGGGGGCTTTTTCTCTCTTAAAATAGAATTCAGAACAACGGGCTTTCTTTTAAACAATGGGTTCAAAAATAGAACTTGCCATTTGGAAAGCTTCTTGAGATTTTCTAGAACAGTGGCTTCCCAAAGTAGCTGATCATTAGAATCGCTCAGGAGGCTTTTAATAAAAATGAAGATTGCATGGTCTCCCCCCATATCTATTGAAGCAGAATTTCTGGCAAGTTGGACTAAATTTCCTGGGTGATTCTGATATTCAGCCAGGTTTGAAAACCATGGCTAGAGTGTGGAGTTGGAACACTAAATACTATCTAAGCAGTTAACACTTTAGTGCCTGTGGTTATAATTTTATTCTATTAATTTCCTTTGGATTTATGTTTTGGAAGTGAAGCCTGGATGGGGAATCATTTGGCTATTATTTTGTCCAAATCCCTCATTTTGAAAAAGCTCTTTGAAAAGCTTAAAAAGGCCCTTGCATGATGGATTTGCCCACCAGTGTCTAGATCCTTTATTGCTGTAGTGACTGCTGCTCTTCTATCAGAACTGCACCTCTAAGAGCATGAAGACAGGCCTGAGGGGAAGATGGAAAGTTATTTCTATCTTGGCTGAATCCTCAGGATTGAGTCAGAAAACTGGAGAGGACCAGCAGAAACCATCTGGTCCAGTCCCTGTCTTCATGTGGTTATGATTTGCTTCTAGGAATTTCAAAGCAGAGAGAGTCCACTGCTGGTGTTTCAAGATCCCGATAGTGAGTAAGTTCTTCCCTAGAGCCACCTGGTGTTGCTCACAAGCCGGCATGTCCTGACTCCCAATGCAGGGGAAACGATGCCATTTCCCATCCGTTTCTAATTTATTCCCTAGAACTAAGAAGCTACACATAGAACAACATGACAAGATGGATTAATCCTAATACAAGTTAAACATCCCTAATCCCAAAATCCAAAATCCAAAATTAAAAAGTTTTTGAGCACCAACACGATGCCACAAGTGGAAAATTCCACACCTGACACCTTTGCTTTTCTAATAGTTCAATGTACACAAATGTTGCTTCATGCACAAAATTATTTAAAATATTATATAAAATTACCTTCAGGCTGTGTGTATAAGGTGTACGTGAAATATAAATGAAGTTGGGTCCCATCCCAAGATATCTCATGATGTATATACAAATATTCTAAAATCAAAAAAAAATTTGAAATCTGAAAGACTTCTGTTTTCCAGCATTTTGGATAAAGGATACTCGACCAGTATGAGCATGGTATAACGACAACCCTAGACTAAGTCAAGAAATCTAGATGGTAGTCCCAGCACTGACACTAACAGAATATGCAAAATCAGGCTAATCATTAATATTTTTGTGGCTTAGTTTCTTCATCTGCAAATGAAAGAAGTCAAACCCTTTCTGGCTTGATGTAGTATATGCCTATCATTCCATCATTCATTTACTTGGCCTTCAGGGCCCTTCAATGTGCTTTAATGAGGTCAGTGCTCAGTAAAAGTAGGGAATGAGACAAATATGTCCCGTGACCACAAAGATATTATATTTATAAAGAAAATGGACAAATAAGAAACAAACATTGATATGTAATTACATTTATATCTTTTCTGCAAAAGAAAAGGAAAATGTTGAGACAGTCACCATTTAGGCTAGAGTCTTTCCTCTCCCTGACAGCACGCCTGGCCCTCTAATTCCCTAAAATGTGGAACAACAGATGGCCCATGCATTCCAAGAATTCTCTAAATGGACTGATTTACCCATTAGCATGAAACTGATCAATCTTATTAGATTTTGGCAGCTTCTAGATGACCATATTTATGAGGAAGTGTCCAAGTTTGCTGGCAGAACTATATATCTTCCAAGAAAACTAATAGGGTCTCCAAACTTTAGAGTCTAAAGAGATACGGCCCCAGTGTCAGTATTATCACTTGGCTAGGAACTAGTGACAAGGTCAAAATCAGAAACTGAAGTCATCGATCGGCACATCAGACTCACATAGAAAAAGTGTTACATGGCCACAAAATGAACTATTAACTCAGCCCTTCTCCCAAGTGTGTGTTGGTTACAAAGGAACCCGATATTACATGGATAACTCACTTAAATATATCACCAGTGATGGGAAACATCTTCTGTAGCATTTTATTTGCTGAATACTGGGGGTGGGGAGGAGGGTGTCAGTCCGGTATTAATCAACTCTACTAACAAGCTGTTTCTTTACACTGAGGCAACACTTGTAACTTTCCAGTATGTCTTTGGGTCAGTTGCATAGATGATACATGCAACAACTCTATGAGGCAGATGGGATGATGTATTGTATCACATGCCCACCTGAAAGGATAAACTATGGGCTAAGAGGATTGAGTGAATCCCTCTCCAGTCATGTAGTTAATTGGAAAATGTGTGCACGCACTGCCTCCCACCCATCTCCCCAAGTCCCTGTCTATACCAAAGGACTGCTTATGTAAACACGGATAGTGACAAAGTCCACAAAGAATATATTACATGGAGGAGAAAACATGGAATAGATCACACAGAAGAGAACAGAGCACAGTTGGTCTCTGCTCACTCTGTATAATCCATTGCATTCTTTCTCAGAAAGCCAAGTTGCCAGTGACTATACTAAATGCTGAAGTAGGTAGACATCACATGCCTTTTTCCGCTTATTTGTTTTTAAATAAGAAAGGTCTCAGGTTAGACACTTCAGTTCTTTGTTCAATTGCATTTGAGATATTTCACTGTTGTTGTTGTTTATCAGCAACAGTGGCTGCATCGTCATTTTCACTATTCCTTTGGGATGAAATCTCAAACCCCCATGCAGTGAGGCTAGTTGTGTGACAGTGATGACAAGCACTTGTTCCATCACCTGAAGTACATTCTTGGCAATCCCTCCTATACCTACCTGTGATTTAAAGTAGGAAAGCCCTTAAACATACAGTCTGAAACAGAATTGGAAATTACAGATGGTTTAGCATTCAACACATGTGAATCACAGAAATCAGTTCAGTCAGCTGAATTTACCTCATTAGATTATCAGAAATTTTGACTCTGTGACAGCTTGAGTGGTGAACGTCTACAAATATTTTTTTTCTCTCAGCAATTTTGCAGAAGGCCAAGATTTTGATGTAACTAAATAGCATCAGGCATTATGAGGAGCTGTTTGTTTTTGTTCTCATAAAAACAATTAGTAAGCTATTCACTAGAATCATTGATGGACACCAGTTCATTCAACGGGTCATTGTATTTCCTGTAATTCAGTCTTCCCACACTTTTTCATAAGAGCTGTCATTGGCTGGGACCTTCTTTGAGGGAAACAAGCCCTGGAAGAAACAATGACTCCAGCTTTTATGAATTGCACCCTGGAAAACACAGCCCAGCACACTGCAGGAGTAAAAGGCAGTGCCCAGCCCTGTGTCTTTGAAAGCCTGGCTCAAAAATAGCCCGGGACATTTTCCTGTTTGGAGAACTCAGTAACAGCTGTTCATAGCCCACATTTCTTTCATACCCTCCCCAGCCACAAAGAAAATACAAATTCGCATTGGCTGTAGGAATGGACGTTATTCAACATTCGTGTGCCTTCAAAAATAGCACAGGAAGAGTTATAGACACAATGGAGGGAAAAATGAGGAAAACTCAGGAGGAGTAGAGAGACTAGGGAGGAGATGCTTTTAAACAATGAGAAACTTAAAATAAGCAGGAAGGCAAAAAAGAAAGGGCAGGATTTGAAAAGTCTACCTCTGAGAAATGATAGGGTGGTGTGAAAAGGGCACTGTAGTGGGAGCTGTAAAAATCAAGGATGTTGTTGGCTCTGCTGCTAATTAGTTGTGTTTTCTAGAACATACCCCTTACCGTCTCCAGGCCACTACCATAGAATGGTCAGGGGGTGGAGGCAATAGAGATTAGGCGGTCTCTAAAAATTCATCCTGATTCTAAAAATGTCACATTGTATGAAAGTATAGTATGTGGTTATTAGGCAGGGGGGAGTTGGGAGAAACACTGGATATACCCTCCATGTATTTATGTATCAGTCCCCTGGAGAAGGGCATTCAGTGGTCTGAAGATGAGGAAAAAAGAAACACACCCAGCTTCATGGCCACCTCCTTCCCCTATCCTAGAATAGCTGCCTGAGAGGATGGTGAGAAAGTGGTCTTACCCACCCCCAGGCTACAGCAATAGCACCCAGGAAGACGTAAAGTCCAGTTCTCAGAGACCCATGACCACCAAATTTCCCCTGTCTTTCATGGAGTCCCCTGTAGGTTCTTGCCAAGGATCACAAATTCAAGATGGCAGAGTGCATGGGCTCCAACAGAAGCCATTTAGCATGTAGGTAAAAAGTACCTACTGAGCCAGACAGAACTGCATTTTCACTTTATTGAGGGTTTGATCTGTGACCTTTGGTATATACCTTAATCTCTCCCTGAACTGAATTTTTAAAATATTTCTCAAATGGAGACAGAAATGCAGTTATGAATTTTAAATGTAGTTGTCAAAGTGCATAGCACAGCTTAAGTGCTTAATATATATTATCTATTATTATTGTTAATGTTATATTCATGGAATGCTTTACTTAGCTTGGAGAAGTGTTTTTTGTTTGATTTTCTCAGGTCCCTTGACCTCCTGAATCACCATATCACCTTTGATGAAAAGCAAACAAACCAACCAAATCAAAAGACCTCTAGCAAGGGCTGGTCAAAGGGCTTCCAACAAGGGCTGGTGGCAGTTGATCAGACATTGACTAGAGCTCTATCAAGCATGGAAAAATCAGCCTTAAATCCCTAATGTAGACCAATTAGTGAGTAAATCTCAACATTTTAAACTGGGATTCCAATTTTATAGTTAGAGCTCCCTAGGGCAACAAACACACATTTTTCCATCCAGTCTAGGCATGTGGAGTGTTTCCCTTACCCCTCCCTTCAGAAAAAGGGGCAGGCTGAGTACAATGGCACTTTGGGAGGCAAGGCAGGAGGACTGCTCGAGCCCAGGAGTTTGAGACCAGCCTGGGCAACATAGGGAGACCAAATTAAATTTGGGAGGCTAAGGTGGGCGGATCATGAGGTCAAGAGATCAAGACGGCCAACACGGTGAAACCCCTTCTCTACTAAAAATACAAAAATTAGCCGGGCATGGTGGCACGCACCTATAGTCTCGCTACTTGGAAGGCTGAGGCAGGAGAATCACTTGAATCCGGGATGCGGAGGTTGCAGTGAGCTGAGATTGTGCCACTGCACAATGGCGACAAAGCAAGACTCCATCTCAAAAAATAAAAAATGAATTTAAAAAAATTGCTGGGCATAGTGGTGCATG
The DNA here is from genome assembly GCF_029281585.2 of Gorilla gorilla gorilla. NCBI lineage: Eukaryota > Metazoa > Chordata > Mammalia > Primates > Hominidae > Gorilla > Gorilla gorilla. The sequence continues at coordinate 36,036,385 of NC_073235.2, forward strand.
CCTGTGGTCCCAGCTACTTGGGGAGCTAAGGCAGGAGGATCATTTGAGACTAGGAGTTTGAGGCTGCAGTGTGCCATGATCGTGCCACTGCACTCCAGCCTGAGCCACAGAGGGAAACTCAATCTCAGAAAAAGTCGGTAGGTAGTTAAGGGGGACATAGTACATCTCCATTTTGGCAATCTCATAGGAAGATAAGATGTTTTATTTGGTTCTTCTGCATTTGAACTGTGCTGAGAAATTAGTTAACAAAAAGAAACTATAGGCATACATACTTATCTGAAATGAGGAACCTAACACACAATGTCAGCCTTTTCTGCAGACACGGGGGTTAGATAATCTGAAAGGGCCCCATGGGACAAATCGTCCTGAGTGAGAGGAGACTCTGAGGGGCTATTTGATATTCAGGCAGACAGAGATGCAAAAATGTGTTTCATAGGGGATCTTTCTTAGCAGAAGTCAGAGAATAGACAGTCATCCATTCAGAAGGATTCATGTGAGTTTCTGTATGGAAGCAAGGCTTTGATAGAATGGTATTTTAGGGGCAAATTTTACTTCTAACACACATTGATGTAGTCTTCTTACAGCAAAATAGAATCATCGGATTTTTAAGTGGCACTAAACTTATACAATCTTCCACTGAACCCCTTCATTTTCTTTATCCAGGTAACTACTTGTCTGTATTTTAAAGTAAACCCTGAATGACCTAAATCTTCGTGCAACAAAATCACAATACAACACATGAGAGTTTTGTTTGTTTGTGTGTTTGTATTTGTTTTTGTGGAGCACTCAGTCAATCTGGCTAAATGCCCAAGGCCCTGGACACTGGACCATTCCATTTGAAATGGACACGGTGACAGAAATGTACCTAAGGACCTTCCAAGGACAACAGAACACACAGGAACACAAAGGTTCCAACTAAGTGGTAGAAACTGTGATAACCAACTCTGTAAATCTATGGATCAGATTTCACACCAGGAACTAGCTGGGCTCTGAAGGGGAGATTTCCAGGGCACCAGGCAAAGGTGGTTATGGAGAAGGCTGAGGGGAAATAGGCTCAGGACGCTGACAGAACAGGGGCCACAGGATCTCCAAGACAGAATCCCAGTTCTACAAATGGTCAGGGAACAACCCTTGGCATCTTTTCATTTTCAACATAATTTCCCGAATATCCAAATGAGGAGTACTCATGACAGAGCCCTCCCTCTGCCCAGTATCAACGGCTATAACCCCGGAACTGGGTACAGCCCAAGTGTTGAGCAACCCTCACTCTCATTTCCTGAGTGGAGTCTGGTCCCCAGCCAGGCCAAGTGTGGTCCATGGAGAGTAGTTACGGCGATGCTGGTTTTTCTAGATCCTTTAGGGAATACCCACCTATTCCCAGGTGATTCCAAAGCTGATCCAGAAAAGCAACACATACAAATCCTACCAACCCTGTTTTTAGATTTCTTACTTCTACTGACGGAGCAGTTAAGACCCACCCTGTGGTAACAATGTCATGTGGAGAAAAGTACAAGTGTTTCACCAAGGTTATGATTAAATCCAAGAGCATCTCTAAACAAATGAAGCTTAAGGAAAGACAAGAACAGAATAGGGCAAAGGCAAAAGATCCCACCTAAAATTCAAAACACTATCTCTATTTCTGCACTGTCAGCATAATGGTGAAAAGGTCCCAAGCTGAGGGATGAGGACGTGATCAGAAGCAAAGTCAAGTGAGGACACTGGGATAGGAGGCACCTCATGGGCAATCACTGAGCACACACCCATATTTTCATAATGCTGGACAGAACGAGGCAGACCCAGGCTGCTAGGTTCAGGAAAACAGAACTGACACAATTGACTACAAGTTTTTCCAAGGAAGTGTTCATTTTTAGCCAAGTTTTCTTTGTGGACTCCAGCTCTGGCTGTTTGCTTTGTATTTGCCAAGTTTATAATATAAGTTTTATGATTTCTGTTAAGAGCAGTAAGTTTCCCTCAAGGAGAGATCTGAAGTAGGTAAGCCTGCTTACTTTTCCAAAAGAACCAGAGGAAACTTCAGGGAAACGCTAAGCTGTGGAAACGGGAGAAGAAAAGAATTTGGATGTAAGAGACAGAGAAGATGAGAAATTCTCAAAGTGATCTCACATTCATCTATGAGTTCATACTCATATCATTCAATAGTCATCCATTCATTCATTCATGTGTTCAATAAATATTTCTTGGGCTTTTATGGTTTGCCATGTTAGGCATCAGAGAATGGGCAATACAGCTGCTCTTGAGCTTGCCACCTTGTGTAAGAGATGGATAATACACACGTAAATAAATAGTAATGTAATGTCTGGGAATGACCATTGTTCTGAATCCAACTATCACAGGAATTGGGGTTCTTGATGGCCCAGCATGAGCTATTTCTAATAAGGTGGTCAGGGAAGGCTGTCTGGGAGGGTGGTGGAGCAGAGAGGTTAATACCTGCCTCATGGTAACAATGTTGTGTGCAGAGAGGTCCAACAGCATCACCAAGGTTATGATTAAATCCAAGATCACCTCTAAGCAAATGTAGGCTAGGGAAAGACAGGAACAGCAGAGGGCAATGGCAAAAGACCCTATCTAAAATTCAAAACACCATCTCTATTCTTCTGATATTCTATGTGATATCAGATAGAATATTACTCCTTTCCCAGAATACATCAGAATAGATCTGTTCTTCTCCATCCCTATGAAGTGAGGGAGGCAGTTTTGACAAGACGTGAAGGAATAGCCAGCCTTTCTGCTAAGGAGATGTGAGCATAGTTGAAGGGCCACAAGATGACCAAAGTGGCTAAAGCCACATGGGCAGAGCTGAGATGGAGGCAAGAGACAGTAGTCACTTCCCGCAGATCAGGAGTTCAGCATATTGTTTGCCACATATGGGTCTGTAATTTGTTTATTTCTGTTGACAGAAGCTTGTGAAAATATGTATTTCTTTGCAATAAATCTGTGTATAAATGTCCTTCACTCATTTTTACTACTCATATGGTAAACAGGGCTTTTTCCATTTCTTCTCTATGTTACCTTCTCCAGGAGTTCCTGCCCCTGCAAGCTCTTCTGTAAGGCCTTCCCAGCCACTCCAGGCCAGCATGCTTGCTCCCATCTCTGATGCATCTCCCATCCTGCCCCCAATCCCTGCTCTACCTGTATCCTATGCCATATCTAGTTAGTGTGTGTGTGTGTGTGTGTGTGTGTGTGTGTGTGTGTGTGTTTGTGTGTGTGTGTGTGTTAAGGTCTATCTTGTCACCAAAGAAGCCCCCGGTGAAAATACGGGCTTTGGAGTCAAGAAAGATTTGCCCCATCCACTAATTCAGCCCCACCATTCACCACATAAGTGAAATTAGTTTCTCAGCCTCAATTGTAAAATGGGGATGACAACATTGGTACCTTACGGTATAGCTGTAAAGAAGATGTAGTATATGAAGACAGTGTTTGGGAACAGGAGTGAGGCCAGCAGGTCTGTGGGTTCTTGTGGAAAGCGGGACTGTGCCTGTGATTTTCAGTTCTATTTCATAGCACCTTATAACACAACGCTTCCTGTGTGTGGTCTCTGAAGGGAGCACAACACACTCCAAAAATCACTGGATCTGGAATGATCAGAAATAGATTCCCTTCTAGGTTCTGTCACTTACTAGTTATATGACCAAGAACCAAAGTAATTTAATTATTCCAAGCCTCAGTTTCCTCATCTATAAAATAGGCATGATTATGCCAATCTCACAGGGATGTTAGATATATAATCTGTGAGATTGTATATGGAAAGAAGAAAGCATTTTCTGTTCTAAAATTCTGATCCTGTGATTTTTCAACTCTTGTTGATCTAATATAAAATCCAATTACATGAATCCACAATTTATTTAACAAGGAATTCATAGACTCAGTGCTTCAGTACCTTTCTCTGACAACTCCTTCCTGGACTGGAAGACCAGGGAGTGGTGAGAGCCATCTTGCTGTTGCCCAGAACACAAGTCACAAGGGGAGGGCCAGTGTTTAAGGTACATGTGACTCAACACATGGCTATCAGAAAACAATGTATTTCTTTCCAAGATGAAGGTCATTAACAACCTCTGCACTGGCAAACCTGACAAATTACTCTGTATTTATTTCAGCCTCAGATCTTCTACCTGAAACAGTTCGAGTGACATTAAAAATATCTCACTAAGTGGCAGTGTAAAACTGGTGTAGCTAGGAAGGTCACTGTGCCCTAACAGACTCGCTCAGCGACTTTATGCAATTCTAAATGTACTCTGGCCTTGACAGAATTTACATTTTGCTGTTACACTTCAGTGTGTTTTGGAGAGAGCCAGATGTATAACAGTTGACAGGCATGCATGTCAATACAACAGGTCCATAAAGCAGGAAGAAGATGGGCATAGGGAAAAGGTAGCTGATAAATAACAATTACCATTAGCCAGTGACTAAATACTAATACCTTCATACTATTCTTTTTCAAGACTATCACGTAACCCTCACCATGACTTTGGCAAGCATATGAAAACTGGTAATAGTTTGGGTACTACTAAAATATTCTGTAACTCAATCTGTAGGTACCACGGGAGTAAAGAATTTTGTTTACTGATGTGTCTCAAACACTGAGAACAGTGTCTGGCACACAGTATGTACTTAACAAATATTGAAACAAAACCCAAAAAGGAATGGATAAATGAGAATCCTGTTTTGTTTCCCTGCTTAATTCCAGGTTCATTTTATATCACAGTTGCAAAGCAGTTTGTGTTTAGTCATCGTCATCTACACAATTAAACAGGGTTCACTAGTTAGTTTATAAAGCTAATGTTTCCATTTGCTTATAGTACACAGAAGAGTGATACATTAGAATGGGCAATGCCATCTCAAGAAAGAAGAGTGAGCAGACTGATTAAACGATGTGACAAAGATCAGGCAGAAAAAATAGTGACAAAAGGAGCACCTGGAAGGCCCAAGGCCAGCTGCTCCCTGGCTCTCCATCACCCAAGGGCACTTATCACTCTGTGGGAGGAAATTAGGCAAAGGGAGAGAGGTCAAGACTTTCTTGCTTGTCCAAGAAATCATTCTGACATCAGGAAAGTTTGGGTTTGTGAGAAAAAGTTGGTAGCCCTTTAACTTGATCTATGTGGAACTCATGCTTTGGCGTTTTTGTTCAGAGATAGTGCCGTTGCACTGATGCAGCTTCTGGAATTGGGAGTAAGAGGCCCATATGGGACCCCTTTCCATTTCTGTTTTACCATTTGCCTCTGCAATTTGAGATGGACCCTTCATTGTACCTTACGTGTTCATTCTCATAGAGCCAAAAACCATGCAGACTTACCAACAACACTGCTATCAAGGCCTAATTTCTGTCTTATCCAAAACCTTGGGCTTAGGGCTTTACCTTTACCTTTGTTCACCAAGATATCTCAGTTTTTTTCTCTCCTAATGACCTTCTGCTCTGCATTTCCATGTCATTGCCTCAGCTCCACCTTTTCTTGAGTCTTCCCTAAACAAACAGAAGTACTTCCCAGCCAGTTTCCATGTCTCAAGTCCTGCATCCCTTCAATCCATTTTCCATACTTCTGTCTGTACACCAAAAATAAATTTCTAAGCCTCCTAACCAAGTGAATGAGCCCCCTCTTAGCCAAGAGCATTCCAAAGTAAACCTGAAACTCGAATTCAGGCCATGATGAGAAGGTGCGGTCAGACATGCCTCATTATACCCTCCTCTCTCTGGAAATCGGGTACAACTAACCAGCCTTAACATTAAAGCAGGGATATTAAGACTGATAAAATAGACTTTTTATAGCAATAAGACACCCAGTTCCAGCCTGGCTCTGGTATAGCCATACATGACAGAGAGCAGGCACCAAAAGAAATTATTTTACCCCAAAATATATTTTTGACATACTTTGAAATGGCCCTGCAAAGTAGAGGAAAATCTACATTTTGTCAAGAATCCCCTTCCCTTTCCGGGTCTTTTCCCTGATCCAAGAGAGAACTGACTAAGAGTCTGGCATCTTTTAAGGTATGATAAGAGCTCTGAAGCCTGCTACCTGGAAGCTTCATCTGCTCAACAAAACCTTGGTCTCCACAACCCCTTATCTTAACCCAGAAATTCCTTTCTATTGGTTCCAGGTCTTTAGATAAAAACTTTTTCAACCAACTGACAATCAGAAAATCTTTGAATCCACCTATGACCTAAAAGCCTCCAGTTTGAGTTGTCCTGCCTTTCTGGACTGAACCAACATACATTTTACATGTATTGATTGATGTCTTATATCTCCATAAAATGTATAAAACCAAGCTGTAGCCTGACCATTTGGGCCCATGTTCTCAGGATCTCCTGGGACTATGTCACAGTCCATTTCTCACTCATTTGTGGCTCAGAATAAACCTCTGTAAATATTTTACAGAGTTTGACCTGTTGCCTCGAAACTTCCACCCTACAAGCGATTCCAAAAGGCAATCTTGATTGCATAGGAAAACCAGTTGCTTAGCACAGAAACACACTGACTCTTAGTGCAGTAGGCACAGGGACTGTGTACAGATCTACACATGCAGAATAAACTGGAAACCAGCCATTACCTCCCTCAAACCATTGTTAGACTCATCAAAGATTTGTAAAGTCCAGCGACAGAGCAGCTCCTTCAGTTACTGCAACTACTGTTTCATGACAGCCAGTTTTTGAAGGACTGTAGTCACTCAGGCACACAAAAAGCTCCGAACTATTGAATAACAGGATGATATAGAAGGATTCAGTCCAGAGACATGTCTGTGGAGGGGGAAGGTGGAAGATTAACTAGTCATACCTAGGAATAAACCTGCTAACTCATCTGGGTAGTGTAAATAGTAGATCTGGATAGAATTACCAGCTGAAAATTACATTTCAAATATACTAATAGTAAAATATTTCCTTGCTGGTTACTCTCAGGCAAAATTTTATGCCTGCCTCATATAGTGTCAGGATGTCTCAAAATCTAAATTAAATTAAACAACACACTTGCTTTGACAGATCATGTGTTTATTCAGAAGTTTATTCAAGCCAGGAGCATGCACAAAATCTGACAGTATTCAAGGCTATAAATTTTTTTAAACCACTGTTTCAGTCAAATGTATCTAATAAAATGCTTTTGGAGATGATGATGTTAGTAAACCAGGTCGACTTTTTGACATTATTTACAGACATGCAGACGTTACTTGCTTAACAAATCAGCCCTTGAATCTTTTTGAGTCCCTGATTGATTACAAAGGGATTACAAAGAAAATAAAATCTTGCAGAAAAAGGGAAACCCTCCTCACCTAGGAAACTGTTAACCCTGTAGGTGATACTTGGGCACCTCTGGGACAAAATCCTGAGCTACTTGTTCATTTCTTATTGAAAATTACCTTCCTGAAAGTTCCATTTCTCATTATCCTTTATGGTCAGTTCCAGTCAAACATCTTTTTCAAAGTCTGCTGAGTCCTTCAGCTCATGTTCATCTCCCTTTCCTTGGCCATTTGTAGGACGAATTGTTTATTCCTCTTGATTTTGCATGTAACTTATATATTATCAAGACAGAAAACGCATCTCATAAAACTCAGGACTGTACCAACCACATAGTAACTACTACAAAAATGCTTTTGGAGCTTTGTGGCAACTTCACATTGACTAGAACTGTGATTCTTAAGGTGTGGGCTCTAGCCCACCAGCATGGGTATCAGCAACTTGTTAGAAATGCGAATTCATGGCCTCACTCAGATCTGCTGAATCAGAAACTCTGGGGTTAGAGCCAGTAATCTGTGTTTTAATGAGTCTTTCAGGTGATTCTGATGTATTTATATGCTCAAGCTGGAGAACTACTGTACTGGGAAAATTGGCATCTATTCGGAAAAACTTGACCACCTATGAGAAGAGCCACTGAGACTCTTATAATAGATTCAGAGTTGTTTTATTAAAAAAAACTTCCCAAGTATATTTGCAAAGAAGTGTTTCTTGCAAAAAGTAGGCACCATAAGATTAGACATCTGAGGAAAACAATAACAACAAAACAGGAAAATGTTTCTCTAACAAAGCAACACAGATGATATTTCCAATTATCAGGAGAATTACTTAGCACTTACTGTCAGCACAACCCCAGCCTCCTGAATTAATTCATATTCTGTGCTGAATGAATGTGCAAAGCTTATTCCCATGGAAACTGAGCACTATACAGATTGATAGGGTTATAGAGCATATAACTGAGCTAAAGCAATTGCCAATTTTAAAAGATTAGCATTGACAATTTAACGCAACACATTTATTTCTCAAATATCAGGAGTGTCTCATCTACATTCAAGGATAAAGGACTGTCAAAATTTGATTTAAGAAAAAATAAAAAGCCCTACTACAACACAGCTTATCATCTTTTGAGCTTGGGCCAAAATGAGGCAGAAGCTCTGTTTTCTTAATACTCCCTTAATTACAAGGAGACTGTTTTTAACATTGGTATTAAATGGGTTGCTATGGCTTCCTGCCTGAGAGTTCAGCATGCCAAGTTTCAGTCAGGAGCAAGCTATGAATGGGCTGAATAAGATCCTCACAAATAGGTTTCACAGCCCAAACTCCTACCACAGAGCATCCCATTAGGAAGATTCCTGGGAGGTAACAGGGAGCTGACAATGGTGCTGCCTCCCTTCACTTTCCAAGACATTCCTTCTATGGCTTCTCACTAATCGCCTTGTCCTATAGGTTCCTTGTCCTGTGTAACAGAAAGCTGCTTCAAACAGAAGCGGATCTGCTGCCTGCTGCTTCCAAGCACAGAAACCATGTGGCAGTTTGTTTAGTCCTCCAATAGGTTTGTTTGTTCCTTGGGCAATTTCAGCGTTCTCAAATTTTATATATGACTGTGACCAGAAGGGAAGAAGGCAAACAAGAAGTTCAAAGCAGAGTTAACCATGCTTAGATACAGGCCCGTGTCTTTGGTAAACAATGCAGAAAAAACTACTGGGGATTTTATCTCTGTGTTCTCAAAGATAGAAAGAACCCCAGGTAACACAACCCACAATGGTGAAAATGAGCAAATGCAGTCCCCAGAGCCATGCTTATGTCTAATATCTATTCAGATATCCAATAAGCCTTCTGGCTTCAAAATTCTCCACTCCTCTGATCTTGTAGCTTCTCATAGGGACCAAGCCTTTGAAATTTCATGCTAGGTTTTAGTGATTTCGGTTTTTGTGAGGAAAAAAAGATATCCATAAGGAACATATGCCCGACATTTGTGGCTGTTTTTGTAAAAGCTTAGCCTTTGAGAGCTGTGGCTACTGTGTTGAAGAGCAAGCTCTGGTCGTTTCCAGAGCTTCATCATTCAGCAGTTAGGGTCAGAGCAAACTGCTGCAAAAGGCTGGGGAGGGGACCCAGACATGTTCCTGGATTCCTTTCAGGATATTTACATTTACATGCAGTTAGGCAGGATGTGTATGAGGGAGAAATAGAGGGAGCAGAGTAAAAGTGGGAAAGAAAGAAAGGATGAAAAGGGAGGAGGAAGGGAAAGAATGAGAAAAACGGAAGGAAGGAAGGAAGGTAGGAAGGAAGGAAGGAAGGAAGGAAGGAAGGAAGGAAGGAAGGAAGGAAGGCAGGCAGGCAGGCAGGCAGGCAGGCAGGCAGGCAGGCAGCCAAGAAGAAAAGGGCGGCAGGGAGGAAGGGAGGGAGGGAAGGAGAAAAGAGGAATGGTAGGGAGACAGGGAGAAGGGAAAAATGGGAAAAAAGAAAAGATAAATATGTACAACTTTTATGCATCCATAAAAATAAAGAAAGAAAAAAAAGGAAAAGAGAGACACGGAGGGAGAGAGGGAGAGAAAGAAGAGTAAACACAGCAAAGACATACTGTAAAAGAAGGAAGTGATTTTCACCATGTCTTTCATTCAGCTGTGCTGACCTGCAGGTGTAGAGAAGGTGAAGGAGTTTGTACTCTTTCTCCAAGAAGTGATCAACTCACACCTGGCAGTTTGACACAATTACCTCACAAGCTTTAATACTCATTATCTTGGCTTCCACAGATACAATTGTTTTATGGCTCCAAGAATAATGCACTCCTTTCGGAAATCCAGCAGTCATGCCTGGGTTGGTGACCTCCTGAATCAAGGAACTGCTAACTGGCAATACTGAGTTCTAATACAGGTGGCCAACCCAAGACAATTTACTTTGCATGGGGAGTAGGTGGCTCTGTAATACTATGAAGTTACCAGTAACATTTCAATTCTGGACTGCGGCTGCCAGATATAAATGGCTTTATCATTTTGTTTGTGATTTTGCAGATGTGGTTAAAGTCACACAAAGGCTCATACCAGAGGAACATGAGCTGTTTTTTGGTTTGAGAGCCAGTACCAAATTGGTAAAATGAGCCAGCTTTCAGTAAGAAGTTTTTTATTATGTGGACATGAGATAAATATTTAACTTGCAAAGCTTACTTGCATGTTAAATGTCTATCACAGAAAAGGGAAATACCCAAGTCTTTCTGTCTCAGTCATCTGTGGGTTCTAAAAATGCACAAACTAGATGGAATATCATAAACACATTTTCAAAAGGCCGTGCAAAAAAACCAACACCAGGTGGACACATCTTCTTGCCACCTCATCAGCGGGCATACCACAAAAACCAGACCAGACTCAATGCTGAAGAAAAGTGACATAAAAGTCTAAGTGTTCTTTTTTGTTTTTTGTTTTTTTGAGATGGAGTCTAGCTCTGTCGCCCAGGCTGGAGTGCAATAGCACAATCTTGGCTCACTGCAACCTCAGCCTCCCGGGCTCAAATGATTCTCCTGCATCAGCCTCCCGAGTAGGTGGGATTACAGGCACCCATGACCACACACAGCTAATTTTTGTATTTTTAGTAGAGACGGGGTTTCACCATGTAGGCCAGGCTAGTCTCGAACTCCTGACCTCGTGATCCGCCCACCTCGGCCTCCCAAAGTGCTGGGATTACAGGCGTGAGCCACCGCGCCCGGCCCCAGTGTTCTCATTTTGCAAATTCTTTGATTTTTCAGAAATGAATGGATCCCAACTTGTTTCTGACACAACACCATTTTTCAAATAGTTTCTCTGATTATTCACAAGGATTTAGAAGAGCAAGCACTGTAAACACTTCCAAGTCTGGGCTTGATTACCTAGAAATGTATCTAGAATGCATTCTATCATTTAATCTAAAATCTGAGTCATCTTACGGGGAAAACACAGAATCTTATAAAAAGGACAAACTGCTTTTAAGAACATGGATGTCTGATTTTGCATTTGCAAAGCAATGCTAATTACAAGTGATCTATTTGTTTGGAAAAACACACTGAGGATAAATTCTATTAGTAATTAATTCAACAATCATATGAATTTGAAAAGATGCATGCTCCGCTCTCTAAAAAAGAAACCAGTCAGAAAGTCTACCTCAAATCTGCCAAATCAATGAGGTTTTATCCCTCTGAAGTTCACAGAATTGTAACTTTTGACAAACTTTACCTTCTAACTTACAACTCAAGCATGCTCATCACAGCAGAGACACTGCTCCAATAACGTGTCTTTCTGCTGCAGAATTTTGGAAAACTGAAGACTTCTGAGGGACAAAGCACATGGGAGGTCTGCTAAGCAGACATGGCAATAATTAATCTCAAATACCAAAATCACAACTGTAATGACCACGTCCTAAAGAGGCAACAGTGGCCTCAGCAAAACAGCACCCCTAAATTGATTGTAAAGTTAACAGAGCAGCTTTGGGCAAAGTGGGGAGTTCAAACATTAAAGTAGGATTACAAATTAATTTTTTAAATTTATCTTGACACACTTGAAAGAAATTTAAGCAAATATCTCATTTTTAGACAGCAGTATAAACAATCTATATTGAATTTTCTTCAGGATCATCTTTATACGTAAGTTTATTAGGATAGTGATGTACTTGTGACAGATTTCTTTCCCTATAAAATCTCTCTCTTCACTAATAACTGATGCCTGCAATTCCCTCACAGACATTTCCATTATTCCTTACTTAAATACAACACAGGGAAGGGGCCCCTATGCTTGATTAGTCCTTGTAACACCATCTCTAGAGCTGTACTGGGAACACTTTGATGGCTGGAACCTTGTGTTTTCCTTCTTCGTTAGTATTCCCTGCAGGACCTCATCCTGTGCTAGGCGCTTGATACCACAGAATCATTCAGCTCCAAGGAACTGGACAGATCACTGGGCTCCGTCCTTTGATTACAAAGACAAGAAGGTACAGCTGAAACTCAGAAGAAAACTGAGACTTCTCTGGAGTGACTCAGCCAATTAGTGACAAACCTGGGACCAGACATGTGGAGCCCATAGACAGAGAAATTTACCCGTCAAGCATTTACTGAGCTCTGCTGTGCACTGGGCATTGTACTATAAGCTAAGGACATGGAATGATAACTACAAATACATTGTCCTGCAGAAGCTTGTGATCTAAATGAGTTGGCTAGACTCATACACCAATGATCACAGCAAATCTACCTAAGTGCCCTTATAAAATTGAGTCCTTAATTAACCCTGTTGATTCAATCTAGGGAAGCTTAGTAATTGAGATATAGAAATGATTTCTTTTGGAAGATTTCACCTAAAAAAAAGTACTGGAACTTAGATTCCACAGACAGGTCTTTAGCTGAGATTCCAGCAATTTCGAGTTAACTTTACTAATCAGAATATTTTATTTGCATTTATAGATGTGAATGAAGAGCTCATACATTTTAGTCATATACTCAAAATTAAAGTCGTGTTCATTCATTTTTCAGTCAATGTGTTAGTTAGGTGTGTATATAAAGAATGCAGACAGAAATCCTGATTTGATTCGTTCTTCTGTTCGGATCTAACTAGTTAATATTAACAAGAGCTAAGCTATTAACTTTTCTAAAGGATTAATTTGTACATTCTCTTGGATGATGGTGAATCTCATTCAAGTGAGAAACCTTACTCTATTCAATTTTTCATGAATTCTCTCAAATAATTGGTTTCAAGAAATAGCACTACACAACATCTTATCATTTTCTAGTCCTCCTGGGAATTCCTAAATCATGTGACAAGGACACTAATCACAAAATTCAACAGGGAAGTGGTAGTAACATGAAATACTCAACATGTAGTCTTTGCTTTATAGGAGCCTCCAGGCTCCCTAGATCCTTGAGTGTCCGTTCACCTCGCTTGCTGTGATAATTTCCTGTGACTGCTACTTTGGTGATCCTTATATAAGCCCAGAAGAAAGCCTTGGGTTTCCCCAGTATCTCAAGACTCCACCTCTGTCCCTGTCTGGCTAGTTCGCTCATATCTGCATCTGGTTTATATGTGCCTCTACTCAAATCTTCTAGACTTATCTAGTTTCAGAGATAGGGAAGAAATGCCATGCTTGGCTTGTGATCTGACATGACAGTGACCCTTTGCTACCTCTTCTCCATGCAGACATTATGGGCCATGGGTTCTTTTTTACTCTGTACCTCCACACGAATGGTGGCTGATTTCCAAGGGGCTGAAAGAGTGGAGAGAACATTGGATCAAAGGCAGCCCTCTAGTGTGTGTGGTGGTGGTGTTTGATGACTTTTCTCCTTCCTTTGGCCAAATACAATAGATAGATAGATATAGATATAGAAATATAGATATCTCACTGCTTGTCCTGAGATTCATCCCAGTCTTAAAATCTGTTCAGTCTTCTACCCTCTTTCCTCTGTATGCCATATGTCTACATCATACCCTTGATATTCATAAAAGGTCAAAGCAGAGAAAGACTCAGGACCCAGCCCTCCCTCATGCCGTGAGCCTCTGTGCCTTCCACCCTGGTGACTCCCACAGGAGCACACACCACAGCTATGACAGAAGCACTGCAGACATTTCAAGAAAAATGCATTTTAAAGAATAGTAATAGTTTCAAGATTTTAATAGAAGCACAGTACTTCGGAAATGAGGCGTTCAATGAACATGTGATGAATGAAAGAATGAATGAATGAATGAGTGGCAAGCTTCCAAGTGTGCCTGGGGAGTGAGGCGGCTCCCTGCAGAGGAGGGGACTTGGATGGAAGTTGGCCCCTTTCCCTTGCTCTATGTTGCGATGGTAGGCATCTGAGATGATCCTAGGTCACATCCAGTTGGGTGAGCCTACTTCTGGCATCTGAGAGTGGACAGAAACAATTTCAGCTCTCAGGGGTGATCCAGTTTAGGTGAGCCAGTTAGGTTAATCAAGAGTGTGTATGGTTTATCCACAGCACTTACTGGAATAGAGCTTTACTTGGTAGTAAACCCAGTCCCACCAGCAACAACCCTTTGTTTTTATCTCATTATAGTGACTGTTATTCATTTCTTCCTTTACTCAGTCATTCATGGAACACCTTGGAATGCTCCTTTCTGCTCAACTGTACTGGGGGTATAACTGTGAACGAGTCAAAACTCCTGTTCCCATTTAAGTTCTCAAATGATCACAGTTCTTACTGTTCTGGAGTATGACTTTTAACTTTCTCAAACAATTGCTTTTGGCTCTTGCCTCATCTGATCCTTCTATAAGCCCAGAAGAAAACAGAGGCTCAGAAGAGGTTAAAGATTTTGAGGGTGGCACATAGCTAATTAGTAGCAGAGCTGGGTCTTTTTTTTATGACATGGAGAGCTATACATAGTTTCTATTAGCCAGTTTCATTTTCCTTTCAACAGAAGCCCTGCAGCAACACACTTATCAACAAGGGCAGTGATCTTTGGTTGGACCTTCTCTGGGCAAAGGACTTTGGACACCAAATATGCTTTCTGTAACAACCACTATACCCAATTTTCCAATTTTTCATGGGGATCCGGCAACCATATAGGAAAAAAGGAGGAACCATCTTCCTGCTCCTATTATACTAAGACTCATCCTACTTAATTCCTCATTTAAAACAAGAACTTTTGTTATTTCCAAACAATATTCAATTACCAAAGAGTTTCTCTGGATAAATTGTAGGACATCACTCTCCTTTAGGATAGAGCACATTGTCCATCAGCCCCACCAAATCAGTCAAGAGTGAAGAAGGAAGATATTGCCAGGGAGGAACCAAGGCCTAGGAGCCCTAGCTGTCACTCTCCTCCTCCTCCTCTGAATGGAAACTCCCTCTGGGCACAATAACAGGCTCTCCAGGCCCTTCAGGGCTCCTGGGAAAAGTGCTTAAATCCACAGTACCCTCTGTGATCTGTTTTCCATTTGCAGAGGGAAAAAAAAAGTCTAATGTTGGAGGTTTAGCTCCATGGGAAACTACAACTGCAAATTGAATTTTTGAAAATTAAATCCAATTTAAAATGCATTAAAAACTATTTAAAGCAATCTTCTGGTGAGTCCTTGGTTATATGAGGAATCTTTCTGGGAAGAAGAAAAAGCAATCCCTGGTGTATCTGTTGTATAAATCTGGGTTTACACCAGTAGAACCTTCTTAAAACAAGGTGTGGGGGCCTGAACTGCAAAGGAGTGAAGGCTGGCACCCCTGCCCAGCACTTTAGGATCCTCATTGGATGTCTCATCAAAGCACAGAGGAAGGTTTCTTTGCACAAGAGAGATTAAGTTGCTATTTAAATCAAAGGACCCCAAGCAGAGGGGGACATGTTTGAGAAGAGCAACTGTAAAATAGCCACTGAAGCTATGGCACTGAACCCTAAGGAAGATGGTACCTGGGAGTAACCAACCCATCACCATAGGAAAGGAAAACCACGCAGCTCCTCTCAACTCTGAAACGTGCATGAGATATGTGTGGATGGTGCAAATATTAGCAACATGAGCTTTGCAGCAAGACAGACCTTGCTGTTTACAAGTCCTATGACTTTGAACAAGTTATTTAATTCTTGAGCCTCAGTTTCTTCATCTGTACAATGAAGATATGATAGTGCCTCACTGTAGAGTTGTTGTGAAAATTAAATGAGCTAATACAAATTAAAAGTTTCAGTCCAGTACTCTACTGTAATGTTAGTTGCCACATTATCATCATCAATTCTACTAATTTAAATGAGAATGAAAAACCATATGGAATATTCTGAGGCCTTCTGATTATTCAATAACATCATCATCATTATTTCATACAAATTGATCACACATTGAGGGGGGTGTTTAATTGGCCCCACTCTTTCCATCCCAGAATTCCGGGTTCTATTTATGTCAAGCTACTCTGTCCTGAACAACCTGCTGGATATTGGCCTATTTCCCTTCATCAGAACACACTTGTTCTGTGCCTCATTCTCTCAAAGTCCTTTCTCAACCAGATGATAATTGGACAAACTGATTCCGTTTATGTCCAGCCTTCCAGGTGACTACTATAGCTCAGTTTAGCACTTAAAAATTAACTTTAATTCTAGAATTTCAGTACCATTCAGCACATGCATTTAAGGTAGCAATGTACCAGAGCTGAGGATTAGGCCCAAATTAGAAGCAGGCTGAAAATACTATAAGAGAACCCTGGTGTTTCTGCCTGATTCAAGTTACACTGACTTCCAATCATGCATTTTATCTTTTGGCATGCTTACGTAGGTGCCCAATAAATGCTACCTTTGGTGATAATGAAACAAAAGCCAAACTTCCATAAGCTAGAATATCCAAAAGACCATTGTCTGCATTCTTGGCAGCAGCCAGATAGCCAGTTTTCCCAAGTCAGCAGCCTCTGAGGAGGCTGGCGAGGGGCCAGTTCCCAGGGTTGGTGCATTCCTGGGGCCTGGCAAGAGGCCACTGGGACCCTGTTTCCTCTTTCCTTCTCTCTATGTAGTGGAAAAATGTTCCCATTTTGACCCCTCTGAGTCTTTTTTCCCCCTATCGGAGCAAAGGCAGTCAGATGGGAAATGTTCCCCAGTTCCCTCCCAAAACTCATCTCCCACTGCTCTAAGCTGGCAGAGCTTAAAGCAATTGAAGGCATAAGACAAACAAAGGAGGGT
Organism: Gorilla gorilla gorilla; assembly: GCF_029281585.2. Taxonomy (NCBI): domain Eukaryota; kingdom Metazoa; phylum Chordata; class Mammalia; order Primates; family Hominidae; genus Gorilla; species Gorilla gorilla. The sequence goes on from NC_073235.2 coordinate 36,053,233, forward strand.
TCCTCAGACCAGTCATCCAGCCTGATTCTATCAGGAGCATGGTGCCTGGAGCAAGGAGAACCAGCAGGAACTTGTGCACAGGGAGTCATTGTACATGTGCTTGGAAGACTATGGGCACTTCTGGAAGCTTTTGGAATAAAATTACCTGTTATAAATAGACACTGGCTGGGTTTCAGGGTTGAGAGCAAGAGGCCAAGATTTCCAGAAAAATAGAATGCTCCATATAAGAAGGTCTGGTGTACAGCTCATTAATAGGGGACTGCTGAGCAATTGAACTAAGAAGAAAGGAATTTGAGGTTTGTCAGACAAGACCTGAAGTAAACACCTGGGTAAACATTTCTGGCAGATAACATCGTGGATACGCTATTCCACTTTTAAACATCATATATGTATATATGTAAACCAAACATTAAAAAATATCTTTTCTGAATGCTTCCTTCCATGTACAGACAAAGAAAGCTGCCATCTGGAACGGCCACATCAGCTGGTCCACATGTTTCCAGGGTAGAGAAGCCTGCATGCCAGGCATGGTACTGCATGCCCTATTTGTGTTGTGAGTCCTTTCCCTAAATTCACTCAACAACCCTTTGAATAAGAGACGATCACCTCTACTAATAGATGAGAACACGGAGGCTCAGAGAAGGCAGGTGACATGGCCAAATTCACACAGGCAGTAGGAGGCAGGTTGGGATTCAAATCCAGTTCAGTCTCATTCTCCAGCCAACTCATGCTCTCTCCACTGCATTACAGGGCATCTATTTCCACTGTGCCCTTTAAAATTAGTGCTTTGCACACAGCAAGTTCTTAATACAGCTTTCTTCCTGAGGCTGCCACTGCTACTTCTATATTTGATAGAAATTTTGGAGTTTAGCAGATAGGAGCTGCACCGCTCTCGTCATAATAATGTATTTCCTTTGCATAGGGTGCCACAGCCTCCAAAACAATTCCTTGTTCTTTATTTCACTTAATGACAACATCCCTCATCATAGTGTCCCACCATTGAAGACACAGATATTCAGAGAGTTTAAGAAATATGCTAAAGGCCGCACATCTACCAAACATTTCAACTCCAGCTCTAGTCTAAGGACTTACGCAGTTCTAATGCAGTGATCGGTCCACTAGACCACCCTCCCTGTACCTGAGCATCACACAACTTTTATCAGGACTGTTGAAGAGAACACCATGTCACTGGTTACATGGAACTTGTGTTCTGAAGGTGCCACATCAAATTGTCTGGTGAAACCAAATTGACAAGTCCAAGGGAATAGACTGGAAAACAACACACAAAAATCTATTTCAAATAAAATATTAAAAATGGGCTAGTGTTTTCTCAGCCCAGAAATGTGAGAAGAGAGGGTGGCAGAGTATATTATTTTATAGAGTCAATGTGCTGGATACACTCGTTTGGCCTCTCCAAATCTACCCTTCACCCTTCCCTGCCCTGGTCTGGGCCCAGAGCACTCTATGGGCCCCATTCCCTCTGGCTTCCAATTGGGTTCAGCCAGTGGAGGCACCAACACGGGACAAGGCAGTGGGAGGAGAACGAAGTGGGAGTGTTCACGTCCCGATCCCCTTGCTGCAGGGCCAGCACGGTTGGCCATATCCCTCCACCTAAGTGGCATTTCCCGCCAAATGGTTCACTCCTTATAGCCACATGGTTCTATAGCCACTTTCTAGGCCTAGTGGCAAGGACTCCCCACTGTTTCTAGCTGCAGGGGGCTCCATTATTATCTTGTTGCACTTTCTATATCCTGCCACCCCTTTTAAAGAGGCCCTTTATTAAACTCTCCTCCAGTACCTGGCATGAGTGTGCAATGTGTCTCCTTCCCAGACTTTGATGCAGTAAACAATAAACCAATATTACTGATTTTGTCTTTGTAGACAAATGATGGGAAGTTACTCAAATCCTCTAAGAGGATGAGAAAGGCTAACTACTTTAGACCAGGCTCTCTCCTTCAGTCACTTCCTTCTCACCACACCTCACCAAACAGAAATTAGGTCAGATATTCTCACCTACCAAACTGGGCCCAGGAGATCTCCACATAGCTACCTACCACACCCACAGTCTAGCCCGGAGTCTACTCCGGGAGGAAGGCAGGACACCACTGGCCTCATCCCAGTCTGTCTAGTTGGTGCCTTCACAGACTTCGCTCTCAGCGTTCACCCACCCAAGCTGGATCACTGCCAGCCTCATGGCCACTCCATCTCCAAAAACCAAAAACGGCAGGCCTCTGCAAACAACTCCTCCTCACAGAAAGGCCAACAGCCCTTGAGCCTACTTATCTGCTGGCTCTGACACAGGGACCCCAGAATTCACCAAACCAAATGATTTTATTTCCCTCTACACATCTATGTGCATGAGAGCAGTCAACGAATTAATTGCATTAGGAAACCTACCAAGCTGAAGACAACTGCTTAAAACCAAGAACCAAAAAGTGCGGAAAGACAGAAAGCAAGCAAACCTCAGAGGCATATTCAGAAATGGACAATTATGATCCATTAAGCCTAGTTAAGAAACTGAAATTTATGAGGAAGAAACATCTGGAACTGCCTGGCATGTAAAGAAACCAGGAGGAACCACTTTTTGGGCTTAGAGGGAGCAGGCCAGACAAATAGGATTCCATGTTAGGAAAGAATTGCAAAATTAGTGTATAAAAGGACAGAATGGAGGCAGTGCATCTGGTGTTAACTGAAGCATTTGAATATGATGGCTCCTGGATTTCCTTTTGAAATATTAATTGAAATTGGGCTGGAGATGAGGGCTGCATGAAAACTAGCAGAAAGATCATAAATACTGGTTAAAGTGAGCCAGAGGAATGGAACATGGCAATGCAACACGAAGTAATGAGAAATGCTGCTCCATTCATGGCCACGAACCCTGTGGATGTTTAATAAATATTAATTGATAAAAATGAACTATACTGCTGAGTGGTAAATTAGTGTAAGATACCTAGGCTGCTGAAATACAGCTAATATATATACAGTTTGTACAGCATACACCGATCAATGAATGAGAAGAAAATATATGAAAATGATTCAGCTATGTGATGCATTTTGCCTTGCACCAGGAATTAGGGGTAAGAGAATGTTAATAGAGGAGTCAGGAGGGGTGGCCAGAGGGGGCAAGAGGAAAGTTAGGACAATAATTCAAGATTATAGTAGACCTTGCTTAGGGTCTTGGCAATTTCTCAAGTATAAGCCAGGCACCCTGGAGTCACACCCCATTCTTTTAGACACTGTGGCTTTCTCAATAAATTTCTGCTTCAGGGAACTCAAGGACACCATAGATTAAATTTGGACCAATTTATTGGAGGAAGATATGACAGCCCTCCTCCATGGGGAAGCCCTCCCTCATCAATATAGCCAGAAGAACAACTTCCTCTTTGTAACCCCATCAGTCTTGTTGTTTGCACCACTGTATACCTCCTGGTATTCTGAACTGTGTATATGTGACAAGATTTTTTTTAAAGCTTTGCAAAGCATAAATCATATTTTACATTTCTTAGCACTCATTTCACTGTGTTTCAGACCAAGTAGGTACTCCATTCCTGTCCTGATCAATGAGAAACTCGAAAAAGAAGAGCAGGCTCTTATCAGAGAGAACACCCAGATGCCTGTTAGGTTTGGGATCAGCTTCTAAGGGGATCGATGAAAGCTCTACCTCCTGTTATGGACAAAGCACTAGAGAGTCTGCCATGGGAACGATCCTAGGCTGCCAGAGGATGATGCGGAAAACTCAGTTGCCATGGAAACTTGTATGATCTGATGATTCCCATTGTTGAAAGATGGTGAGACAACAGGAGAATGACAAACAGATCTTGGAGCCCTAAGAACACATGGAACATGCCAAGTAAACATCTCTACTCATTTGTACTCATTTCTGCTATAGAAGCAGTCTCATTTCATCATCTGTCAATAACATAGCATTTATAAAAGGCTTTCAAAATGTGTCCAGTTCCTGTTTTTATGTAGTGATCTCAGCGACAACAAGGATGCACAGAACTACCTCTGATGCTGGCAGACAACACTTATCACAGCAGCTGAATACAGTTGAATGAAACAGGTGTCACCCGAGCTCCTGCTCCATGACTCCAGCAAGGGAAGCCATCCATGGGCAGATGCTATGGTCAGCACTAATGGCACGTGAAGCTACCTAACAATTTTTGCATCACAGATTCCTGTGAGAATCTAATTATACCTACAGACTCACTCCCCAGAAAAATGTACAAATGCATATAACATAAAATATATCAAAGAATTCAAAGCCCTGGAAGTCTTTTCATAAATCTCCCCTATCAAGCACCTTGGGACTCAAGAGAATCCAGGACACCATATTAATAATCTCTGATGTAAAACAAACAAACAAAAAACTTTACACACACACACTAGAATCATCCTTGGGCAAACCTGAAGAGCAGCATGCCATTTCCTCTCTCCAACCTTCCCAAACAGCACCCTGGGCCTGCTGCATGTGGGCCCCCTTTATCCCATATTCAGCACCCCCATGACTGTGTATTTGGTTCATAAGCAGCTGCTCACTGCTAAGTTCACTCACTCATTCATTCATTTTACTGAGCTTTTTCTATGTGTCAGACTTTAGGAACCCAATGTGAATATGACATGGCCCATGCCCTCAGGAAACCTACAGTTGAGATCAGTCAGGGGTGATTTTTCTTCTCAGGGAACATAATGGCCATGTCTGGAGACAGTTTTCATTGTCACAATGAGGGAGGGGTGCTCCTGGCATCCAATGGGTAGAAGCCAGGTATCCCAATAAACGTCCTACAATACACAGGACAGCGCCCATGACAAAGAATGATCAGGTCCAAACTGTCAATAGTGTCGAGGCTGGGAAACCCTGTTCTAGAGCACACTGGCCTGTGGGAATGTGAAAAGGCCAGAAGTAGGTATTATGCCAGCTCAGGAAGGGGCGTGTTCATAAGAACTCCGGAACATGTGGCTTCGATGACAGCCTGCCTTCTTTTCAGTGATGAAAGGAAGGAGAGAAGGAAGCAAAGGAGCCATTCAGAGTGAGTAACAACCACAATGAAGGTGAATCCTCCTTCAGGCAGTGTCAGAGGAGGCAGCACCAATTGCAAGTGCTGGGCAGACAAATGGCATTTCTTCCAGAATCTCCTCAGGGGAAATGCTGCTGACCCTCTACTCACCTCCATCAGTCAGTGGCCCAGCAGAGGGAATGTGCAGCCATTTGATAGGACCATCATTCAAGTCATAAACCCCACTGCATGCTGGGGGACGGCTAGATGCTGGAGGTGCCCCATCACTCACCAGGTTCTCCCTACTCTTCTCCCATTCTATTCAATAACTCCACCTTGTACATGAACATGCCATAATCAGTTCTCATATGAATAAAAACACAAAATTGTATATATATGGGTATGTGTGCACACACACACACGCACGTACACACACACACTATTATAAATCGCAATCTCTTCTAAAGTTGGTTCCAAGGTCTGGTTCATCAGAAAATCACAAGATCAGAAAACAGACCTAGACCTACATTCTATATTCCTTATAAGTCTCCCCTTCCCACCTCCACTCCTTTGTCAATTGTTTTGCTGAAACCAAGTCTGGCTTCCCTCTGATCTAGACTGTTCTAAACTGCAGGCTCCTCAGTGGGCACAGATACAGCAGACGTGCTAATGCACATGGTCTAGTCCTGTTGAGGTAGCTGATGCTCTTTCACATTGTGAAGCACCGTGAAGGAGCTCCCAGTCACTGGCATAAAGCAATTTTCTGCTTCAGAGCTGTTAGCTGTGCAGAGGCATTGAAGTCTGGGGGTAGCCCCAGACCTAAAGTGAAATCCCAACTCTACCTCTTACCAGTTCCATTGCCTTGAGGAAGTTGATGAACTTGTTAAGCTTCAGATTTCTCATTTGTAAAATAGGGGTAATTAGAGTTCCTACCTTAAAGGGTTGTTGTTAAATATTAAATGGTAGTTTCCATATAAAGTATTGAGCAGCATGCCTAGCCTATATTAAGCCTCCATAAATTTCAGCTGCTATTACTAAGGGAAGGAAGCCATCCTGCTTGAGACTTAATGCATGATTCACTAAGTGAACATGCTGAGCTGTCTGCTAAAGTGGCTTTGATGTTCGATTCTGCCATCCTCATTGCTGACATGCTCTATGTCCACTGCTTGGACTTAGTCTACTTCCGTCCTCCATTCAGACTCTGTCCGCAGCACCAGTGTTGCTGCAGATCTCCAATGGCCCTCCAAGACTTTTCTTGTTAGGATCTGATCTCTTCCCACTCTTTTGGGGCTCCCTCAAGACTTGCAGCAAGTAGCACCTGTGGGTGGTGCCCTCCTGGCCCAGCCTCCCCTGCCTCCTCCTAGCTCATCTGCTCCCAGCTCCATTCATGGGACCCAGAGATCTGCACTGTTGGAGAACAGGTGGGCAGGGCACCTCTCCTGCATTTCTGGACCTGCAGTGATGGGCTGAGCTCAGCTGGTGGACAGATTCACTGGGTAGATACTTGTCTAAGGGTCTGACACATCTCTAACTCCACCTCCGCCCACTCTCAAGAGGGCACAGTCAATACTTCAGCATGACATTTTGGAAAGGTTGCTAAACCAGGCCAAAGCTAGTCTATTCCCCACCAGTTACTTTTCTCCTAAAAATGGCCTTCACTAGATCCTCAGACATCACGCCATCTTCTGATACCTGGCTCAGGCCATGGTCTCTATTCTAAGTACATGTAAGAGACACAGAAATAATAGACAAGTTAGGGGAAATGAGGCAGTTGGAGGAAAAGAAAAACTCCCTCTCGTTCTTTGGCCCTCCCTGACTTGATGCTCATTTGGGAAATCTCAAAACCATCTTGATATCAGAGAACAAAGATCAGGCTTCCCAGAGGACAACTTGGCAGGTTCCCAGTGGCCACGGGCACAGGGCAAATGATACTTTATATACTCTTCCATCAGTAGACATGGTCAAAGGGACTGAGATTAGACTAGCTGGAAACCTTCTATAGGAAGCTGGTGTTTTGGGCTCTGTACAGCATCCCTATGGCAAGAGGAGGTCTAACAAGAGAACCGTGAGAGTCAAGAAAGATCCAGTCATATCTGAAGCAGTACAGAATGAAGACTTCTGTTTTCTTAGTATTCATAACCCACTAACTGTAGGCTGTACTCAGCAACACCAGCAATACCTGTATTTTGCATTTAGAAAAAGTATCTGCAAGGCTGAACATACTCTATGTCAATATTTTCTAAATATTTAGAAAGATGCCTTCTAAACATTTTTCTGTCCCCCTATTCTTCCTACTGGGGTATATGTACCTTTGATAACAGCCTAAACCTGTTCCTCTGCCTGCCCGCATATCACATATACTGAGGGTAAATACAAATCACTACTTAGAAAATCAGCACCCAGGAAACGTAAAACAGGACTTTCAAAATTCCCATTGCTCTAATGCATGCAGATAGCCATTAGAATCCAGCCTACTGCCTGTCTTTGTAATTAAAGTTTTTTTGTAAATAAAATAGCTACATTTGATCATGTGTCTTCAGAGGCAGCTCTCTTCCTACAACAAAGGTGAGCAGTTGTAACTACTCATGTGGCCTGCGGAGCCTGAAATATTTACTATCTGGAACTTTATAGAAAGAGTTTGCTGATTTCTGCTTCAGAATTACATCTAGTCACTAAATAGAGGGGAAATAACTGAAGATAAAACAGCAGAGATTTAAATTCAATATGAGGAAGAAGTTTCCCTGGGAGAAAAAATTCAGTAATGACATGAATTGGCACCAAAGGATGCAGGACCAATATCCTTGGGTTGCCTCTTTTTTCTCTACTCTCAGTCTGCAGTTACCAAATTCCCTCTGATGCTTCAAACTACAGCTCCCCCATGGCCCCTCCATGTAGTTGCACAGCTCCAACTACAGCTTCCCCATGGCCCCTCCTCACATCTTCGCAGAGTGACCTCAGCTCCTACTACTGTCAGTGCCACACTGTTCATCTCCATGTGATGATATTTTTCCTGCTTATTAGGACAGCTTCCCTAGATAAACTAGAAGTACTTGAGGAAGACTATCCCCCCGTATCAGCCAGGGAGACCTTGCAGGAAAGAGATGGCACACTCAAAGCATCTAACTGAGGAGAGTTTGGTAAAGGGACTGTTTACTGAATTGTGGACAGAGCTAAGTCAAACCAACAAAAATGGGCTATCAACAACCAAGAACCATTACTATGAAGAATCCTTAAGGTATGGGGAAAGAAAAGGTGCCAGAACATAGATAGAGCAGTGGTTCTAACTATAGCTGGAGTTCTGGGGAGAGGGTTGTCCAACAAAAGCTGCAACTTTAGGCAAAGGTGCCCAGTTCCTGTGGTCCATGACCAAGCAGGGTGAGAGTGGGAGAACAAACACCTCGACCTCTGATCTCCTGCTAGTAGACCAGTAGGACCTCTTTCTCCCATTGGCTAAACCCAACCAGATGCCAAAAGGCAAGTCCATGTGGTGCATCCTCTAGGGATGATTGGCCAGGTAGAGAAGGAAAAAGAGTGGATCTGGAGGGAAAATGGAAACCATCCAGCAGATCCCCATAGCTGGTTTTCAATAGTGCTTGTTGACTGATTGTGTTATGAATGTTGTGGAAGTCTTGATTACTATAATGATTTGGATACAAACAGTCAAGAGGCTGAAGGATGAATTCAGGGATGTGTGCACGTCCTTTTTTTCTCTGCAAGCTTATAAAACTATACTGCTGTCGGAACTGAGGATTTAGTGTGGCAAACGTTTTTTCTTCCTTTTGTGGGGGAGAAGAAAAGAGGGTACCAAGAAGAAATTCATACTGCTACTCTCATCTGTGCTTAAAAGCTAAATGTATTTCCCCAAAATTAAAAAAAGAATGTTTGTTACTTAAATGTGAGCTGGTAAGAAAGATAACTCATGCTCCAGCATGCTCATCAGCTAAATACTACCACAGCTGCAAGTGTCAAACAGCTACATGGGCAGCCCGGGAATGAGTCTTGCAAATAAAAGAGCACAGTGTGAAATGATGACTTTTTCTGATCAAAAAGCATCCTGGGAAGGGCTGAACAGTTTTGGGTCAAGAAGAGGACTCGATTTCTGGGGTGATTTTTATCGTTATCAGAGAGTAGACTGTACTTGCCGTGAACGTATATACAGCTACTCCGCACACTCCTACTGGTGGAAGCAAACTTGTAGTCACTTGTCTTTCTTTCTGGGCCTTTACCCCCAACAATGAAACATATTTTTCATTTCAGTTTCACTTACGTATCACTTTCTCCTTTAAAAGGGTGAATAATAAAGTAAAAAAATCACCATCAATGAATATTTCAGTGTGTTACCAGGGCACACATACATGGACATGTATATGTGTGCACACACATACACTCAAACCCTCCCCCATGCCACGTGACTAAGGACCACAAACTCGTTTTCCCCAATTGGAGTTTTTTCAGTTTTTGGACTGTGAATTTCTTTATTCTGTGAGTCCTCCAGTCTAAAAATGTAAAAGCCATTGCAAGGGAGCTATAATTTCTACTCAACACTTCAATGATTTGATTATATAAAATAAAAAGTGTAATGAAGTTAATAGCACCTTATTCTTGCAATATATTATGAGAATATTTTCCTGCAAAATCTGAAAGTGGAAATTACTTCTGGGCCCCCTAACTCTCAAAAATATGTGTCGTGACGATTACTGCAATGGAATTTCAAGACTTAAGAACGTAATATGTTTCTCTTTCCTCTATTCAGTTTCCCACAAGGACATCTTCTGTTCCTGGGATAGTATATAATGAAAGATAAAGAACTTAAGTGACAGGTTGTTCTACTTTTGGTGTAATCCTAGCGTGTGAGCTCAGGAAGAGCAGATAACCTCTCTGGGCCTTAAGAAGTCTGCAAAGTGAGGAGACGAGATAACCGTTCACTTTAGCATTCTAGATTCAAAAAATAAAATAAAAAGCATGCATTGGGAATGAAAACTGTACTGTAATGCCAGGTTTGTTGTTCTTGTTGTTTTCTTATATTTCACAGCAGCCCTTATCTAGAATCTTCCCTACCTGCTTCTTGCCTAGTAATTTGTGTGGCTTCAGCATAAAGCTGAAGAAGAGGGCAACATCTTGAGTTCAGATCCCTCACAGGCCAGGCATCTTTGATCTCATCCCTGGTCTAGCTTTCTTTCTGATACTTGGAATTCATTCAAGGTGCTTTCAATGGTTCCCATTCCCAAAGAATCAACTCAAAAAGAATACTCTAGCTGCTGTTCTCCCAGAAGTAGCATCTTATTTGAAGAAGAGAACATAATACTATAACCGGGGGCAAAGCTGTAGTAACTTGGCCTAAGTGCTATAATGTTGAATAGCATTTAAGCACCCCCCTACACACTGTGATAGGAAAGGACGTCCTTTTTCAGAATTTTCCCAATCTGGGCATGCAGATGTAACACAGTCTGCCTCTAGGAAACAAGGAAAAGATTTCACTAGTGTAAAAGCTCTCCTAAGCATGATACAGGGAGACTTAACAGGATTAAGTTTCTCAGGTGGTGCCAAACAAGTTCTCATTTTCACAGCGTTCTTCTATGCCAGCAAGTCAAGAAACATATTTGCAGCCCTCAACAAGTTTCAGGGTACAGCCATATGCCAGAAAGAATGCAAGCTCAATTTAGGGTTTTCAGCTAGACTGGTAATGTGACAGGATTTTACTTATGCCCATTTTCAAGCTATCTTTAGGTAAAATTTAAATATGAGCATTGACACTGTTTCCCTTTTTCCGATCTGCAAGTACCTAAGATCCCCATTCGGGGTTACTCACGTCCCCCTGCCCTGTTTTGTCCTGCCCTATCCCTGCCTTCCCAGTTCTCTGGACTCTGCATTCTTCTGTTTTACCAATTCCCACAACAAAATTCTGCTCATCTGGTTGACATTTGGCAGTGATCCAAGGCCATTTATTAATGAGTGCTACTATGAATTATTAAAAGACAATAGCTTATTATGTTTAACTTTATAGGGTATTTGCATAAAACTTGAGATCTGAGGCAGAAATCTACGGCTTTGGGGACCAACCAATACCGATTATATTTCTGGGTTAAGAGAATCTTTCTTGAGCTGCTCACATCATACCCTACGGCTGTCTCTGTCCTTAGCCTAGGCCTAAGACAGACCCTATTGGCATGCTGATATGTAAAAAGTGTTTTTCTTCTGCAAAGGAGAGGCTGAGAAATTATCTCTTTATCCCAAGTTTCCCCAGAAGTTGAAAAGGGAATACACACACATATACACACAGAGACACACACACAGAGACACACACACAGACACCCAGACACACTCACACACCAATGTCACCACGTTCAACCTGGAGTTAGCAAGACATAGGAGGTGAGATGGGGTCAGGTCTATAGAGAGGAGAACCTAAAATACACCAAAGTTGGCCTCTACAGGTATGCTGGTCAATGCACAGACCAAATAGATACAGACGTTGATTCTGACTAAGGAGAGAAGAAGTTGACATAAATGCTTAACACAATCTTCTTCTCAAGTCCCAGAAACTCACATCTATGAACAATTTGTGAGGCAGAGCCTCAGCCGCTAAGAAGTAAATAACTAATCTGTCCATGACAGAGCAAGACCTACAGCTGCAAAGTTTGAAAGGTATAACGGATAAATCAAACCAACAAATAGTTCATTGAACCCCCACTCTGCTAGACTCCAGGACAGGTGCTGAGCTTATACAAGTGAATAAAGCACATCCCTATAAAATGTGCACAAGGAACCAAGCTAAATCTCTATTTCAGAAAGTTTGCTTTCTATTTCAAGTTTGCTTGATTTGATTCCTTGCTCTGTTCACACGCATTGCGTAACAGAAAATGTGACCCACACATGTTGGCCCAGAGACTGCAGAAGAATAGCCAACCATCAGACTTAGTCTAAAGTGAATTAGTCTGTTTCACTGGACTAAGCAGATTCTCACACCTGATAGCAAACCCAACCAGGTTGTTAAGAATAATGTTCATCAGCATCAAAACTCTCAGAAAGTTAGTTTACAGACTACTGAACTAATGCACATACCTAAGAAGGTCTCCAAGACTTCCTCTGCTCTTCAATATTTGAACCTGTATTGAATTCTTGTTCAACTTACCCCCAAGGTTAAGATAAATCGGGGATGGAACAACTATACGTAGGCTTAGCATTTGGCATCAGCTATACAGCAGTGTTTTTGTATAGGCTGAAGTCTACATCAGTTGGAATTAATATAATTATATATAATGTTGACAGATTATGACATTTGCCTATTAAGACACTATACAAACATTCCAATAATTTGCTGGCTTTTGAGTTTGTAAAAAATAAATGAAACAAAATCTCAAGGGATGTTGCTAATGGTGTAACTGGAAGAGAGGTTTCAAAAGCACAGCATTCAGGAAATAACAGTCAAAGAATAATGCATTCAAAGCCAAAACATATAGAGTGGTAAATGAATATTTAGTACTTACCACAAGACTGCTGTCTAGAGACAGCCTTTTTCCAAAGTCTCTTTTCTCGAGCTGTCTCTTTCCCTCCATGGATGAAGTTATTTATTTTCTTTTGTGACTTATAAGAATCCCCTGTCTGTTTCCAGGGTCACTGAAAAGAGTGAACATGTGTTTTACTATCCAAGTACACAGTGTTTAGACCTTTGTTTTTAACTCTCTAACCAGAAACAAGCATTGAAGTCGAAAAATACCCAGTCCCAAATAATAAGTATAGAACTAGGCTCTCTCTACTCAAAAGACCACTCCGTGTTACAAATGTCAGAGTTGTCTTTATGGCGGCCCCTGTGTTTTTATAGGTTTTGCTAATGGAGTTGGGGAATGGGTTTGCAGGTTGAATCAGCAGACTGTAGAAAAAAGCAAACAGTCCGTTTCATGCCACACTTGCTCCACACCCGTCCTCTCTCTATCAGCCAGAATCATTCTGTTACTGTGCACATAGATGCTGTCTGCAAATTCCATGAGATCAAACCGACAAAACCACGCTCTATAACCAAGAGTTATTGAGCTCAAGGCCCAATGAAGGGAAACTGAAACATGAACATTGTTTAATTTAAAAAATATGTAATTTAAAAATATTTGAGGAACATTGTAAGATACATTCCTTTGGGGATAGATTGATTCAAAATGAATGGTGGGTGATGTCACTACTGTCAATGAGTATTTATAGAACCCACTGTATTTTTACCATATTAGATATAGTTCATCCCTGAACTCCACTGAGATTGCTTTTTCTAGAATGATTAAGTATTCTGGTTAATAAGGATTCATCATATATGTTAAGTGCTAGCTTCCAATTTTCACAAAGACGTAAAAGGCTTGAAATAAAAGAAATGGGTTACAGTCGAGGATTTTTTTTTTTTTTTTTTTTTTTTTTTTTTTGGGATGGAGTCTTGCTCTGTCACCCAGGCTGGAGTGCAGTGGCACGATCTCGGCTCACTGCAAGCTCCGCCTCCCTGGTTCACGCCATTCTTCTGCCTCAGCCTCCCGAGTAGCTGGGACTACAGGCGCCCGCCACCATGCCAGGCTGATTTTTTGTATTTTTAGTAGAGACAGGGTTTCACCGTGTTAGCCAGGATGGTCTCGATCTCCTGAGCTCATGATCTGCCTGCCTTGGCCTCCCAAAGTACTGGGATTACAGGCGTGAGCCACCGCGCCTGGCCCAGTCCAGGATTTCTTATCCACTAGCCAAGTGACCTTGGACAAGTCATTTAACCTCTCGGAAACTCATTTTTCTCAACTACAAAACATGATGATAGCAATCAAATGATGTATGGGAATATGATTTGGATGCCATAAATTACAACTCATATGTAAGTTATAATTACCCACAGATTACATTTAAAAACAGTTAACCTGAAATATGAGTCAATATAATTCAATATATCCTTGATGATTCAGAAGGTGCTTTGAGATATAGAAATTGCTCATAATCCTTGTAAATAAACATAGCCATTGTACTGCTGATGCAGAAGAGATGAAATACAATGCTATACCAATTAATTTTTTAATATAATTGGAAAGAAATATGTTCCACAACTCTCAATGGCTCCAAGCCTGACATGGATCAAACAGGCAGGATTTCATGGCCCACAGGATGTGGGCTGTCTCTCTTGGTTTTCCTCATCAAGAGGGTTGAGACAGTGGTGCCTGAGATGGGGAATGCCCAAACTATAGTCAAGCATGAGAAACTGATGGGCTCATGTTCCAGCTTAGGCTTCCTCCTCCATCTTAGTCATTTTATCTCTTACTTTCAAGAACACTAATTTTTAATACATCACTGGTCCACTCAGAAACTCTTAAGAGTTCAATCAGAATTTAGGATAAAATCCAAAGTTTTCAATATCATTTTCTAAAATTCTAGGCAGTATTTTTCAGAAAAGAAGTTCGTTCTGTATACTGCTATAGGCATGACCACTAGTCAACTGAAATTTGTTTGGGAGGCTGCCTTTTCTACTTTCAGCTGTTCCTGCCTACTTTGTAGCATTCTCCCTCTCCCCCAGTCTCAGTGACTGTAAACACTGGTCGTTCAGAACACCCTCTGCAGTGATGAACCAGCTAGAGACTACTCTGACCCTCATATTTCCCTCTCCACCAAAAACACACCCTCCTAAGTCTTGATCCCAAAGAGCATGGGAGTTTGATAGCTCATAATAGATTGTGCTTTGGCCTTTAGCACATATGCATTGAGTGCCTACTGTACAGAAGACAGTAGGAATACCCTAGGAATACTGTATGGAAAACAATCCTTACATGTTAGTGACACAGTCATGTACAAGAAAAACAAAGTCCCTGCCTTTGTGGAACTCATATTTTAGTGAGGCATATAGAAAACAAGCAAACAAACAGCTCTAAACTGTGGTAGGTACAGTATGAAGGAAATAACCTCCAGCAGGTGGTGCAAAAGTGCCAAGCGGCCGGGCGCGGTGGCTCACACCTGTCATCCCAGCACTTTGGGAGACTGAGGCAGGTGGATCACGAAGTCAAGAGATCGAGACCATCCTGGCCAACATGGTGAAACCCCATCTCTACTAAAAATAAAAAAAAAATTAGCTGGGCATGGTGGTGAGCACCTGTAGTCCCAGCTACTCAGGAGGCTGAGGCAGGAGAATTGCTTGAACCTAGGAGGCGGAGGTTGCGGTGAGCCAAGATTGCACCACTGCACTCCAGCCTGGCTGGCTACAGAGCAAGACTCCATCTCAAAATATAAAAATAAAAATAAAAAGAGAGAGAGGACCCATTTCTTAGGAAGAAAATAGCCAGGAAGAGAATGTGTGAAAAAAGTCCTGAGTTATAGGCAAAAACTACAGAGGCTTGTAGGCTAATGTATCTCTCTCAGCTCTTATTCTAAACACAAAGGTTAATCTTAGGTTTTAAATTCCCTACCTTACTCCATACTAGCAGGTAACATTCAACAAATTATTTAACCTATTTAAGCTTCCACTGCTTACTCTATATGACAGCATTGATAATAGGACCTTCTTCATAGTAGGGTTTTCTGATGATTAATGAGACAAGCCATTGAAATAGTTAGGCTGGGGACAGATACATGTAGGTAAGACTTAAATATTAGATATATTGATCATCCCTTCTGGCAAATATGATTAAACTCATTAAAAGCAACTCTAGCTACTGAACTTTATGCTCCTTCATAGGCAGATGAGGCTGTTATTTTGGGAAATGGGGATCCTTTTGATAGTTCTCAAATAGTCCAATCTGCCTATGTGGAAAGCTGATTTAACAGCTTTCCAAATGGATTTGGTCCATTTCTTTTCATATTAATGGTACCAATAATATAGGCAGATATGATATTCAAATGATTTAGCAACAATATGACATAAGGGTTGGCCAATCATAAAGGTACAGTCCAATCAGGGCTGACAATGGCAACAAGCGGTACAATTAGAGCAGTGTATCCTAGCCAATTCCCAGCCTAACTACACGTACTGGCCCCACTCCAAGAAGGTGAAAATTTGTGAGTTAGACCATAAAACAATCATGGAAAGGGTCAGAGTAAATTTATCCAAGTGGATCAAAGGAAGACTATCTAAAAGAAACAAAATGGCAACCAGGAGGCAGCAATATGAAAAGGAACCTGATTAACAATGAAAATATCAGAAAGGCTGAAACATTCCATTGATCGCACTATTGGGAAAAGACTACATACATCCAGCAGAGACTGCAGATCCAGGGGGGAAATGCGTATATCATACCCTAAAGATGCCTGGGATTACCTGGGCCATTTGTACCATCCATCTAACTCAACTAATTCAGAGACTAGTGTCATCAAGTAACCTTCCAATTTTATTTGATTCCTATGCAGTATCACTTATAGAAGAAGAATGTGCTGACCAGCAAATATAAGTAGACAATCTTTTGAAAAACTACATTTCTAGTGCAAACTAAAAATGACAGTTTGACATCTTACTCTTTATATTTATTATTTACGTATTTGGTTAGCATATTAGTCAGCTTGGGCTGTCATAACAGAATAACACAGACTGAGCGGATTACACAACAGACGTTTATTTTCTCATAGTTCTGGAGGCTACAAGTCCAAGATCAAGTGCTAGCAGAGTTGGTTTCTGGTGAGGCCTCTCTCCTTGTCTTGCAGATGGACATCTTCTCACTATGTCCTCACATGGCCTTTGCTTTGTGTGTGCACATCCCCATGTCTCTTCCTTTAAGGACACCAGTTGTAGCACGTTAAAGCCCCACACTTATGACCTAATTTAACCTTAATTACCTCCTTAAATGCCCTGTCTCCAAATACAGTCACATTGGGAGTTAGGGGTTCAACATATGAAATTTGCAGGAGACATGGTTCAGTCCATAACAGTTATTTTCAGTCAGGTTTCAAATCACATCTGAGTGTTCTATTAATCAAATTCCTAAGTGTAAAAAACTAAGGGAAACCTCCGAGTAGTGGGGGTTATGGTGGCTACCTCCAGACTCCACACCTCTCTGCTTGTTATGTGACTGTTGGATCTTACTGCCCCCTTCCCACCTCACCTTGCCCTGCTGTACTCTTCTCTGTATTGTGCATGTACAGATGCAAACATGATCAAGACTTCTTGGTCAGTGTGTTAATGTTGAATTCTGCTAATGGGAGGCAGTGAGAGGAGATTAGAAGGCAATGGGAAAGAAGAAGCCATTCTGCTTCCAGCTCTAGCAGAACAGCATCAACAGCAGGTGACTGCAGGCTCCAGCAACTTCTGTGATTCCTCCAATAGGTCAGCTAAGAAAGGGCACCAGCAATGCCCCAGTCTGTGAGTACTGCCACCTTATCCCTCTGGCTCCTCCAGCCCTTTCAACACCATCATAAAAATTCCTTGCTTTAAATCCCTTTTTGCTTGAAACATCTACAGTAATTTCCTTTTTCTAGGCCTGACAATGTTTGATGTGCACCCCATGGAGATGCCTTTGGACAGGCAGCAAGCCTTCCTTGGGAAATACCTGGATTTGTTATTGTGAGTCTTCTGAAATAATAGTCTGGAATTATTTTCTAATAAACATTAAGCCTCTAGAGGACAGAGACAGCATTTTATGTTCTGTGTTCCCCTAGGTAGTATAACACCTAATGCATAGCACATGAAGAACATTTGTTGTTTGCATAAATAAATGAATGAACATTCACAGCTGTCTTCGTGAACATATAAAGAGCAGGGCAAAAATACAATTTTGTTTAGCAAAGTAATACTAGACACATTTACAAGAGTGAGGTTGCTTTTTAGCCAAGCATATTCGGATACACCCAAGCCTCAAAGAAAACATTTTGTCATGATTTTGAAATGTCATCAACCTAAAATCTATTTACCTGCACCTACAAAGAGCCATAACCGAGTAGTGTTAATGTCTTTTCTATGTCTTCCAACATCTCTGGTTATAAAAGAATACATATATTCCTCAGAGCAATGGGTTGGAGGCCTCTC